>NC_079213.1:82376590-82700607 GCF_029633865.1 Lampris incognitus
CACATACAGATACAAAGACGAAGTGGTTGGCAGGTTTGCCACCATGAAGGAGAGGAGGATAACGTTTTAAAAAGGGACCGTGATATGTACAAAGTTCGTTAACCTCTTTGGATTATTTTGCTGCGTGGAGGATGATGGAATACACAAATGGACTACACTTAACTATGGCAGGCTGAACAGGGACAACAATTGGCGAGTGAGACATCCATATTTAGTCTTTATTAAATTAAATGTTGCTTATGAAGAAATCTGTTGTGCTTACACCGCCCCGAGCTGCCTCCCCGGCACGTTCAAGCCACTCCCCCAGCTCGGACGTGCCGGAAACATCCGAGCGCTCGGCTCGCGCTCTGAGACGAGCGCTGCACTGCACCAGGTGTTTGCCATCATCCATCAGGCACACCTGTGGCAATCAGGCAGCCTTCTACAAGAAGCCTCCCAGAACGTCTCTCAGGGCTTCGACGTACTGAACCCTGCGGTAAAGTTCTGACAAGCCCTCCAGCGTTCCTTGCATTTTGTTTATTCCCCAGTGTCTTATCTTCGTGTCTCTGTTTCCTCCCAAGACTCTCCCTCCGCGATTTCCATGGCTCCCCGCGTCTCCCTCGTCCCCAGCGACCTTCACGTTTCTCCCCGGACCTCTCCTGCGATCTCCCCCCTTGTCCCTCTATCTGGACCCCTCCTTTCGGACTCGACTTCCCGGATCTCGGACCTGGACTTTCTCGGACAACCCCTCTTGGATCACGGACTGGACTTTCTCGCCAGGTGCACGCACATTTTTTCAACACCTCCTGGTCATTTACATACCGCACCACACATTGGCTAAAAACACTCACACATAGTTATTCACGCAAACCACGGGACACCACACATAGTTTATTCACACATCCCACTAACAGAACGCCTTTTTTCACCATACATTTCCCTCCCACAATAAAACCTCCCTTTTGTAGCTTTTGAAGTCATCTCGTGTCTGTCTGTCTTGGGTTTCGCCACACGGGTCAGGTTCTGGTGCGCGAGCTTAACAGAACGTCGAAGCCATTATGGACCCAGAAAAACCCAAGGAGCGGACGGTCCCTGTGACGCCCCAGAGCTCCGTCCCCCTAGAGGCAGTAGTAAGAAGTCACAGTTGCCAACTTGCCTCTCTCTGCTCAGAGCTTACTACTGCCTTCACCCGTGTCACCGAAGAGATCAGCGATCTTCAGTCCGGCTCCCAGGCCGCGACGAGCACGTTAGATGCCCTCACCGCGCAGATCGCTGCACTCTCCACAGCGGTCTCCAGGATGAGCGACCACCCTGCCCTGGCCTCGGTCTCTGCCCCCAGCTCAGCCTCCGGTTTCCCCGTTCCTGGTCCCGACGTTCCCCCTCCGAGTCAACCCCCACTGGACCCCAGATGCGAGCCTAACCTCCCCTGCCCCAAGGCCTTCGGTGGGGAGTACGAGCTGTGCAGGGGTTTCCTTGGTCAGTGTGAGCTCCTGTTCAAACACCAGCCAGCTAGGTATAGGACAGGAGAGACCAAGGTAGCCCTTGTCATGTCCCTCCTCACCGGCAAAGCCCTCAGCTGGGCCATAGCGGCGGTAGGCCATACCGAGCAGCTCGCCTCGGACTATGGTGCCTTCCGCCGCGAGTTCAATCTGGTGTTCGACCACCCAGCTGACGGGCAGGACGCTGCCGGCCGCCTCCATTCCATCCAACAGGGAGCCAGGTCGGTGGCAGATTATTCCCTGGAGGTAAGGATACTCGCGGCAGACAGTGGGTGGGATGACACTGCGCTCAAGAGCGCGTACAGGAGGGGGCTGAGCGAGCCCATCAAAGATCTTATCGTTCGGGACCGCCCTGCCTCCTTCAACGAGCTCGTCGCCCTCCAGATGGACGAACGGCTGCGGGAGCGGCGCCAGGAACGCGCCTCGCGCGCTGGCCCCTCCCATAGACCAACCCCCGTCCGTCCTACCGGTGCCTTCCCTGGGTCAGCGTCCCGTGGGCTCTCTCCACCCTCACACTCCCCCTCGCAACCCTGGGTGGCTTCTGGATCCAGGCCGGAGGAGGAGCCCATGCAGTTGGGTCGGTCACGGCTCCCGCTGGAAGTTGGGGAGCAGAGGATGCATGGCCACCTCTGCCTCTACTGCGGGAGGTCGGGCCACTATATCAAGGCCTGCCCGACTCGCCCAAGAAGACCCGGCTCACTAGTGAGGGGTGTCCTAGTGAGCCTGACGACCCTTCCTCAGCCCCAGCCCAAGAAGGAGCACAACCACCTTTTTCCGGTCACTCTCACCTGGGGTAACCGCTCACTGTCTGTTGGTGCGCTCCTGGATTCGGGGGCGGACGAGTGTGTGATTGGACACCTCGCTGGCCCGGCAGGCCGGCATTCCACTCGTCCCCCTAGACACACCCCTCACAGCCCAAGCCCTAGATGGACGTTCACTTGCTAAAATCACACACAGCACTGCTTCCCTCACCCTCACTCTTTCGGGTAATCACGTGGAAGCTATCCGTTTCTTGGTTTTGCGCGCCCCTGGTGTTAGGAAGACCGTGGTTGGAACGGCACGATCCCTACATCTCTTGGTCTACTGGGCGGATTTTGGGTTGGAGCGTTGCGTGTCATGCCAACTGCCTTCGCTCCGCCCACTCCCCGTCCAGCGGCCTCAGACCCGTGCCTCCTCCCACGGATCTCACTGGTGTTCCTTCCATTTATCACGATTTAGCTCCTGTATTTAGTAAAGAGAGTGCTCTTTCCCGGGGCCGCCCTTCCCACCGGTCGGTTGTATAACCTCTCCGTCCCAGAGAAGGAGGCTATGCGCAATTATATCAGAGTCCCTGGCCTCAGGAATCATAAGGCCCTCGTCTTCCCCGGTGGCGGCGGGCTTTTTTGTGGCAAAGAAGGAGGGCAGCCTGATGCCTTGCATAGATTATCGAATGTTAAATAATATCACGGTGAAAAATAAATACCCACTCCCCCTTATGAGTTCCACGTTCGAGCCACTCACTCACGCCACGGTGTTCACGAAGCTGGACCTGCGCAGCGCGTACCACCTGGTGCGCATCCGGGAAGGGGATGAATGGAAGACGGCCTTCAACACCCACCTAGGGCATTTCGAGTACCTCGTTATGCCCTTCGGCCTCACCAACGCCCCGGCCGTCTTCCAGGCATTGGTCAACGACGTGCTCCGGGACATGCTGAACACGTTCGCGGTGGTGTACCTGGATGACATACTCGTGTTCTCCAGGACTGAGGAGGAACACCACCAGCATGTCCGCCTGGTCCTCCTCACGCAAACCACGGGACACCACACATAGTTTATTCACACATCCCACTAACAGAACGCCTTTTTTCACCATACATTTCCCTCCCACAATAAAACCTCCCTTTGTAGCTTTTGAAGTCATCTCATGTCTGTCTGTCTTGGGTTTCGCCACACGGGTCAGGTTCTGGTGCGCGAGCTTAACAAAATCAGTCAGAATGTTAGATTATCTGTTGTTCAACTCCCTGTTTACCGCATCTCGACACTTGTCCGTGTCACTGCCTGTGGTGTTAACTGCCTACTTTATACTTGAACAGGCCTTTTAGTGTTGTAGACTGCCGTGTCTGTTTTATGTGTTATTCCACGACTGGCAACCCCCCCCCCTTCAGAATAGACTTGTATGGCAAACGTGGGCTTGCGCGGCTCGATAAGTAGCAAATTGTGTTTATGGGTAGCATGTATCAACTAGCTTACAGCTGTGAATTTTGAAATGACTTTATCAGAAGGGCCCCTCGCGAATGCTTCGCCCCCATCTGTGCTGACAGCCTAGTGCAACCCCTGGTCACTGAACATTTTGGTATTTATTTCAAAACATAACATTACACATCTTATGAACTTGCAACACCGAACACATTAACTTTATAAAGTAAATGATAAATAAAAGAGGCTTTTTATCCCACTTTTTGGATTTTCTTGACATGGTCTAATAAACACAGGGACCAGCCGTGTACTTGTCTGTCCCTGACTGACTGAGTGACTGAGTGTCGCCACTTCTTGATACGTCGTTTCAAATTAAAAGCCCTCATAAGTCTTTTAAAGGTTTTTTTTAGCGTTTCATAGTTTTTTCCCCCCTGCAACTAAGTGGCCTATGAAAAGTTGGTCGACTGAGACTCTTATCAACTAACTTTGGGTCGACTGTTAGGTGCAACTCTACCAAAGACACGTGCACTGAGACACATACTGGCAGTGGATCAACATGTAAAGACAGTGAGTCATGCATGGAAGGAATATACGGTTTAGGGACCATGAACTGAGCAAAACTCAAATCCATTTACACAGGATTCAGGGACACGTTTTACCAAGCAAAATGCCAAGGACAACTTGTGACTCACCCTGCTGAATCGTACCACACATATCAGGGAAAATTAACACAAAACAAAATTAAAACCTGGATTTTTTTTGATTATTTCTTTGTTTAAAACTACAATAGGTACTATATACTATATGTGTATATATATATATATATATATATATATGTATATATATATGTATATAACTTATTTTTTTAATTTTGCACCAAAACATATCTTAACGTGGACATACTGACTCGGTCTACTGTGCTCGAGTTTCATAGACCAGTGCATAACAGTGCAGAGCCCATTCTGAAATTTCACAGTGAGCGTCGCCCTTCTAACCAATCAGAGAGGCTCAAAGGGAAGGGGCCTACCTTCTGGCTGTCAATCAACTCTGTGCACGCAGTCCACATGCATGCTGGGCAGTTCTCGGGTGAAGCCCCATTTAGAGCAGGCTTGTCGCCCTTGGCCAAATAAGGATAGTGATCTGCTTCACCTGCAACTTATTGAGCTATAAAAGGCCAACAATAATGTTGGTGTAACAAAGAGATTCGCTGAAATCTTTTTTTTTCTACCTGCAGCGATGATCAATAACAATATGAGTGCATGTGCATAAACCTGGTTTGGAGGGAGGGGATGCGGGAGGGGAGGGTGAAACAGAGGGAAGGATGGTGTTTTTTTTTTTTTTTTGGTTGTGTACTTTCAAAATCCAGCTGACTCTTTCTGATTTGTCCATAGTAATACATTGTAGCTTTAATAAATCTAAAATATTTAAAACAGTGGAGCCCAGATGGCTCATTAAAAACAGAAAATAGAAAAACCTCAGGGTTTTCTATATGTACCCTTTTGTGCCTCATTATGTTGAATTAAAACTATTATGTCTAATTTAATATACACTGTAATATTTCTTATATTATTCAGTGCTTACATTTATCTTGTACTGAAACAATTTAGATTGGAATATTATAGCTGCATCTTTTATCCACTGTAGTGGCATGTGTGCATTCATTATTGCGTATGGTCACAAGTGGGAACAAGTATATGGACTTCTGGGATTGCCATACACACAGGTAGCTAAACTATGAGGTGTGTGCTCACCACAGCAAATCTCTAGATTGCAGAAAGATTATTTTGAAAGCCACTTCATTTTGTCATTGTACAGTTGTACAGTTACAATGAAATTTCTCTTCTGCATTTAACTCATCCTATTGTGTAGGAGCAGTGGGCAGCAGCAGGGCACGGGGACCAACTCCAGTTCTTCTTTCCATTGCCTTGCTCAGGTGCACAGGCAGGAGAATTAACCCTAACATGTATGTCTTTTTGCTGGTGGGAGAAAACCGGAGTATCTGGAGGAAACCCACGCAAACACAGGGAGAACAAGCAAACTCCACAGAGAAAGGACCTGGGACGGCCTGGCGTTCGAACCCAGGACCTTCTTGCTGTGAGGCAACAGGTGCTAACCACTGGGCCACCATGCCCAGTGGTTAGCCCTGTTAGTGCCATATATCTTCTTCCATCTGGCATGTTCACATGACAAAGTGCCCTGGTTAAGGAGTATATTAGTTTCTGCTAGGACTGAATCTATACATATACAATGCAGACAAGGCGGCCCGTCTCCAGACGAGGGACCTGTGCCTGCAACCAGATGGAAGCAATGTGAAGAATGGGTTAAGGGGGTGAGTGGAATCTTGAGTTATGGTTAGTGCTCTGCATATCATGGCTTTGGTATTGTAGTCTGATAGGTTTGGGGTGGAAGGCAAATGATTGTGGATGCGCTGTGTGAGATGCAGATGAGCCAGTTACTATTGGTGCCTGTTGAGATGGTGAAGAAACGGGAATCAGTTAAGTAGTATGGGCTGAATTATACTTCCGTACAGCAGCAAGAGAAGGTGAGGTTCAAGAAAAAGAACCTTGAGTTTACAAATGGCAGAGTCTTTGCTGGCAGCGTTTATGCATGTCAGTGGTGTGTTGGTCGAAACAGAGTATTTATTTTCCAGAGCGAGTCCAAGGTACGTGGACCAGTCGACAAGTTCAACAGTCTCTTTATGGACTTATGAATACAGCTCAACAGATTGTCAGTTACAGCTATAGTACGATATAAAGACAGACAGACAGACAGACAGACAGACAGACAGACAGACAGACAGACAGACAGACAGACAGACAGATAGACAGATAGATAGATAGATAGATAGATAGATAGATAGATAGATAGATAGATAGACAGACAGATAGATAGATAGATAGATAGATAGATAAAGCAGTTTAGAGGCCAAATTATCTAATCGTTTTTTTCCCTTTTTGATCTGAACTTCACAGGAATTTCCCAACATCAGCTCCCCTGGCAGGAGGACAAATTGAATCCTAGGACTTGAATGAGATATCCATTACATGAGATACCCCATCCCCTGGCATAAAAATAGACTCTGTCAACTCAGATTAATCTCTCAAGCTTTGCTGTCATTAAAATTCAATTTTGACATTCAAGCCTATTTTATATTTTGACTGATAGCATTTTGCCCACATCCCTTAACAACCTGAAATCAAGCACACACGTGCAACAAGCCACACATATGCACACACACACACGGATGACCCATGTGTTATCGGGGGTGGGGTGATTTTGTGCTTTGATGCTATGCATGTGTGTGTGTGTGTGTGTGTTGTGTGTGTGTGTGAGAGAGAGAGAAAGGGAGGGAGAGAGAGAGAGAGAAGCACATGTGTGTTTTTTAAGTGTTTTGAACACTAGCCAACAAACACTTAACTCTCCCAGATGCTCCACCTTCACAATTGCTCTATGAGAGCAGCAAACTCCGTCGTTAGCAGAATACATTAGTCTCTCCTGCTCAGCTTGCCAGCAAAAATACCTATTAATATTCACACCTCACTTTAATGGAGGAGAAAAGTCAGTTAACTCTTCTGGAAAGAAAATGAACTGTACTGATCAGGTGATGGCATATACAAAGAGGGCACATACAAATACATGTTTGTATATATATTCTCACTGGGACAATAGAGAGAGAGCAAAAGAGAGAGAGAGAGAGAGAGAGAGAGAGAGAGAGAGAGAGAGAGAGAGAGAGAGAGAACATCTATAACAATAGTCAATAACATCGTGCTCTAGATTTCAGGCCGCTGACACAGGTCTACTTCATGCTATCCTGTAAAAAAATAAATGAAGAAAAGAATAACCAACAGATTTGTAAATGCACTACACAATCTTTTCAATGAAAATTCCACATGATATAATTGCATCCCACCAGTTAACCTATTGACAAAAAAGTGGAAGAAACTGTTTGGCTGAAGCCCTACAAAACAAAGTAATCAATACCAACTGAATGCCACTGAAATGAACTGAATTGATGTGAAATGAGTTGAACTGAATTAAATCAATTTGCACTGGGAGATTAAGCTTTCTCGAGACGCAGCATCACTGAAAGTTTAGGTTCTTCAAACGCTATTTTGGAGCCAGACTTTGCACTACAGAGAAAGACAAATACATCCCTTGTTCCCTCTTTGTCCTTCCTTTCATTTTCTCCTCATCGCCTTTACCTCCTCTCTCCCTCTCTCTCTCTCTCTTTCTTTCTCTTCCTCTGTCAATCTCTCTCTCCCTACCCTGCTGTCTGAAATTAATGTAAAGCAATTATGTAAAACTCCAGAGGAATCCCCGTCTGTCCAACACTTTGATGGGGACGGCTGATAAAGGAGGAGAGAAGGAAAGAGATGCAAAAGGAGGGCTAGCTGCAGCGTGCATGAAACAAACAGACCACTTTGATGTTCTTGTTTCAACGTCAATCAGTGAGAGTGGTGCAGGGGGCAAGAAAAAGAAAATGAACTCAGGACAGATAACTTGGCTCCACACCCCCAAACGAAGGCACACCAGAGCCAGGAAAGACCTGCACAACTTTCTCCCCACCGAAAGAAAGACTTTTAATGAATGTTTCTTTTCGGTCTTTTTAGCGTGTTTTTAACTCTGGCTTTCTTGGTTTTAATAAATGGCGAAGGTGAAGGTTTACCCCAACTACAAAATCATAAGTCACCATCAGGTTTGTAGGCAGTGACTTAACTCCCGGCACCTGCATATCTGAGTTACAAGTAAAAAAATGCATCCATTAGGGGACATATAGATGGAAAATGGCTGCACCCTTGCTGACTCTCATACATACATAGTATATACATACATACACACATGCACACGCACACATGCACACACACACACACACACACACACACACACACACACAAATACATACATAAAAACACAAAACACGAGGCATCTGGGTAGCATGGTGGTCTATTCCGTTGCCTACCAACACAGGATCACCAATTCGAATCCCCATGTTACTGCCAGCTTGGTTGGGCGTCCCTACAGACACAATTGGCCATGTCTGCGGGTGGGAAGCCAGATGTGGGTATGTGCCCTGGTCGCTGCACTAGTCAGTCAGGGCAACTGTTCAGGGGGGAGGGGGAATTGGGGGAAATAGCGTGATCCTCCTATGTGCTACGTCCCCCTGGCGAAACTCCTCACTGTCAGGTGAAAAGAAGCGGCTGGTGAGTGTACATGTATAGGTCTGCAGCCCTCCCCAGATCAGCAGAGGGGGTGGAGCAGTGACCGGGATGGGCTCGGAAGAATGGGGTAATTGGCCGGATACAATTGGGGAGGAAAAGGGGGGGGGGGACAAAACACAAAACACATACCAAAACCATTACACTGGTGTCATTAAGTCATGGCTACTACTTAACAAGATAGTGTGTAGAGTTGTTACATCCAGATAAGGGACAGTGACGTTCATCAATGTTGCATTGTGCTATAGTCTCCAGAGAACAAACCTCCCAAAAATGCAGACATCTTGATAGAACATGTACATGCACCAGCACACACACACACACACACACACACAACTGTGAAATTCTTGCACACACACAAGTATAGACACACACATGTACTACAGAAAACACTCTCCATCTCCAGCTCATTGATCTCTGCGTTACTTATGAGAAAAATTCTCCATCATGAAAAACAGCGAGTCTTGACATGTGACAGACTCACAACATCATGAAATGCTCCCTACACAAGATCACACAGACTACAAAGTAGTGCGTCATGTATTTAATAAGAGAGGCAGACAGAGGAGTGAGGGATTCTCCTGTACCAACTCAAGTTATTGAGTCAGGCAGCCTGTTAAAGCTACCAGCCTCTCCCTGCTTTCACATATATCAAATAGGATTTAATCACACATTACACATATGTGCTCGGATTAAATACAATTTACTGGCAGATCAAACATGCTGCTCTGTGTGACGTGCCAGCGGAGGACGCTGTGTGAGTATGTGCATGATGTGCATGTGTGTATGCACATATTTAATGGCTTTGCATGCATGTATGTTTGTGTCTGTATGTAAGTACACATAGTATATGTTTAGTTGTGTGTATTTATGTGTGTGTACATCAGCACATGCACACACATGTACAGTCATGTAGCTGTGAAACTACAGCTACAGTCGTTTTTGCATGAGTCATCAAATGCAGTCGTATAAAAATATATTCTCAAATTAAATGTTCACTCACCTTGAATATTTAACCCTAACTCTCAATAACACTCCATCCCCCTACAACAGGAAGCAGGAGAGACACATTCTTGAAAGAGACTCGGGGATAACCTATAGTATTTCACCGCCGAAGACCCGAGATACAATTTACCACGCAACTTGAGTGCAAGACCCAAAAGAGAGAGGAAGGGACCGGTAGGGAGAGGGAAGACAATAGGAAAGCAATGAAAAAGGGGTGAAGGTAGCTGTAGGGGGGAGAAATATTGTTGGGTCGGTGTCGGAGGGGGGGATGAGAGGAAAAGGGAAAGGATGGAGCGATGGCAAGATGACTTGAGGGGAGGATGCAAAAGAGAGGTTCTATCATTCCACTGGGTCTAATTAAATTGGCCTAATCAGATCATATATTGCTGAGGAAACACTTACACCATATCCTGCACAACTCATCATGTAAGTGCATGCAAATGTAAGTGCGTGTGTGTGAAGGGGAGGGGGGTTGTTTCCCAGTGTCAATAAAAGTGGTTAAAACTACCTACAACAAACATTCCCTGGCAGTTATGTTTTTGCTGTTGTAGCTTCCTGTAGGTGAGTTGCAGATGAGGCCCCAACTTCAAGCGTAGTCTCATCTGAGGTGTCCTGTGGCGGACACAGACTTCTAGTTGTTCACTCCATGTTTGGCCAATGGCTAGAACCAAGACAGTCTGGATGACCCTGTTGTTTGAACACGTTCCTTTCATGCTCTCCATAATCTGTGTGCAAACACCCAGCCCAATCCTGACTCCAGAGACAACACAAAGAGCCACCCACCACAGAGAGAGACAGACAGAGACAGACAGAAAGAAAGAGAGAGAGAGAGAGAGAGAGAGAGAGAGAGAGAGAGAGAGAGAGAGAGAGAGAGAGAGAGAGAGAGAGAGAGAGAGAGAGAGAGAGAGAGAGAGAGAGAGAGAGTGAAAAGGGCACACTCTGTTTGTAGCTTTTTTCCGATACAGGCAGACAGAAACAGGCAGAAAGAGACAAACAAAGACAGACATGGACAACCACAGAGACAGAAACAGGAAAGGGGCAGAGTTCCTCCTGGGAGTCTCTCTAACGCGCACTAATCCGCCTTTCTGACTAAACCCAGAACAGAATCCTGTTTCATCTCTCTGGCTATGAGTCCCTCCTCTGTCTCTCTCTGTAACACACACACACACACACACACACACACACACACACACACACACACACACACACACACACACACACACACACACACACACAAATAGGTTTGGGCTCTCAGGCAAGGAGGACCAGAATCACCCACAAAACTTCAGACATCTCTCTCTCTCTCTCTCTCTCTCTCTCTCTCTCTCTCTCTCTCTCTCTCTCTCTCTCTCTCTCTCTCTCTCTCTCTCTCCCCCCCCCACACACACACACACACACAGACATACAACCTTCCCCTACAGCAGGCCCACTGAGATAAGCAAGCATACAACAAGCACACCCACATTCACACGTTAACATGCACACACGTATACACACACAAACACAAGTATGTGCACACAGATACACACACTGACATGCACAGAGACAAACACAGACACACAAATGTACACTTACACAAACAACCCCCCTCACACACGTATATACAAAACCAAAAACACACAAATAAAAGAATATATGTGTACACACAACCACACCCACAGATACATGCATGCTAGCTGTGTTTCCAATAATTGTCAATCGATGTTAAGCAAACTTTTGAAATACTGCAAAACAAAAAAACAAAAAGGGGGGGGGATAATGCGAATTTGGCGCATTTCCATCAACTGGTTTGGACTGAATAAACTAGGCCACGCAAAGCGCAGTTTGGTTAGAAGTTGGCGGTACAGACTACGTCACGCATGGCTGTAATAAACAGAGTAGAAGAAGTCGAGGCTGCCAACCAGAAATAAAACAAGCGGCCTTGGCCATCTACGAGAGAAAATGGAGAGAGGTCTTCAGGAATTTGTTTCAGTTGGGACAGTTTGCAGTTGTTCTTTCCTGTCAGATATTATTGGCCATGTTTCATGCTGTCCACATCCGGGACGCCGCCGCCGGTGGAAACAGCTGATCAGCCAGGTGAGTTAAACGCCCACTAGGTCAGAACTAATTCAGCAAAGGTGTTTCCACCTTCCATTTAACACGTCAACTCTTTCGAAAAAGGCAAAAACCACCTCAAACGAGCATATAAACTCTTTTTTTTTTGGTGAAATAGAGGAGAAGTTTTTCAGATTTTGCCATTTCCATAAACGTTTTCTAATGCAATACTTCAGAAAGTGCTTAACAATACCTTATGGAAACATGGCTACTGACAAACAAATTAACTTGCAGAACCACACAGTCTCCTCCACACACACACACACACACACACACACACGCACACACACACACACACACACACACACACACACACACACACACACACACACACACACACACACACACACACACACACACACACACACACACACACACACACCACTATTTGTTCTTGCAAAGCTTTACCCTTTCATGTCAGAATGGTTGGCCCTATTTGTGAGGAGTCGGTCCCCTGCTGGGGATGATTTGCTCTGAACCATCCCTGAGCTGAAGGGGATGAGAAAGGAGAATTCTACATGTAGTGTGCGAGATGTGTGCGTTTATATAACCGAAACGAAAGGCAGACTTGGGGGAAAGAGTGGGTTAACACGATGGTGGGAGAAGTTGAGGAAAGGAAGGACACATGGAGACCGTGATGAGATAGGAGGTGTGGAACAGATCCTCCTTCCAGTCGTCTGTCAACAGCAGATGGATTCACTGAACCCACTGGGGAATGACCCTTTAACTTTAAGCCTAGATTTAGCCTGAAGGAGACAAACAGAAACACACACACACACACACACACACACACACACACACACACACGTGTACCAACTTACACACTTACAACCCCCCTACATACATGCATGTTCTCTGACACAAAACTATGCTCTCTCTCTCTCTCTCTCTCTCTCTCTCTCTCTCTCTCTCTCTCTCTCAAACACACACACACACATGCACGCATGCATGCATGCACACACACACACACGCATGCACACACGCATGTATGCATGCATGCTCACACACACATTCCCTTTTCAGGCTCAACACTCAGGAACCCATAAGTTAGAGAAGTGATTGATATTCTGCATGCGGCAGCAAAAATTCTGATAAGAATGGTGGACCCAGAGCACAGGAAGATGCAATACATGCATGTACACAAACCAGCAAACACACATGCAATCAAAACAGAAATATTCACCGCCTTCCACAACATAAAGGGTTGTAGTTGGAAATTGTGTGAACACAACCATTAATACTAATCTATTAACAATAATGATTAATTGTTGTGTATTGCGAGATAGACATGTGAAATGGTTAAATGTCCATGTTATTCCATATCATAGCCCTGACACCCACATCCACTCAGCTGAGGTTTAGAGGGCATGAAATGGTTGAACGAAGACCCAATTAATAAAGACACAGCCACGTATGCGTACACACACTCATGCTTACGCACCAGTGTATGTTTAGAGGGCATGTAAGTGTTGGGAGCAGACCCCATTAATTCAGTTCATTTAGCCCCAGTCCAGCCATTAAATATATGCCTACCCCCACTGCTCACAATGTAGCAACTGCTGTGAAACCCCCATCTCCTTCTTTCTTTCCCTTATCTCATTCATTGACCCAATGAATATGCATATGTGTGTGTATGTTGTGTTTTTGTGCTGCTGTACATCATTCGGCTTTCATATTACCAACAAACACAAACACACAAGCACACATAGGCTAGGACAAATACACAAAAATTCCCAGATGCCAGCTTGGCAGTGCAGGCTCACTGGAGCAGGAAAGAGTGGGTATCAATTTGGGGGGGTTGGTGTTCAGTAGAAATCAATCTGAATATGCCCTCAAGCCATACCAATACACCGAGATATGACCAAATACTCCGGCCACAATACCAGGGCACCCAGCCATGTAACAGAAAAATAAGAACAAATATTATGTGTTTTAAAACTGCTACTCCTGTTGCAGGCGAAATCTGTAATATTGCATATTGCATGCATGCATATTGCTGCATGCATATTGCTGCATGCTGCATGCATATTGCTGCATGCATATTGCTTCAAAGGAAATTGTTGGTTTAGTCAGAGGGAAGGGAATGAAAAGAGACAGACAGAAAAAGTGACAGCACCCAACACCAACAGACACAAATTAGGATTAGACAAGTGTTCACCCCCCCCCCCCATTTCATTAATTTACCTCAGAGGTGCGCTAAGAGGCTGTCAGAATTAAGCCGATTTCACTGCTCAGGGAGGCTAACCCGCTGTTCATTAATAGGAACCTCTGTGTCACACTCATGCACAGAAACGCTTGCGCATGTGAATGCACATACACACACTGCAAGCGTGCGTGCGCACATGCACACGCACACGCACACACGCACACACACACACACACTCCTCTCTGCTTCATGAGACACACCTCACTGTCAATCATAGTATTATTAAGTGGCTTTATGGGGGTTGGGAGTCAATGACCATACAGTATTTGGGGCAAAAGATCAGTGAGTAACAATCATTACACATTTAGCGGGTGAGTCTGGTTCTGATTGGGTACATCTGATGTCATTTCAATTACTGTGGAGGAAAACAAGAGCATGTCAGGCTAATCTATGGCCTGTAGGCTATCAGTGAGCTTGAGACAGAGAAAAATAGTGAACAGGGAGCAGATGGATTAATACGTAGAGGAGTGATAGGTGGCTCCTGGCAATTTAAATGAAGAAAAAGACAAGAGAAACAGACAGATGGAGAAAGCGCGGGGGGGGGGGGCAGTAGAGCTGAGACTCAGATAGTCATGGAGATCAACTAATGACTATGATAAATCATGTGCACACACATATCCATATCCATACACACCCACACATACTGAAACATTGTGGGCTAATGCCAACAGCTACTGCCATGCTGCAGTCATGGCATTACATTGATATTGTTCCACCCACTTCAGTACAGTAGAGAGAGAGAGGAGACCTGGAGAGACTGTAAAAAGAGAGAAAGTGATGAAAGAAGGGGCCTATCTAATGTTCTAGTCTATTCATTATGGTTAGAGCAGTATAGGCAGTATTAAAATCTCTCATTCCCTGTCTGCTGCTCCTACTTACAGACACTTAGACTTGCCCTAAGGAGAGAGTGGGAGAGAGGGGGAAGCCATAAAAGAAAAAGAGAGACAAAGAGGAAACAGAGATAAAGACTGGAAAATGTGGGAGGGGTGGCATGGTGTGTAGGAAGTTGACAAAGCACCAAACAGACATGTGGGAAGGCAGAAAGACAGACAGAAAACCAGGCAGATAGAAAGTATAGATAGGCATAAAGAAGGATATGCATGCAGTAAGTACATCGACACAAAGGGAAATCACACAGACAGACAAACAGGAAGGCAAACAGACAGCTGCACTGTGGGCAGAGAGCCAAATGAAAGGCAACAGAGTCTGAGATACCTGTGGCAAAGTGTCCCAGCAGGACTGAGCTGGAGCTAGTAAGTATAATAGACTAGAAAGCAAAAGCTGTCTCCAGACTGAACCACACAGCAGACCTAACCCAAGCCTTGCTATCAGGAGGACACACTGAGGGGGGCTAGTTCAAAGTCGGGCTGTGAGAGAATGCAGAAAAGGAGAGAGAGAGGGTGAAACAGAAAAGCTCACACCCAGACCAGGGAACACACAGCATCAGGAATCTGTGGTGGACATCCATTCATCACCGCCAAGGAAGCCGTTTAGGTAGCTCCACCAGAAAAAAACTACTGTTCTTAATATAACTGCACCACTAAAGCAACCTTGATTTGCCTTTACTGTTTTCAATCCAGCTGTGCCACACAGCCTGGGTATGTATATTGTTTTCAGACTACACCACAACACACGGCTTACCACATTCCTCCGCATCTTGCAGAGAGCCTTCCCTACTCAATTTAGACGCAATGCAGAACCAACAAGATTCAGCTTCAGCTCTTCAGCCAGCTGCCCTGGAGAAAGCCTCATTCAGCACCATGGACAGCGTCCACTTGTTACGGTCGTTCTTATAGTATGTTCAATTTGTACATATGTGAATATGTTGTTTCTGTAAAATGGTTTGGGGTTTTGTGTGTATGTGCGTGTGTGTGTGTGTGTGTGTGTGTGTGTGTGTACCTGTGTAACAGCCCAATTAAGGGCTTGATCAAACTGAAGAAATCTATTTG
Source organism: Lampris incognitus (assembly GCF_029633865.1). NCBI lineage: Eukaryota > Metazoa > Chordata > Actinopteri > Lampriformes > Lampridae > Lampris > Lampris incognitus. The sequence goes on from NC_079213.1 coordinate 82,392,714, forward strand.
TGGAAAAGGTGTTGTTGGCTACGTGAGTGGACTGTAGAAGTCCAGACACAACCCACAGCAGCAAAAGACAGGTAGGTAGAGAGAGAGACAGAGAGAGAGCGCAATGAAGGGTCAGGGGGTAGGGAACAGAGTGAAAGGAAAAGAGAGAGAGTAGGAAAGTGGAGGGGTTAAGAGGTGAGCAATTAGTTGAAGCAGTAACTGATGCATGAAAACCTGGGCATTTGGGACTGTGTATTCTTCTTTGCATATGTGTGTGTGTGTTTGTGTGTGTGTGTGTGTGTGTGTGTGTGTGTGTGTGTGTGTGTGTGTTTGTGTGTGTGTATGTGTTATTGTGTTATTGTTACATTCTCTTATGGCGAGACTCGTGGACCCAAATACAAAACCCAGACATGGAAATATGGTAAATAAGATAGAAGGGGAATTTATTGAGGCAAGGCCAGACAGGTGTGGGAAGGGAACGGCGAAGGGAAAGCTGAACCGGCCGGACCCACCAGACCAGCAAACAAGAGAGGGCACAGGGCCGGATGAAGATGAGCCCGGCATGCACCAGAGAGCCAGCGAGGCAGGCAGGGCTGGCAGGTGAGCAAGCCAGTAAATAGGCGAGGCAGGCTGGCAGGCAGGCAGACAAACAGGCAAGTCGGCAGACGAGGCAAGCAGGCAGGCCGGCGAGTATAGGCGAGGAGGCCAGACAAGCAGGCAAATAGGCAAGTAGATAGACAAGACAAGTAGGCAGATGAGCCAGCGAATAGGCAAGATGGCCAGATAGGCAAGCAGACCAGCGAACAGGAAGACAAGGCAGGGCAGACATGAAGAGCAACACTGGCAACAGAGAGAATCGCTTGAATTTAGGGGTAACATGATACTGTGGGCTGGGTCATTACTACCACGGGAGCAGAGGCAACAATCTGGCCAAGTCTGGGAGTGAGAGCCAGGTTGTTATATGGTGAAGTCAAAGTGCTGATGGCAGGCAGGTGAGCTGATGAGGAATACCTGTCAGGTGTGTTAGTGGAGCGACGAACCAGAAGGTAGTGGGAGAGAGACAGATACGCCCATGCCAGACATACAGAGTGACAAACAGGAAAAGACAAGGAAGGCGGGGAACATAGCGAAACACACTAGGGTTTGGCCATGGCCATAACAGTATGCCCCCCTCTACAGGTGCTAACTGGCAACCCTCCAGGTTTGTTGGGGCGTTTACGGTGGAAATGCTGGATGAGAGAGGGACACCCAGCAGCTTTCCTCCAGTCTGTACCCCTCCCAATCCACCAAGTAGTGGAAACCCTGGTCACGGAGGCACACATTCATCAGCTGTTGGACAGTGAAGGCGGGGTGGTTGTCGATGATGTGGGGGAATAGCAAGGCAGCAGCTGGAGGACACAGAGGGCTGGTGGAGACAGGCTTGAGCTGTGAGACCAGGAATGTGGAATGAACTCTGAGGGAATCAGGCAGTTTGAATTTTAATATGGAGGGATTGATGATGTTCTCAATTTCGTATGGGCCAATGTAATGGGGTGATAACTTGCTTGACTCAGTCTGGAGCAGGAGATATTTTGAGGAAAACCAAAGCCTTTCACCGGGTGGTAGTCTGGAGCAGGGGTCTAACAGCGGTCAGCAAGGCATATTCGATCCAAAGAAGCTGAGCACTTCAGATAGTGGGGTTTCTGACTGTGATACAGCAGAGGACAGCCTCAGGGTCCTGGTTGGCCCATTCTATTTGCCCATTAGTTTGCAGGCGCTAGCCCAAGGAGAGACTGGCGGTGGTGCTGAGGGCCTGGCAGAAAGCCTTCCAAGTTTAGGAGGCAAATTGGGGCCCCTGGTCAGAGACGATATCCAGAGGGATGCCATGCATGTAGAAATATTTGTTGAATGAGGTAGTTTGCTGTCTGTGAGGAAGAAGGTAATTTGAGGAGAGCAACAAAATGCATCACTATACAAAAAACCTGTCCACTGTGGTAAGTATAACCATATTACCCTGGGAAGGTGGGAGGCTGGTAACAAATTCCAAGGGGATGTACGACCATGGATGACAGAGAACTGGGAGTGGATGGAGCAGACCGATTGGGAGCTGGTGGGAAACCTTACTGTGGGCACACACCATCCAGGCTGTGATGAAGGCATGGATATTGGTTTTCAAGGAGGGCCACCAGAAGTGACGACAGACGAAGGAAATGGTTGATCCCCGGGTGGCAGTAAGTCAAGAGGCATGGGCCCACTGGAGGACCTGGGACCGGGACAGAGTCTGGCACAAAGAGGTGGTTAGGTGGACCATTACCTTGGTCGGATGGAGTGCTTAAGCCTCTTTAATCATGGATTCGATTTCTCAGGTAACGGCTGCTACCACACAGGATGAAGGGATTATGGTGTCAAGGGTTCCAGGGGCTTCTTTTGGCAGTGTGCTGGCAGAGCATCCGGGTTCATGTTGCTGGATCTGGGGAGGTCGGTGAGGATGTAGTTGACCCTGCCAAAGAACAGAGCCCACCGGGCCTAGCGGGAGTTAAGAAATTTAGCAGGCTGAATATATGAAAGCTTTTTGTGGTCAGTCCACACCACAAATGGCTGCTCATCTAACCATTGCCTCCATTCTTCCAAGGCCAATAGCTAGCAACTCATGGTTTCCAATGTCGTAGTTGCACTCAGCTGGGGAGAAGCAGTGAAAAAAGAAGGCGCACGGATGAAACTTCTGGCCGCTGGCTGAGCACTGAGACAGGACGGCTCCAACTCCAGTGTCCGAGGCATCATCCACCACAATGAACTACCTCGAGGGGTCAGGATGGACCAGGTGAATTACCTCTTCAGTTCCATCAAGATGATGTCAGCTTCAGGAGCCCAGGTAAATGAGGAGGCTGTGGAGATGAGCTTGGTGAGTAAGGCAGCTAAACGGCTTAAGTCCCTGATGAAATGCCGGTAAAAATTTGCAAAGCCCAGGAAACATTGGAGCTACTTGAGGCTTGTGGGTTTGGGCCATTCTGCTACTCCCTGGATCTTTACAGGCTCTGTCTCCTCCAACCCATCTTCAATGATGTAGCCCAGAAAGCCAACTGAGATTGCGTGAAATTCACATTTCTCCACTTTCACAAATAGTCTTGTTTTCCAGCAGCCTTTGAAAGACGAGATGGACCTGCTGCACATGTTTCTCTGGGTTTCTGGAGACTATGAGGATGTCATCCAAGTAAATGAACACAAACCTATTGAGCATGTCACAGAGGATATCATTGATGAGAGCTTGGAAGGCAGCAGGGGCATTGGTGAGACTGAAGGGCATCATAAGGTATTCGAAATGTCCAATCTCTTATGGATGCTGACCAGGTGGTAAGCATTTCTCGGGTCTAACTTGGAGAATATGGTGGCACCGTGGAGAAGCTCGAAGGCTGAACTGATGAGTGGGAGTCAATACTTATTCTTTATATGGTGATGTTCAGACCTGGATAATCGATGCAGGGACAAAGAGAGAGGTCCTTCTTTTCAACAAAAAAGAACTCCCTCTGACAGGAGAAGAGGGCCTTATGATGCCAGCAACAAGAGACTCGTTTATGTACTGCTTCATGGTCTCCCTTTCAGGCTGGGACAGGTTATACAAATGACTGGAGGGCAGTGAGACTCCAGGGAGGAGGTCAGTAGCACAGTCATAGGGGCGATGTGGCAGCAAGGAAAGGGCCCACTGTTTATTAAAGACCTCACCCAAGTCACGGTGAATTGATGGGACTGAGGACAGGTCAGGTGGTTCAGCAGCTGGTGCGGGAGGAGCAGCCCCAACATGTGCCCTAGCAGACTGCGGACAGTTAGAATAGCAAAACACTCCAGCTGATGACACATCCAGCCACCCAGTCAATGTGAGGGTTATGGCACTCTACACGAGGCCAGCCCAGGACCAAGGGAGTGTAGGGAGTCTAAATGACAAGGAACTGAACAGTTTCACCATGGTTGCCGGAAAGGATGAGTGTAAGAGGAGCTGTATGATGAGTCATGTGAACCAGAAGTCTCCCATCGAGGGCACTGGCATCAAGCGGAGAGTCAAGGGCCTTTTTATATTGAGTGAGCCAACTAAATAACTGGAGGTCCATACAGTTATTAGATGCAACACAATCTCCTTTACTCCACAACACACTCACATGTAAAAACAGTCAACTGTTGTAAAAACCCAACAAAAACAAGATACTGTTGTACACAACATTTTCCCCCTCCTACGTAAATCTGTAATGCAAAGATGTGAACAGTGTTCAATTATCTTAAAACCGGAAGCTGACTAACACACCTGATAGGAACAGACCTATATGGGTATAGAATGAGGTTTCAAAGTCCTTAAGGTAGCCATGTACCCGTGTTGACCGACCCTCAGCTCTCATGACCGGTTCTGTCCCTGGTTCTGGCTCCTGAGGATCAGGAGGAAGGTCAGGCGTGGGCTATACTGGCAATGGCTCGAACCAGACTGTTGCTGTAGTAGGATGTGGAGGAGACTCGGTGTATAAACTGGAGGAGGTGCAGGCACTTTCCTGAGGCAAGAGGCATGCCAAGATGAACCATCACTCAGTCTGAATGCAGCAGCCGCCAGTTTGTGTAACTTGTGGGGGCTGAGAGCAGAATGTGCTCATTTTGTTGACTCGCTGGGGCCAACAGGTTTGCACCCAGTCCAACACCTGAATGTGAGGCTTCCTTGCCCTATGTGCATTGTCATAGCATTGCATCGTTTCCGTCTAGCGCCTAGCCACGGCCCGTTTTCCTCGGGCCCGCCGAACTCTACTGCCACACCCTAGGCCCTGAGGCTATCCAGTGGGAGCTCCATGTCATGTCCTAGTATTAGCAATGCCAGAGAGACATTAGTGGTAGAATGCTGACTCGCCCTATAGTGTATCTGCGTTTGATTCAGGACAGTCTGGAATAAGCACCCCTGGAACAGGTGTGCTCTAATGCAATTAAGTGTCTCATTAAAATGCTCTACCCCTCCACTGGCCTGGGGGTAAGAGTAGACAGTGCGGAGGTACTTAATACCTCTGCTGCTGAGGTAAAAAGGGAATTCTACAGAGGGTAGCTGCAGCCCATTTTCTGTGGTAATGGTCAGGGGCAGACCCCATCTTGCAAACAAGCTGTCAAGGACATTGATAATGGCCCTAGTGGTGACTGTTCCCACAGGAGCAACCGCCAGCCACTTTGAATGTAGGTTATACACCACCACTAGGAACTGCTAATGACGAGGGACCCCTTGTCCATGTACTTCTGCACAGATGTCCAAGTGAACCTAATAATTATTATTATTATTATTATTATTAATAATTAATAATCATTACATTTATGGTCCCAGGGATGGCTTGCCATGCATACATACATTGGAAGTGGGGCTGGTGGTCTAGTTTTGCTGCTGAGGAGGCATGCAGCACAATCCCTGAGCAGCACTTTAATGTCATGGTCAATGCCTGGCCACCACACCAAGTCTTTTCATCACTGTTTGAGCTTCATTATGCCCAGATGACCCTCATGTGCCATGGATAAGACATGCATGCAGGCCACTCGGGACAACAGTGCAAAGCCCCCGAGAGACACAGACACCTCCCAGCAGGAGAGCTCGTGTTTGATTCTTGCCTAACGTGCCAGTTCTCCCTTGTGATGCCCTCATGCAATGCCAGAGGGCTCCACTGTAGGGGCTGGATGGCGGGCCTCACATCACCCCTTACCAGGGGCTATTGTGTAAAAGTTCTTAGCCCAGTTCATCCAAGACTGCAAGTGATTTCTGCTGCCATGTGGTGGTTACCTGAAGTACTATAACCACCCCATTGTCATTGCGCAGGTAGAAGCTCAACCCTGTGAATAGGTCGAGGCCTAGGATGTTAGCACCTCTCTTGGAGATGTGGAATGTGAAGGATGGCAGGTGAGTGGTGCTGTAATGCACAACAAGCTGGAAAGTGCTTACTACTGTGATCTTAGAGCTGCTGTAACCACACAGGTCAGTGGAGGGTGGTTTAAGCGGCATATCGGCAAAAAGCGTATTACAAGTGTTAAGCTTGAGCGTTGAAACTGCAGCCCCAGTGTTAAGTAGCAGAGGAAAGCCTTCTTCTCCTAGCTGCACAGTGCAGAATTTGAATGTAACACTGTTGTTTGAAACATGCTGAATCTCAGTGTGGTCAGGTGGGTTTACTGGGGACTTGGCCTAAACAGGGTTACTAGCAGGGGCTGAGTGGTACATTTTACCAAAATGGTTAAATTTGTTACAGTTCTTGCATCAGTTTCCCTAAGCCAGGCAGTTCGGTGCCCTGGTATTGTGAGAGCTAGCCCCACAATTGCCACAACACCACCTGTTAGGTTGCCAGTGTGTCTGCTGCATGAGAAAGTCACTGTCCAAATCCACACTATATGCAGGTGAGGACGTGATGGAGGTGCTACAGTTCTCCTTCGTCTTGTCACACAACATCCCACAAATTAGCTGGTCTCCCTCAGGTTAGCCACTTGGCTAGTGACCGACTCACCAGGCAGTTAGACCCTTTTCTTCAGGCGATATCAGCATTGCCCACTGCTTACCAGTGAAATGGTTGTGCAGCAGCTGCATAAGAGGCAGCTGGGGGAACGGTTTCTGAAATTGCCTTACATATCCTGTCCCTCCTGGCTGTGGTTGGGTATTGCTGTCTTCCACTTATCGGTAATGTCGGAAAGGTTCATAGTGTCCGGATAGGTCTCAAAACTATCCGACTAGGTGGTCCATGAGACTGGAGGGTCGCTGGGCACATCCAGGAATGGTACTAGTTGCATTAGACTAAACCTGGTCATCTCTCATCGTCAATGTTATATTGAGTGACCCGACAAAATAACTGATCTACACAGTCGTTAGATGCAACACAATCTCCTTTTCTTCACAATGCACTCATACATAAAACAGTCAACTGTCATAAAAACACGGTACTGGTGTACACAACAGGCCTCTATGGGAATTTTAGCCTGGAATATGAGATTAAAGTCAATGAAGCTTTCCTCAGCCCCGCAATCCACAAGAGCACACACAGGGAGAGACTAACTGTTCCATAGGATAGAGGCCTTCAGTTGTTTACTAGGGTGTGAGGTGGATGAGGTGGCAGTTGGCTTATCAGGACTCCCACATCTACCGATGAGCCAGCTCTTTTTGCTGAAGGGGGCAGGAGGAAATTAAGTGCCCGGTTTGACCACAGTATCAACACACTCCTGCCCTCATCTGACGCTGGCAGTCAGAAGGAGACAGGTGAGCCTGACCCAACTGCATGGGCTCATCCTCTGCAGAGACAAGCAGAGAATGATGGATGGATAAATGAGGGGCTTCCGGCTAGTGGGGAGGCTCTCATGGCTGAGATGGAAGCACAGCACGGGAAGAGGAAGCTAAGGGGCAGCTAGCCTTCTCTCTGCAATGCTCACTTGGGCAGTTATCAAGCTTAGTGGCCAGGTTAATAAGACTATCAAGGTTGGAGGTCTCATCTCTCACCGCTAACTCATCCTTAACTGTTTCATTGAGCCCTCTCTGAGAAGCACACTGCAACAAATCGTCATTCCACCCCCTTACCCTGAACTTTATGGCATACTCTTCTACACGAGAGGCCTGCTGGAGTTAAAAGACATCTAGCGGCGTCTTTGCCTCAAACTGTGTGATCAAACACTTTGATCATTTTTCGAGTAAATGTAGCATACAATGAAAGTTAGCTGAAGCCCACACTCAAGCATTTTCTTTTAACAAGCCCATAACACATGTTATCCTAGCTCTATTGGTGGAGTAGAGACTACGTTGTAGTTCAAAAACAAGAACACAATGAAAAAGGAAAGCTCTAAAGACCCCCCAGGTTACCATCATAGCACTCCAGTGCTGGCACATGAGGCTCCCAGGGGGAGGTGACAATCTAGATAAGAGACTAACACAGATGCGCGGGCTGGCACCACTGGGGGTGTAGACAAGACAGGCATGGATAGCAGATCTATCTGACTGCAGAGGCGGTTGACATTGAGGGAAAGCTCATTCAAAGAATAAACAACATTGTAGAGTAGTTTATTATTGTTGCATCACGAGGGCTCCTTGGTCAGTGAAGGCTTTTCTGAGTTCATCTGAGTCTGCCGCAAAATTTGATGTATACTTTATACTTTATTGATTCCCGTAAGGAAATTACGCTCTGCATTTAATCCATCCTAGCTGTGTAGCTAGGAGAAGTGGGCAGCTGCAATGCAGCACCCGTGGACCAACTTCAGTTCATCTTGCTTTGCCTTGGTCGTCAGGGGCACAGACAAGAGTATTAACCATAACATGCAGGTCTTTTTTTATGGTGGGAGAAACAGAAGCACCCGGAGAAAACCCACCACAGACAAGGGGAGAACATGCAAACTCCACACAGAGGATGACCTGGGATGACCCCCAAGGTTGGACAACCCCAAGGTTCGACCCCAAACCTTCTTGCTGTGAGGCAACAGCATCAACCACTGCACCACCCTGCCGCCCTACATGGTAAACAAGAAAAAAAGGGAAGGGCGTCCAGTAGCGTAGCGGTCTATTCCGTGGCCTACCCTCAAGGGGATTGGCGGTTCGAATCCCCATGTTACCTCCGGCTTGGTCAGGTGTCCCTATAGACACAATTGGCCATGTCTGCGGGTGGGAAGCCAGATATGGGTATGTGTCATGGTCGCTGCACTAGTGCCTCCTCTGGTCAGTCGGGGCACCTGTTCAGGGGGGAGGGGGAATAACATGATCTTTACTCTATACAGAGACATTGTAATAGCATAGCTTTTAAACTTGATCAGACTTGTATAAGACCTGGGCATCCGGGTGGCATGGCGGTCTATTCCATTGCCTACCAATATGGGGATCGCCGGTTCGAATCCCCGTGTTACCTCCAGCTTGGTCGGGCGTCCCTACAGACACAATTGGCCGTGTCTGCGGATGGGAAGCAGGAAGTGGGTATGTGTCCTGGTCGCTGTACTAGTGCCTCATCTGGTCGGTCGGTCGGGGCACATGTTTGGGGGGGAGAGATAATAGTGTGATCCTCCCACACGCTATGTCCCCCTGGTGAAACTCCTCACTGTCAGGTGAAAAGAAGCGACTGGCAACTCCACATGTATCAAAGGAGGCATATGGTAGTCTGCAGCCCTCCCCGGATCAGCAGAAGGGGTGGAGCAGCAACGGGGATGGCTTGGAAGAGTGGGGTATAATATAATAATAATATTGGGGAGAAAAAGGGGGAACCCCCCCCAAAAAAGATGGGAAATGTATTTAGGCAGGCCAGAGAGACGGTGGAGAGGGAATCGCGAAGGTAAATCCTTACCAGCCAGACTGGCCAGGTCGGACAAACCGGCAGATGGAGGAGGGCACAGAACTGGATGAAGACGAGCCCGGGGATGCACTGGAGAGCTGGTGAAGCAGGCAGGCTGGCAGGTGAGCAAGCCAGTACATAGGCAAGGCGGGCTGGTAGGCAGGCAGGCAAGGCAAACAGGCAAGTTGGCAGACGAGGTGGGCAGGCAGGCAGGCAGGTGAGCCAGCGAATAGGTGTGGCGGCCAGACAAGCATGCAAACAGACAAGTAGATAGATGAGGCAGAAAGACGAGGCAGTAGGCGAGCCAGGGAATAAGCGAGGCGGCCAGACAGGCAAGCAGACTGACAAGCAGGCAGACGAGGCAGAGCAGGCGTAGAGATAACTGAAGTAGAGGAGAACAACAATTAGTACACTGGCATGAGAGAGAATTGCTTGAATTTAGTGGTAGTACAAACGATACTGTGGGCTGGGTCGTTACTACCACGGAGGCAGAGGCAATGATCTGGCGAAGTCTGGGGGTGAGGACCAGGTTCTTATATGGCTAAGTCGATGAGTTGATGGCAGGCAAGTGAGCTGCTGAGGAATGCGGGTCAGATGTGTGGGTGGAGCGAGAAACCAGAAGGTAGAGGGAGAGAGCTAGATACGCCCATGCTGGACACACACAGCAACAAACGGGGAAACACAAGAAAGGCGGGAAACACAGGGAAACACAAGGGCTTGGCTGTGACCATAACAGTACGACAATTACTTTGCATTGAGCATTATGCACACTCAACCAGATTGTGTGATCGTTAACATGCACACTCAACCAGATTGTGTGATAGTTAACACAAACAATCTATGTGTTCATTTTTCTCTCGGAATGGCAGCCAGTAAGGCTGTGACCATGACATGTAGCCATCCTGTGGCTTATTAAAGCGAAGCTCTGAACAGGACCAGAAAGATTCATCTGTAGAAACCTACAACAAATTAAGAGAGCGAGCGAGAGCGAGAGTGACAGACAGACAGAGAAACAGACAGAGAGAGAGAGAGAGTGTGCGTGTTTGCGTGTCTTTTAATTTGTGTGCACACGCACTCACACACAGAAAACCAATTCCCAGTAATCCAGTGGTGTTACTGCATTGATCTTACCTTGACAATTACTGTGTGTGTGTGTTTGTGCTGTATATTGCACTGTGTTGCACATATGTGCATGAATGTTTGTGTAGCCCTTAATCCCTGGGCACAATTTATTACACTAACAGACAAGAGACGATAATGGCCCTGGTCCCAATTGCGCTGTTAGGACATCAGTCCATCTATGAAGATGGCAAAACACACACACACACACACACACACACATGTGCGCACACACACACAGAGAAGGCAGAGAGAGAGAGAAAGATCAAGACAGAAAAAGAGATTGACTTCTAGACAAAACTTGGAGGGATCCATGGATAAGTAACTGGATGTGTGTGGTATGTTTGAGTTAGGGGTCTTCATGTGTATGTGTGGGTCTGTGGCATTATCAGACTGTCGAATTAGAAGACTATTTAGTCTAGCTCCAGTTTAGATGTTTTCTTAAAAGGCATATTTTGTGCATTTGTGCCACATGTGTTTGCCTGTCTACGTGTTTAAGTTCTATATTGTGGGTAAAATGATGGTGTAGTGGCCAAATTGGCGAGTTGGTGTTGTGTGACACCTGTGTGGAACTTGTTAAAAAGACCCTCTACTACCCTCTATCCCCCCCTCTCTCTCATGCAGCAGACACTGCAGGCACCATATCCCAGTGCCACATTTTCCCTTTTTAAGTTTTAACTAATAACCCAAATCACTGTTCTCATCTAAACTGTGGTTTCTGTCGCTTTTATGTTGTGTCCCCCTGAGCTCGGGTCCTAACAGAATAGATAAGAGATCAAACGTTTAATATCCACCTGCCCACCCTCTTCAAACACACACACACACACGCACACACACACGAGAGAGAGATTTGATTTTCAAAGGCACGTTTAATTAGTTTACATTCGAAACATACAAATATACCTGTACATTTATTTCATATATATATAAGTCCAACAGCTGATATTCAAACTTGTGCGTCTTATTGTAATTCAGCGCATAACAAAAAAACAGTTTCAGAAAATGTCTCACTGAGTGGTTCAAATATATAAATTTATAACAACAAACAGGTTTTGAAATTGTCCACGCTCTGTAAAATGTTGAAAAATTGTTTCTATTGCTCTGCAGAAGGACAAACATGGGGGGTGGCTTAATACAGGTCATTGATAGTATTTTTTCACACTGCTATGCCAAACTAGCCTCGCTAAGTCAGCCCACAGGTTTCGTCTTGCATACGGGGGTCTGGCAAGGCTGAACAGGTATTCATTTTTGTTAGGGATGTTGTCGGTGGGCAGGGGCCTAAATTACTTTGCAGACTCGGCTGGTCTGCTAGCAAACACCACCACAGCTAGCAGGCCGGTCAAATGTCTGCAGATGTCTTCGATAAAAATGATTTCTTTAGCATCCTAGTACAGCCATTGTTGTTATTTTCAAAATACAGCGCTGCTTGGGTGCCCGGGTAGCGTAGCAGTCTATTCCGTTGCCAACCAATGCCTCCTCTGGTCGGTTGGGGCGCCCGTTCAGGGAGGAGGGGGAACTGAGGGGAATAGCGTTATCCTCCCACACGCTACGTCCCCCTGGTGGAACTCCTCACTGTCAGGTGAAAAGAAGTGGCTGGCGACTCCACATGTAGCAGTGGAGCCACGTGGTTGTCTGTAGCCCTCCCCAGATCGGCAGAGGGGGTGGAGCAGCGACCGGGACCCCTTCGGAAGAGTGGGGTAATTGGCCGGATACAATTGGGGAGAAAAAAAAGTGGTGGGGATACAGCGCTGCTCATTGTCATTATCCAAACTGCTCCCCATATTTCGTTGCTCTGTCTGGTCTGACTTCCAGCTGCTGGGCACAACTGATTCTCAACGGATCCTTTCCAGACTAGCATCTCATAGCAAACAGAGCTGAGCTTGTAATATTTAGCCTGGCTTCGTGAGGCTCATGCCAAACACAAACCCGACAAATCTGAATTGAATTACGTTTGCTAGGGTCTAGCCTCGTCACCCACATACTATATAGATCACCGCCAAACCCCGGCCCCCAATTCTATTTTGTATTCAAAAGGGATAAACATCACGATGCACAACTTCCCGTTTAACACATCCAAAAGAATAGAATAATAGGGCTATCAGAAAGATACACAAAGAAATGCCAGCTTCCCACCAAGGCTTAGGGAAAATACCAGTGGAGTATAGTTAGCTGATAATGCAAAACCCTCACTGGGCTCTTTAGTAATCAAACATAATTATCCTTGTCATTTTATTCTGAAACACACTGATAACCACATTCCCGTGAACATGTGCGTACCCGCAGACATACTGTATATACACACTAATCCCATCAGCCTACATGAGGATCTTTCTGATGATTCTGTCGCTCTCCTTTATTAAACTGCGGGCCTGTGCGAGCTTGCTGATTGTAGAGTAAATGTCAGCCTCATGAGACCACCCTCATATCTTCCGCTCTCCTTGTTGCTTCCACACCCTGGCTTTCTTTCCTCTCTCTCTCCTCTCCTGGCACCCACATCGCCCTGTATCTCTCCTCCCTCACGACTCTACGACTCTAGCCCCCCCCCCTTTTTGTTATCCGTCTCTCGTTGATTGTGCTCCACTTTTACCTCTCCAGCCCCTCCAATCTACTCCCCCACCCCCCCCACACACACTTCACTCTACTTACCTCCTCCCTCCTCTTCCTCCTCCTCTCCATTTATTGGCCGCAGCTTGTCCAATCAGCCAGTCAGTAAGTCAATCAGCCAGTCAGTCAGCCAGCCTTTGATGAGATGTGAACAGTGGAGTACCTGCTAAAATGTCATCAGCATCAAGTCTGAATCTCAATCATTTCAAATAGGATGGGAGCAGAGAGAGAGAGATAGAAAGAGAAGAAGAGAGAGAGAGAAGGTGGGAATAGTGGGGGGGAGTTTTGAGATAAAGCTGACAGCACACTTCATTTGGGGGTGTTGGTGATGGGGACTGAATTAGATTACATTTTCATGCCATTTCATTCCACCCCCTTATTTCCCCCTCTCGCTCCCCTTCTCTCTACTTTTCTGCCCGTGATCCTATTGTAGATATTAACTAAAAAGCGCAGAGAGTGTCTCGCCTGGAGCGGAGCCCAGCCCAGGTGACATTTTGACAGAGCAGGCTTCAGGCTTGTTGTGCTAAGGTTTGCGTTAGCGCTCTGACTGCACAGATGGGATCTATAATTGTAGTGAGCTAGCCAGTTAGCTCTCGCGCTAGCCTGTCAGGGAGCAGGAGACACACTTCTGAAGATGAGTGTCTGCTCAAAGAGCCATTGTCTGGTATTATACCTCGAGGTGACAGGGCTATTAAAATGCGCAGTCTGCGAGAGTGTTTGTGCATGTATGTCTGCGCATGTGTCTGTGCACATCTCATAGCAATGAGTTGAGAGGGGTGTCTTTTCTATAATCCACTCTCTGACACAAACCTGAACGCCCCCCCCATGCCTCTGCAACTACACCCTCTCTTCCTCTCTCGGCCGTCCTCCCCTCCCCTCCCCTCCCCTCTTCTCTTTGTCTATCCAAAATGAACCTCTAATGGAGCTTTATTGTCCCTGATCCACATTCAGCCCAGGGTGTGCTTATGCAGGTTAATCATACACACACACACACACACACACATATTTTTTACTCTTTCCTAGTTTTCGCAGCCACTTTACAACTCTGTCCTCTTCATTCACCTTTTACCTAATTTCTTCAAAAATCAACAAATTTCCTCCATAAAATGAATCCTACATTTATATCTCCTCTCTTCTTCTTATCTTTCCATCGCACTCTCCCCATCACACCAGTTGTGAAAAAAATACTCTCGCAGTTTTATTTTCACACCAAGAATGGCTCACAGTGAAATGCTGTGTATTTTTCCTCCCCGGTGAGCGGCGGTTTGTACGGGAACAGAGAGGTGGTACGCTGTGAATGTAGATCTTGATTGGGGTCTTTACTCTGTGGACCAACAGGAGAGGATGGGCAACAACACAGACAATGACAGGTGAGGCTGGAGCTATGATTGATGTGCATCCAGTTTAACTGGCGTGCATGTGCATGTTTGTGTGTGTGTGTGTGTGTGTGTGTGTGTAGTCCCACATGTGGAGCCATGGCAACATGGTTTCTCTGTATTCATAGTGAGAGAGCAGGGGAATTGCAGTATCAATGTCCTGCAGTTTAAACACACACACACACACACACACACACACACACACACACACACACACACACACACACACACACACACACACCCACACACACACACACACACACACAACGTGCACACTACCACATGCATTCTGCCATACAAAGACTACAAAGCCTGGGTTTACATCAAACAAAATGAAAAACACAGTCTCATAGCCCAGATATTATCCAGAGGTGTGTGGGTGTAGGTGTCCGTGTGTGTCTGTTTGTGTGAGCATTACAAGAAAAGTGTGTCTCTGTGTGTTACTGAAAAAAAATGACATGTGGAAGTGTGGTAACATGCAAATGTGTTTCTAGTGTAACATACAGGGGCCTATTATATAGAGTACATGACAGTGATGCATGTCACTATGAGACAATACCTAACCGGATGTGTGTTCGAGTGTGCTTGTGCATTCACCTGTGCACACATGCGTGAGATAAACTACAGGGAACGCATGTTTGTCCTCATGTAAAAGTCAGCAAAACTTCTCTGTGTATCATCGATGCCATCAAATGACAGACACATACAGTACAGGTAAACAAAGGCGCACATAGAAACACACAGGTGCACAGTGGCATGGTAGAGACATACTCTCCACTTTACATTCTCAATGCACAGCCACCAGCTTCACGCCTGACAGGTACCGCCAGAGACCCGTCCTCAACACAAACTGAGCCCTGTTTACAGAGCACACGTGTTTTTTTGTGGGATTGCACGCATGATTGTGTTGAAACATAAAAAAATATATATAAGTGTTGCACTGGAACAAGCAGAGATGGATTGATGGGGGTTCAACAGTAGCAAAGGTTATGAATTTACACAGAGATAAAAGAAAGAGACAGACAGAGACAAAGAGACGGTGAGAGGTGGAGACAGAATAAGCGACCTTGCTAAAGGGAAGACTTCACCAAAGACCCTCTGCTGTGTCCCTACCCAGCACACCTTTACACTCCTGGGGCTGCCCCCCCCCCCAAACACACACACACACACTATGCACACACACACACTATGCACACACACACACACAACATGCACACTATCACACACACACTCACACACACACACACATACACTCACACACACACTATGCACACTATCACACACACGCAACATGCACACACAAGCACACACAAGCACACACACACACACACACACACACACACACACACACACACACACACACACACACACACACACACACAGAGATCCAAAAATGCTGGCAGCTATGGGGACCACTGACACAAAGAGAGGGAGACAGAGAAACCTCAAGGATAACGTCTTTTTCTCATCCTCTCGCCCCTTCTCTCTTTCATCATAAACAAACCAGTCACATGAAGATAAATTATACAGCACCCTTAAAGGTATCATCACAGCATTGAGAGCTTAGAGTGATTAACTTGGAATAATAATTAAACCTCAGTTGAATACTGTAGCGACATAAACAGGTCCATGTAAGGTACTGTTAAAAAATAGTTTCTAAGTTATTAGACTTCCAAGTGTGTGTGTGTGTGGGGGGGGGGGAGTGTTGGATTTCAAACCATAGGTCTAAATTCAGAAACCAAAAACTAGCAGTAAAAAGTATATACAAATAAAGTAATATTGTGGAATAGTATGCTCAACAGGCAAGTCAGGTTTATTCATTTATAGGTAAAATGCAAGTGTAGGAAGCTAAAGCATACAATATATCACTGTGACAAAAAGTACTGGCGAAATACACCACCCGTATATTCATAATGAAGGTCCGATACAATTGTTTTTGGGGATTGTTTTGTGGAATTTTCCCCCTTTTTCTCCCCAGTTGTATCCAGCCAATTACCTCACTCTTCTGAGCTGTCCCAGTCGCTGCTCCACCCCCTCTGCTGATCCGGGGAGGGCTGCAGACTACCACATGCCTCCGCCAATACATGTGGTGTCGCCAGTCACTTCTTTTCACCTGACAGTGAGGAGTTTCCCCAGGGGGACATAGGCCGGGAGCCAGGACCAGCCCTCAGGATGTTTTCTGCTACCTTTTTTTCACTATTATTTCTTGTTAGCCTATACCTTGGGCCATCGGAAGTTGATAACGAGCACCCCCAACTCGGCCCCGTTTGGCCACAGGGGGCCAAAAACCCAATTTTTGGGCCATGTTCCTGGCGAAATTATGTACATGCAAATATTAAGGTACTACAATGGCATAAATAGTCATACAAGAATGACATTTGGCAGAGAGTATCCTGATACATAGGGGGAAGCAGGAAAATATGATTCTGGGGCTTGTTGCAACTCAATTTTAAGATATCACCCACACCATCCCCAAAAAGACAAAAAAGTACTGTCTGCCTGACAAATTATCATCAAAATGATTATTCTTCAGCCCTTTATGGTGAATATGTATGCCTTACTTGTGTATAGACAACTTCCCTAGTTCTTAAGCTTCAATTTGAGCCCAAGATGACCTTTCTATTTCAAAAATTACTCTTGCTGTGGCCGAAAGTCTTCTCTATACCTCAAATCAGAGAACATTTAATTTTTTAGTCACCAGCATTCCAAATGGGGGTAAGTGCAATTTATTGCATTTAACAATATGTTCATATGTACTGCTTACTACTGCTATCTGAAGTGAACATGAAAAGTGAATACTAAAGAACCTGTAGGAAAACAAATGCTTTTAAATGGTGTCTCATAGGCCTATAGCAATGGGCCTATAGGTCCAAAGCAATGCACTCAAGTAGAAGCCAACCACCAATAGAGTACAGTAAACATTTTTTATTATATTTTTTTTTAGAAAACAGATGGCTTTCATTTTATTAACAACAATGAAACATTAATTCCTACCCTCTTACCCCATCCCATCCCACTGTCCCCAAAAAAACTACACAAAATATAGGCAAAAGGAGAAACAACAACAGAAGAAGCCAAAAATTCACCTTAAAAAATAAAAATAATATAAAATAAATCATAATTGGTGGTTCATTGGGATAGTGCGCGTACCATAACACTAGTCCCTAACGCATCAGCATGGGTTTGAATCCGGCCCACTTCCATATGCTGCATGTCCTCCCTTTTACTCTTACCCCACTCATGTCTCTTTCAACTGTACTATCTAATAAAGATGAAATCCGAAAAAAATCTAAAAAAAACAAAATAAAATCTAAATTGGATTTGATATCTTAATCATCCCTATATTCCTCCTCTTCTTCATCATCATCCATGTTAGTGTGTATTTCCTCAAGGTCATCCTCATCTGTCCCCTCTTCTTCCAAGACATCAACAAGGGCCTGGGGGATGACGTCACCCTCAAACCACAGAGGTTCTAGCTTGCCATCGTCATTTACATGAAACCCATGGTCCAAAGGGGATGGGACTTCTGGATGGTTTTCATGAGCCCTTTTCCAGATTCCTACTTGGTAGTTCACTCTCTTTATGTGCTGCAAAAGGACCCTCTTGCATGGTGGAAAGGTTGAAAGGTCAATAGAGTGACATTGTCGCAGCTCGAGGCTTGAGCCACATATTTTCTTGACCTTGACCTCTCTTGCCTCATCAACCTGCTTAACTCGAGGACCAAAGCCATAGAGGCGACAGGTGAACTCTTCGGTACCACTGAGGACAAGCTCATCAAGCTCCCAAGAGTTCCCCACTGCAGCAAAGATCTGAATGAACTTTGAATTCTGATTCAGAATCTTGATTGGTCGCACCTTTCCTTTGCCTTTGAATGCTGAAGTGCAGTTGGCACCAGTGAAGGCATGCAAGGCCAGCAGAGCTGAAACATGTTCTTGTGAATAATTGTCAGCCAGCTGGTTGATATTGATCAGCTTATTTCCCATGTCAAAGATGATGTCAACTGTGAATGATTTGGCATAGTAGAGGAGAATGAAAAAATGTCAGAGTCTTTTGCTCTGACTCTGACTGTTTTGATGTGAGGTATTTTGGTTTGGAAATAATTTATGTAGAGGATCATCCTCACATCAGTTTCCTCATGTTTTGAACAGATCTCAGGTAGAAGTTCTTTTGATATTACTCCAGCATGACATTCTATTTTGAAAGCTTGACCAGCCTCTATGAAGATAACAGGCCTTCTGAGGATCTCTTCCATCATATCTGCAGAGCTCGAGAAGTAAATGAATGAATGATTTCTTGTTTTCATCATTTGTGAGGAAAACTTTCCAATCTGCAGGTCGATGAACATTCAGACCACTAACTATGAACCATTCCCCACAACCTCTATGATCCCTCTCAGCTGATTTTGGTGAATGAAGACGGTCTGCATTAGTGTCTGTGCTGAATACTGTTTCAGCTGCAGCAGGTAGACATTTGAAGGTGCGCTCTGATATAGTCTTCATTGTCCGGGGCACATCGTTCATGTAGAATGAGGAGTTTCCATCTTGAATGAGAGCACATTGGCTAGGAGAGGGGAGCTGTGCATTCTCAGCATCTTTGATCATGTAGTTCATCCCTTGTGCCTCGTTGGTTTTTGCAAAGAAGCCATCGATTGTTGAGATGGAATATGGCGTCAGAGTCAGGGGATAGCACATCAGGTCAGAGATGCTGATTTGTGACCTTAGTAGCTGTGATCTGATGAAAATCTGAAAGATAAATCCACTTGTAGCCTTATACTGGATTACTCTCTGGTTTGATGCCATAAGCTTCCTTTTAGGTGTTGTGGAAGACATTGTCTTGTATTTGTTTCTCTTGGTATGATTAAAAAAAGGACTTTCTTTGTAAGAAGACGATCACGGATGAACTCTTCTTTTTGAGTTTGGCCATTTTTCAGAGCATTCAGCACATCAGAGCGCACCTCTTCTGGCATAGCAGCGCCTGAAGTCAAACTTGTCAAGGGTTGAGAAGTCTCAAGCTGAAATGGGTTGATGAAACTCTGAAATGCTTCTACTGTTTGCTGCACTTGCTCCTCAGACCGATTGATTTCACGTGGTCTTAGATCTCTTTGCTGCTTCTCTGAATGCTCACCTCGGCTGCTAATCATATTCCACATGGCCTCTACAAACTCTCCTTTAGCATGGACAGTCAGGATGTGACGTTGTGATCGCCGGAGTTGATTTTACGAGCAATGACCCAAATTATGTCACTATCTGATGATTTTGAGTGGTATGTGGATGTGTTACTTGAATTGGATGACTCCAAGTTAGCTGGTTCAGATCATTTCTGCTTGTAGTAAGTTGGCAACTCCTGAGCAGGACTTTTAAATGATCGTTGTTTTTTTGGTGGTTGAGTGTTCGGATTAGTGTAGACTGACTCTTGTGTAGGCTGTGTTGTGGTCAGGGCTGCTGCATCTGCACAGGACCCTTGATCTCGCAGGTAGATGCCTACAGCGGTATGAATGGACCCTGCCCCATATACATCTGATACTAGCTGATCAAAATTGTCCCAGTCACAATGGAAGACTGCTCCATCAGGTTGTCTCTTGATAACATCTGAGTTGCTGATTAATGAAGCACTTTCCACAATTGAATTTGCCAGAGCCGTTTCAAGTTCTATTGAGTATGTGTAGGACTCACAGTGGCCAAGTCTATTTATCAGAGTGGTGATGCTCTTGGATCGGAAGAGATGACGTAGTGTCATACATAGTAAGATGTGTTTCTTCATCTTCCATTGACCTGCTGTAACTGCTCTGCAGATGTCTTGAGAAATTGATGATGCCAGATTGTCCTCCCAATATAATGGCTTCCTCTCACCGCAGATTAGGTTTAAAACAAATTGGAAACCCTCAGAAGGAATCTCCTCTTTTGGGTCAGGGAGATCCTGAGCTCTAGGAGGCCAAGGGAGTGGTTCAGAATTTTTGAAGGCTTTTAGGATTTTCTTGTGAAGAGCATGGCTGATCTCTTTACTCCAATCAGTAATTCCCATCTCATAAGCTGAACGCACTGTCGTCTTCATAGATTATTGGGATGTACAAAACACTAATGTGTCTTTGTATGGGCAAGATGAGAAGTCGATACTATCTTTGAGATCAGGACAGCATTCGATTTTTAGTCTCAGGTTATGGCTTGTTATCTGAGCAGGAGCTTCTTCTCCAAATTGTCTCAAGATTTCATTATACAAAACAGTAAGATGCGCAAGTTTCACAACCTGACCCTTTTGAATAACTTCTGTTTTTATACGAACATACACCCCATTGAAAGCTTTACCGATCATTCCCTTCTTTGTAGTTATTTCATCCGCTGCAGCTGTAGTGTCAGGCTGAGGTGCTCGCTTTACTAAGTACTGCTTGCGACAGCAGTCATGAAATTGAGCCTCCTTAGCAAATAAATCAGCTCCCTGGATTTTACACAACAAATCTTCATCACCTAGTTCCATAGCTTTTTACTCAATATTTTTGTATGCATTTGATTGGAATTTCTGCAAGCTATATCTATTGCCAGAAGCTTGCTTCACTGTGCCACTTTTGCAGAATATGCAATAATTTCCAAACAAAACGGAAGAATCCACATGCCCACGTGTTGGTCTAGTAGCGTATTTTTCTGCTTGACAATTTCTTGCTAAAGCACGGTTAGCATTACAGAAAAAAATGCGTCGACAGTTTTCATGATACCCACAATCAGCAGATAATTCATCAGGAATTGAGTCACAAACATCTGGCATGCCACCACAGTCAGACGTTTGTGTCAAAAGTTTGTTTTTCATGTCGTGGATTTCAGTAAATGCATTAAGTGGATCAGCCTTAGAAGGCTATAAACGTAACATTTACTGTCCCCTTACAACCATGCAGAATGCAATTTCCCAGAGGTGACTGGGGCGGTGGCTGTTTCTTCTGCTTTGAAGAACTCTGGCAAGGTGTCCAGTCTTCATCATCTTGTCGTCTCTTTGGCATCTTGACTGATTCATATACTGTAACAATGCAACCATCTTAAAATCAGTATTGCAATAATGAAATAGGGAGTACTATTCAGTGTGCCAATTCACATTGATTCAAATATAATGCTTTGCATTACAATTATTTCTCTTATCACCTCAAATGTGCAGACTGATAGTATTCCAACTGTAGCTACAACACACCTCATGAATATTGCAACCTCGCTAGCTTGATTGCAAAATTGTGCTTGCTAGCTAGCTAAAACTAAAGAGACTAGCTTAAATCATGTTAAGGTTGTTAAATATCAGTTTAATAAATATTCTAATCATTGTTACAATGCTTAGTCACTGGTCTAGAACCTAATACATACCTTCAATCTGTGGTGGCCTTGTGGTATTCAGGCTGCTTCTGATACAGCCCACAGTTACCATGGCAATGGAAATTATACATATCTGCTTTTTTCATATTTGAGGTACTGTAGGCCTATAGTGAAGACTTTCGGCCACAGGAAGAGTAATATTTGAGATAGAAAGGTCATATTGGGCTCAAATTGAAGCTAGGGAAGTTGTCTATACACAAGTGAGCATACATATTAACCATAAAGTGCTGAAGAATAATCATTTTGATGATAATTTGTCAGGCGGACAGTACTTTTTTGTCTTTTGGGGATGGTGTGGGTGATATCTTAAAATTGAGTTGCAGCAAGCCCCAGAATCATATTTTCCTGCTTCCCCCCTATGTATCAGGATACTCTCTGCCAAATGTCATTCTTGTATGACAATTTATGCCATTGTAGTACCTTAATATTTGCATGTACATAATTTCGCCAGGAACATGGCTCAAAAATTGGGTTTTTGGCCCCCTGTGGCCAAACGGGGCCGAGTTGGGGGTGCTTGTTATCAACTTCTGATGGCCCAAGGTATAGGCTAACAAGAAAGAATAGTGAAAAAAGGTAGCAGAAAACATCCTGAGGGCTGGTCCTGGCTCCCGGCCTAACATAGCACATGGGAGGATCACGCTATTCCCCCCCAGTTCCCCCTACCCCCTGAACAGGCGCCCAGAACGACCAGAGGAGGCGCTACTGCAGCAACCAGGACACACCCACATCCGGCTTCTCACCCGCAGACACGGCCAATTGTGTCTTTAGAGATGCCCAACCAAGCCGGAGGTAACACAGGGATTCAAATCGGCGAGCCCCGTGTTGGTAGGCAGCGGAATAGACCACCATGTCACCCGGACGCCCAGGTCCTATACAGTTCTGATCAAGTTTAAATTCTATGCTACTACAATGCCTCTGTATAGAGTAAAGACCCCCATTGCACAGATATCTGTGTGGCGCACACACACACACACACACACACACACACACACACACACACACACACACACACACACACACACACACACACACACAGAGAAAACCACCAACACTCCCAGTGCAATATCCATTTTCACCCTAACTGGGTCAATCCACCATCTATTCTGCTGGGGGAGGAGAGGAGACAGTTTCTTCCGAAGAGGAGGAAACACAAACTGTGGCAGAAAGCAGCCTCACTGGGAACAGTTCTGCCACCGGTTAATCTACAACAGCCACAAGAAGGAAGGAAGGAGGGATAGAAGGACAGGAAGGCAGAGAAGATAAAAGAAAGGAGTGAGCATAGAACAGACATGTTGAAAGGAAGAAAGGACAGACGGATGGCGGAAGGAAGGAAGGATATAAGGAAGAAAGGAACGAAGGAAGGAAAATGAGAAAGCACAGTGTGGCCTGGTTACAAACAAATTGATAGAAGAGAAGAATTAGGTGGAGAGGGAGGAGAGGGAAGAAGGTAGACAGGGATGAGAGAAGAGAGGGATGAAAGGGGAGAGGGTTGAGAGTGGCTGGGGAGAGGACAGTGGTTTCATTAGTGAGATTGATTAGATGAATGGCAAAGCTAACAGCCTCTCTGCTCTTTAGGTAAATGCCATCTCTGGGCCTATCAGCACCAGCTCCAACAACAACACATTCATAAATTAGAGAGGAAGAGAGGGGGGGGGGGGTGAGAGACCAAGCATAAGCATGACTCCAAAAACACAGTCAGACGGTGAAGCCTTCAAGCAGTAACAACAGAACAGGCTGATCGCCTCATTTGGTCACAGGATTTGTAAGCAACTATACACTGATGTATTTTGTCTGTGTGTTTGTGTTTTGGGAGAGCAATAGTGAAAGTCCCAGAGAACCTCAAATCTATTTATGATTTCGTACCACTAAACTCTGCATAATCTATCTCATCACACATACGCTTGCACGCACACACACACAAACACTGTACATGTCACTAATTACATTCACCCATCCTGAGGCATCCTTTCTAAAACGACCCCTTTTACACGGAAACTTAACCAGTGTGAAATTTGAAAGGTTACCAAATAATTGTAACAAACGCAGATTCTCACACACACACACACACACACACACACACACACACACACACACACACACACACACACACACACACACACACACACACACACACACACACACACACACATTCAAATGTGAGCATGGTAGGGAAGGGAGCTCAGACGAGGGAGAAATCCTAATTGAAAAACTCTTTCTTCCAGGAATCTGCTGCTACTGTAGAGGGAGAGAGAGAGAGAGAGAGGGAGAGAGAGAGTGAGAGGAGGAGAGGGAGCAGAGGGAGAGCGAGAGAGTGAGAGAGAGCGAGAGAGAGAGGGAGCGAGAGAGAGCACAATAAGGCAATTAAAATACAACTAGGTGATGCAGAGGGGTTTATCTTTTAGTTGTTACACATCAATTGATACCAATTTACATAAACAAATCATATTTTCTGGCTCTTTAAGTGCATACTGTATTGTTTGAGTGTGCATGCTATTTTTGGCCCCGTCAAAAGAGGCAGAGTGAAACAAAAACTGAAAGTAATTTACGCCAACATCAGCTCGGGTCTATCAGGGCTGTGATCAAGTGCACTGCAGCGGATGACAGTGTGATCGCGAAGAACACCAATGCCTTAAACCAGAAATGGTCGACAGACCAAACCACTTTCCCTTTCCCCGGCTATCTTCATCTTCCCCCGTTTCCCTCCTCGTCATCTTCAATAAGGACTGAGCACCATTCACCCCAGTGGATCTATAAGAAGATGCAAATGAGATGTAAATGAGATGCAAATCCCTCCCAAAGAAGTGGACTGCCAGAGGGAGGCTATCTGATGTCAGCGTTCTAGAGAGAGCCATCGCCCCAGGAAGAGAGAGAGAGAGAGAGAGAGAGAGAGAGAGAGAGAGAGAGAGAGAGAGAGAGTATGTTTGTGTGTGTGCAATGTGTACATACATACCTGTGTGTGTGTGTGTGTGTGTGTGTGTGTGTGTGACAGAGAGAGAATGTGTGTATGTGTAAGGAAAAAGAAAAAGACAGGACCCCTGAAAAAGGGTTAGGGCATTGATTGCCACTGTAGAAAAATGTTTTTGATTTATCTTGGACACAAGAGCAGAATGGGACCTTCAGTATCGCGGCCTGGCAGGGAAACAGTCGAAGAAAAATAATACCCTCAATCTGTCCTCTGTACAGCTCAAGATAGGAGAAAGTCAGACAGAGAGAGAAAGAGATAGAGAGAGAGAGAGCAGCAGCAGCAGCATTGGAAGGAGACAGGGAAATGTAAAAAAAAGATGGAGAAGGGGGGAGTCAAGGAGAGGCTGTGGCAACCATGGCTGTTGACAGAAGAAAAATACACCTTTCTGGGAGAAATAACGCTTCACCTCCCTCACTGCTGCATTCCCTCTGACATGGCATCTCTTCTGCCCTCACTCAAACCACACACACACACGCGCGCGCGTGCACACAGACACACAGGAAACCAGAGAAAAGAGAAAGGAGCCACAGCAATTCACTTTCCTGAAACCAGCATTGAAACTCTGTAATTTTAAAGCTTTGCACTGCTCTCGTTTTCTTCTCTTTCTAGCTCCATGTCTCTCTCTTTCACACAAACACATACACACACACACACGCACGCACGCGCACACACACACACACACACACACACACACACACACACGCACGCACGCACGCACGCACGCACGCACTTTGTTCCATTACATATGGACCTATTGGTGCATGACAGAGAGAGTAGTTACCCTTCAAACTGCTCCTTCACCCCAATTCCTTTTACCCCCCGCCCTCACTCTCTCTATCTGTTTTTAAATATTTACACTTTCTGGCTGACTTTGGCTGTCTTTACACTGAGTGTAATGTCCATAGTATCTCTGATAGGGATGTAACGGTTACCAGTTTAATGATTAACCGCGGTAAAATTCCCGACGGTTAGTATTACCGTTTCAAATTTTAATTATCGTTAAAACCGTGTTTGATTACCGCGCTTTGAAAAACTCACGGTAAATACTGTCCAGCATAGTCTCTCAGACGCGGGCGCGCAGGCGCAGCAGGCAACGTGGGTTTGTTTTGCCTCAATGAAACATGGAAGGCACAGGCAGTGACGGCGCTCGGGAGATTTTTTCGCCTACTAAGAGGACTAAGTCTGAAGTGTGGTCGTATTTTGGTTTTTGTAAGAGTGCTGAGGGAAAACTGATCGAAGATGGTTACCCTGTCTGCAGAACATGCAGAAAGAAAATCACTGTGAAAGGGGGCAACACCTCTAATCTTACGAGTCATCTCCGTGACCACCATCCACAACTTTACAGCGAATGCAAGGTAAGTTAACTTTCAGCTGAATGCCTGATGTGGGGACTTCGGAATGGGGGAAAATGTCATGGTTTGCAGGTCTAACTTGCTAATAGCTTTTCAATAATGTAAACTTGAGCTTTCCGGTTACCAAACGTTACTCTTTGTGAGGGCCGACGGTCCGTGCCACTGGCTAAAGTTAGCTACTCGTGCGTAGTACGTTCTTAAGGAAAAGCAAGGAAAAAACCTCCACAGGACTCCGGTGCAAAAAGATAACAAAACGAACATTTATTCCGGTTCCACAGCGAAATCTTCATACAGGAGTAATCAAATAATAATTTCCTAAACTATAACCAAGGCTGGCTATTACTGCCACGTTATTACTACGGCTACGGTAAGAAACCTGTATAGCTTCAGTCTCCAAAATCACCGCCGACTCAACACTCACAAATCTAGACGCTTCCTGGTTCACGTACACAGAAATTTGCGATCTTCTTAAAGTGACAGTAGCCCTAATGTTCAACATGAGTACTGAGCTAAATAAAACTGTTTCATATGCTTATCTATACCAAAACAGCATTCCTAATGCAGATTATATCCAAAGCTTGTTAAAATGCGAAGAAATGTCTTTTTGGTTGCTGTTTTCTTATTTGCAATGTGCAAAAGTGCAGTTACCTCTCATGGCCACATGGTGACATCTTTAATGCACATTTGTATGGTTTTTTTTCATATGTTTACATAAGGAATGTTATTTTATTTATTTTTATTATTTTAATGTTTATGCAAACAAAAAGTGCATAGTGCTGCTATTTTTATTTGTCGTTTTCAAAATAAAACTTGGTGAAATTATTTCCGTGTGTGTATCAGTACTTTATGAACATTTTTAGCACATTTTAACAATGCCGCGATAATACTGATAACCGTGATAATTTTGGTCACTATAATCACGATATGAAATTTTCATACCGTTACATCTCTAATCTCTGACCCATGCACACAAACACATCCTATACACACAAACAAACTCAAGGGGCCATGTGATGGTACCAAAGCGGTGCTATTTTTAGCCTTGTGCCAAAATCTAATTCCACCTGGATTGGGACAGTGTAAAGAGGTTTTATTACAGCACCCTCCCCACCCACCCCCCAGCCTTCCATTAACACCTGCCCATTCACACTCTTACACTTCACAACAAAAATAACATTTCAAATTGTCGCAGATGAAATCACAAGTGTTCCTATAGGAGTACCTTTACAGGTATGGATAGGAAGTCCAGAAACTCAAATATAGAGAAATGTTTTTTTTTCATACACTGAACATGTTTTCTTTTTTTTTTCCCAGTAATGATCTGTTCTACACATTTTAAACTGGCTTATGGACAGCCAACTCTACCCAGTACAAGCTACTTCACATCTCCACCAGAGCATGGCTGAGGTTAAATTACTTTCTCAAGGGTATATCGACATTTTTGAGGGAGAGGAGAGTGATGCTAGTTCACCAACCTTACTTACCCTACTAGAACAAACACACACACAAACAGAAACAGTCCATTACTTCCTAAACCATCTCTGCACTTGTCTTAAAAGAATAGTTGGGAATTGGAGAAGTCTGTCCCTATTCAATATTCACTGCTAGTGTAGTACATATAAGTAGGTTTTATTTCCACAGTCATCCATCTTTTTCTCCATATTGGGCATGAAGCTCCAGGTTGCCATCTAGAATTCAATGCAATTAATGCGGGGACAAAGCCACAGTCCTCGTTCAATGTAAAACTCAGCACCCCATGATTCAACCAAAGCTAACATGGCAGCAGTCTATATTTGCAAATATCGAGAAGTCATTTTAAAAGTTTCCTGTCATTTTTATAACTATTTTCCCTATTTGTGCTTGCTTTTCTGTGCTGCAGGGAGAGATGCTGCTGGTAAATGCTTGTCAGTGTTGTTGCAGGAAGCAGCACAGCAGGGAAATGGTGACATCCAATTGCAAAAAGCAATTGTGAATTTTTATAAAAGCCCACTTGAATTCACTATGATAGACTGCTGTAGCATCATGTTAGTTTTGGTTGAACTGTGGAGTGCTTTTTTTTGTTGCACTAAACAAGGAGTGTGGATTTGTCCTACATTAATTGCATTGAACTCTAAATGGTAAGCTGGAGCTACATGTCCAGTATGAACAAAATGATGGATGACAGTGAAAATTAAACTAGTGGTGAGAATAAAATAGCAATAGATAATTCCAAAATATTCCTTTAAATATATAAGCTCATTCATTATATATCAGCAACAATTTTCAAGCAAAGTTAATGTCTATCCTGCAGAGCACAGCAGTGGAAACTAAATGAGGGTCAATTAGCATTGTTACTGTGTGCTTGATCAAAGATGTATCAGAAACACCATAACTTATGTACACTATTCTAATCACATATGCAAAGCCAGCTTGCAGTCCACTATGAACCGAACAGCATTTTCAGGTTTTAATGTGAGATCAGTCCAATCTCAGCCAGTGTTCAAACTATACCGTGGGAGCCCACTTTTTGTATTGTTTTTTTCCACCGACGGGGGGGGGGCTTGCACATGCCTCAAAAAGAGGACTTACAATGACTTACAAAGATAAAACAGCTGCAAGTATATGGCCTACTGGCTTTATACCAGCACGTCGTGTAGGCTATATACACTCACCGGCCACTTTATTAGGCACACCTGTCCAACTGCTCGTTAACGCAAATTTCTAATCAGCCAATCACATGGCAGCAACTCAATGCATTTAGGCATGTAGACATGGTCACGACGATCTGCTGCAGTTCAAACCGAGCATCAGAATGGGGAAGAAAGGTGATTTAAGTGACTTTGAACGTGGCATGGTTGTTGGTGCCAGATGGGCTGGTCTGAGTATTTCAGAAACTGCTGATCTACTGGGATTTTCATGCACAACCATCTCTAGGGTTTACAGAGAATGGTCCGAAAAAGAAAATATCCAGTGAGCAGCAGTTCTGTGGGCAAAAATGCCTTGTTGATGCCAGAGGTCAGAGGAGAATGGCCAGACTGGTTCGAGCTGACAGAAAGGCAACAGTAACTCAAATAATCACTCATTACAACTGAGGTATGCAGAAAAGCATCTCTGAACGCACAACACGTCGAACCTTGAGGCAGATGGGCTACAGCGGCAGAAGACCACACCGGGTGCCACTCCTGTCAGCTAAGAACAGGAAACTGAGGCTACAATTCGCACAGGCTCACCAAAATTGGACAATAGAAGATTGGAAAAACGTTGCCTGGTCTGATGAGTCTCGATTTCTGCTGCGACATTCGGATGGTAGGGTCAGAATTTGGCGTCAACAACATGAAAGCATGGATCCATCCTGCCTTGTATCAACGGTTCAGGCTGGTGGTGGTGGTGTAATGGTGTGGGGGATATTTTCTTGGCACACTTTGGGCCCCTTAGTACCAATTGAGCATCGTGTCAACGCCACAGCCTACCTGAGTATTGTTGCTGACCATGTCCATCCCTTTATGACCACAGTGTTCCCATCTTCTGATGGCTACTTCCAGCAGGATAACGCGCCATGTCATAAAGCTCGAATCATCTCAGACTGGTTTCTTGAACATGACAATGAGTTCACTGTACTCAAATGGCCTCCACAGTCACCAGATCTCAATCCAATAGAGCACCTTTGGGATGTGGTGGACCGGGAGATTCGCATCATGGATGTGCAGCCGACAAATCTGCAGCAACTGCGTGATGCTATCATGTCAATATGGACCAAACTCTCTGAGGAATGTTTCCAGTACCTTGTTGAATCTATGCCACGAAGGATTAAGGCAGTTCTGAAGGCAAAAGGGGGTCCAACCCGGTACTAGCAAGGTGTACCTAATAAAGTGGCCAGTGAGTGTAAATATATACTCTTATACTCCCGCTATATAAAAAAGGCTATAAACAAAGCACATCAGGCTGCCTACAATCGAGTACATCAACAACAGTTAAAGTTACCCGCCACAGGCTACAGAAGAACACCATAATTCCTCCGTTCAATTAAGACATCGAGGGTCACGTAGACCTGTAACAACCCAGCCACAACACACTGGTAATAATATGCCTTACCTTAATACAGAATCGACCACAGAGGCCTGGGGTCAGCTGCCTTTGATGTTCGTCCGGAAATCCATGATGTGGATGGGCGATGACCTGCCTTAATCCAAGATGTTATAAAGGGCATTGGGTCGAAACTCTCCAACGGGGGTCCATTAATATCCAGAAAAAAATGATGAGAGGCTGTTTTCACGCAACCTATTGCGGGTCTTGCTGTCAGTATCACTGACAGCAGAAAATTCCCCTCTCACACTCAGCTGAAGTGGGAAGGTATATGTTCTACTCGCTGTACAAAGCTTTTCCAGCATTTCGCCTGGTGTTCTGTCTAGTAACTTCCAGTCGCGGAACTCCTCGACCGCCTCTCTGGCTGGTTCTCCAAGCATTTTAGCAAGTGCCCGCACTTCGTTTTCTCCATACAGAATCAAAGCATTCCGATCCTGTGGCCAAAAGTTTTTGTCCAGGGGTTTCAGCATCTGCAGGAGGTCTGATTCTGGCATTCACCTTGTGAGATTGTCGATCACAGATTGATAAAACTGATTTCAGTTAATCTTGCCCGTGCCCTTAACTAGTTGAACATCTTTAAACAGCCCCAGGGACGTGCACTGTTTGGCCTTCTGTGTGGATTTACCTCCACTTGCTTTCATTGCTTTCAGTATAGTATCAATAGACTGCAGAATGTGGTGACTGGCATCCACTAGAGTGATGTCTCTTTGCTGGCATTTCAGTGTCAGGCTCTGTAGCTCACGGATTATGTCTTTCATGCAAGCCAGATCAAGTAAAAACCCAGAGTTTGTGAGGTGTTTGTATAGCGCCTGGAATTTCTTCCTTCCAGTGTCATTGCGAGATGCATCCTTGCTTGCAGTTTTGAAGTGATGCGCTAAAGCAGGGTAGTTATTCCAGACTGCCTTTACACTATTGAAACTACTCGCCACCCACCTGTTGGTGAATGTCTGTCCAATTCTCAAAATCTGCATATTTAGATCTGCAGCTGCTTCCTCAAGCAATCTCACATTCTTTGCAGACTGGTGGTACAAAGAATACAGCTTGGCAATGAAAAACTCGAATGATTACATCCAGAAACCACTTTCAGAGAATCATGGACAGCCAATTCAAGGCGGTGGGCAAGGCAATGTATGGACTGAATGTTTGGAAAGTCACGCTTAAACCTTGCAATGACTCCACTGGTTTTGCCTGTGAGAACTGAAGCCCCATCTGTGGCGATGCTGATAAGGTGTTTCCCCAAAAACTCATCATCTAATCCCGCTGTGTGAAACCACTGTCTCAAACTGTTGTAAATGGATTCTGCATCTGTGCCCTGTGTCAGCTCTACAATGTCTAAAAAAAACATTTTCCAAATCTCCTTTGCCACTCACATCTCATCCCACATATACGTTGGCGTAGGCACGACCGTGTACTGTGCTTTCATCAATGGTGATGCTGATTTTTGAATTAAGCTCTCGGATATTTGAAACAAACTTCTTCCGCATTTGCTGTGCAATATGACCTATAATCTCAGCGCAGGATTGATCTGATTTATGCGCAGTTCCCACCTTTGTGCCATTAAGCTCCCGAAGCTTCATTAAAGGGGTGAGCTTTCTGTTAAACGGCCTTTCCTTAGCCACCATATAGGTGGACCTGAATGATCCTACGGTCTCTTCCATTAACTTGGAATTCACCTCAATGACTCTATTTGGCAGAATCGCCTTTTGCTTAGTCAATGCCACTTCAATGGCCCTCTTGTGTGCAATGCTGTCCTTATGTTTATATATCTTTTTTCGCAACTTGTTCTGAGCAGTGCTGCTTACTTCCCCTTTAATCCACTCCTCGGACAAGTGCGTGTCAGGTACATTTTCAGACAGAAGAAGGGTTTTTGCGTCCCTACAAGCGGTGCACCCATAACGGCTCTTCCAGTCTCTCCATTGCTGGCTGTTCCAGTTTGACGGGAGAGAGGAGCAAGAGGGGTTAGGATCGTGGCCGGCCGCGGCCTCTTCCTCTGACGAGCTGTTACCTCCACCATCTCCAGCCAGAGAGGACTTTTCCTCAGCTTCTTCCTGCTGCGTTGGCACCCCGGCGGGCGGTGTGCTAGCAGCGGTCGCATATGGCGACAGAATAGTGCCAAAAAGAACTCGCGCGATAAAACATGCATTCGGGCGTATTACATTATTTCACACACGTAGATATTAACTGCGAGCGCGCAAATTATCTCTCTGCGCGCGCAGTCAGAGGAAACTGCTCCCCGAGCGAGGAAAAAAATGCTGCGAGCGAGGAGGAATCTGTGACCAGCGCGCCAAACTGTCGCCATAGTCGCAGCACTTGCAGCAGGTGACTCGGTCATGCTAACATCACTAGAACACGATTTCTTAGTGAAACCAAATTTAATTAAACTGCTGTAGAGCCGAAGTAACGGAGAAGACCGTAGGTTCACACTTTAGCCGTGTAGGCAACTTTCTTTAATCCACGGTAAATCAGAGAGACAAACAAAACCCCTAGCTCGACTGAGCGGAGGTGGCAAGAATAACCAGAAAACTGGCTGGACAACCATAACTTAACCCTGCGTTAACCTGCCAGGGCAACCATGACTTAACCCTTAGTTCCTGGGTTGAATTCTGTCCCCAATACATGTCCACCACATGAGCCCCCCCAGAATTCGCCGTAGTAATCGAAGTCAGGCAGGCGCGGGTGGACGACAGGCCGTCCGCGGCGGCTCCGGATAACAGGGGCCGGAGTGTCTCTGGGAGGCATTGACGCGGGCCTGTGGAGGTCGGCCTGAGGAGCAGAAGAGGCAGCTCGGGCCTCCACGGGGGGAGGAGGCGGAGCCGGGGGACGACCGCGACGAGGAGGTTGGGCTAACTCCAACGGCTGCGTCAAGTCCAGGTGTGCGGGTTTAACTCGGTCCACTGAAACATGCTCGGCCGTGCCCCCAAAATCCACCACCAGGTGCTTAGTTCCCCGTTCCAGGACGCGGAAGGGGCCGTCATAAGGGGGTTGCAGAGGGGGGCGGTGTGCGTCGTGACGGATGAACACGTAGTCTGCTGACTGCAGACCTGGGGGCACCTGGGACACCGGAGCGCCGTGTTGGGCGGTAGGGACGGGTGTGAAAGCTCTGACCCCGTCCAGCAAGGAGGCTCGTTGGTCCACAGCTGACCAGGGACGCGTTGCATTGGGCATGAAATCGCCTGGGACTCGCAGCGGCGTGCCGTACACCAGCTCCGCAGAGGAGGCTTGTAGGTCTTCCTTCGGGGCGGTCCGCAGGCCCAGCATGACCCATGGGAGCTTGTCAACCCAGTTGCAGTCCTTGAGAGTAGCCCGAAGCGCAGCCTTCATGGACCGGTGGAAGCGCTCACATAGGCCGTTTGCCTGAGGGTGGTAGGCGGTAGTGCGATGAAGCTTGACGCCCAGAGCCTCACCCACAGCATTCCATAGCTCTGAGGTAAACTGTGGCCCACGGTCAGATGAAAGGTCGGAAGGCGTACCGAAACGTGAGACCCACGACCCAATAAAAGCCCGGGCCACATCAGCAGACGTCGTGGATGCCAGGGGAACAGCTTCAGGCCAGCGCGTAGTCCTGTCCACCACAGTGAAGAGGTAGGTGAACCCATGGGAGGGGGGTAGGGGACCAACCAGGTCGACGTGGACATGGTCAAATCGTCTCTCCGGCACTGCGAAGCGTTCCAGGGGCGCCTTAATGTGGCGGTGTATCTTAGCCCGCTGACAGGCAACACACGAGTCGGCCCACGCTTTCACGTCTCTCTTAAGTCCCTCCCACACAAACTTAGCAGAGGTCAGGCGCACGGATGGCTTACCGCCTGGATGAGAGAGGCCGTGCACAGCTTCAAATACGGGGCGTCTCCAGCTGTGCGGGACGATGGGCCTGGGCTGTCCTGTGGAGACGTCACACAGGAGGGTGACACCTGTGTCGCTGAAAGGAACGTCCTGCAGGCGGAGCCCCGTGTCGGAGGCCCGGAGACGGAGGATGCTCGGGTCCGTGGCCTGGTCAGCAGCCATCTGTGCATAGTCAAGGCCTAGGTGGACCGCTCCAATCACTGCCCTAGACAGGCAGTCAGCTACCTGGTTAGACTTACCAGCGACGTGCTGGATGTCGGTAGTGAATTCCGAAATGTAGGAGAGTTGTCGCTGCTGGCGAGCGGACCATGGCTCGGCCGTCTTGGACATGGCAAACGTGAGGGGCTTGTGGTCCACGTACGCAGTAAACTCGCGGCCCTCTAGCAGGAAACGGAAATGCCGGACGGCGAGCCAGAGACCGAGGAGTTCCCTGTCAAAAGTACTATACTTGCGCTCTCGGGGTGTAAGCTGGCGACTGAAAAAGGCCAAAGGCTGCCAAGCCCCCCCCACCCACTGTTCGTGAACCGCACCAACAGCATAGTCCGATGCATCCGTGGTTATGGAAATAGGCGCTGTAGGTGAAGGATGCGCTAGCAGGGTAGCCTGGGAGAGCGCAGCTTTAGTCTCGGTGAACGCACGGTCCCGCTCTGCTGTCCAGTCGACCGCCTGGTTGGGGGACATGCCTTTCAGCGCCTCGTACAGTGGCCGGATGATAAAGGCGGCTCGAGGAATGAAGCGGTGGTAGAATGTCACCATCCCGATGAACTCCCTGAGCGCACGAGCTGTTTGGGGGCGCGGAAAGGCCGCCACCGCTTCCACCTTTGAGGGCAGGGGGACTGCCCCGTCCCCAGTGATGCGGTGCCCGAGGAAATCCATGGCTGTCAGCCCGAACCGGCACTTCGCCGGGTTGACGATCAGCCCATGCTGGCTGAGGCGTGTGAAGAGGGCATGAAGATGGGACAGGTGTTCTTCCTCGGAGGCGCTGGCGATGAGTATGTCGTCCAAATAGACGAAGATGAAAGGAAGGCCACGGAGCACTGAATCCATCAGCCGCTGAAAGGACTGGGCCGCGTTTTTGAGTCCAAATGGCATTCGTAGGAATTCAAATAGGCCGAATGGGGTTGTCACCGCTGTCTTGGGGATGTCTGAGGGGTGCACGGGAACTTGATGATAACCACGGACCAGGTCGACTTTTGAGAAGACGCATTTGCCAGACAGGTTTGCAGAAAAGTCCTGGATATGCGGGACAGGATAGCGGTCAGGCGTGGTGGCGTCATTTAGTCGGCGGTAGTCCCCGCATGGGCGCCAACCTCCATCAGGCTTAGCGACGATGTGGAGTGGGGACGCCCACGGGCTGTCAGAGCGGCGGATGATCCCCATGCGTTCCAGGTGCTCGAACTCAGACTTGGCAATGGCGAGTTTGGCGGGGTCGAGACGCCTGGCTCTGGCGTAGACCGGGGGCCCCTTCGTAGCAATGTGATGCTCCACCCCATGCTTAGCGGTGGGTGCAGAGAAGGTAGGCTGGGTGAGGTCAGGGAACTCAGCGAGGAGGCGGGTGAACTTGTCTGCCTCTGAGAGAGAGTTGGCTAGACCTGCATAGGCCGCTTCCCTCCGCGTACATGCGAAGGAGGAGAAGGTTAAGGCATCGACCAGACGGCTGTTCTGAATGTCCACTAGTAAACCGTAAGCGCACAAAAAATCAGCTCCGAGGAGGGGAAGCGTTACATTGGCCATGACGAACTCCCACGTGAAACGTTGTCCACCAAAACACAGTTCTACAGACCGCACGCCGTAGGTGTGGATAGGGCTGCCGTCAGCCGTCGCCAACTGGGGGCCCCGCTCCCCGCCCATGATGTCGACGTCAGTAGCAGGGAGCACGCTTCTCTGTGCGCCCGTGTCACAAAGAAATCGCCGACCGGAGATGGTGTCGAGGATGAAGAGTAGCCTGCTCGTATCGCCAACACTCATGGCCACTACTGAGTGTTGGCCCTCTCGTTTCCCGTCGGCCTGTAGTTGCAGGGGGAACGGCACCGTTTAGCTTTCGCACCAAATCGAGCGTGGTACATACCGAGTCCAGAGGGCTTGTAGCGGTCTGATGCTGTGGCGCCACCGTCGGGCCACGCCCGCGATGTCGGCGGGGGGCCAGTGAAGGTAGGAGCCAGCACCCCGGCATGGGAGGAACGTTGTGTAGCGACGAAGAATCGGTCAGCCTCCTTTGCCAGCTCACGGGGATCAGTGATGGTGGAGTTAGCGAGCGCAGTCTGGACGTGGGGCGGCATGTTGCGCAGAAACAGCTCCATAAACAGGAAACATGGCTTTTCTTGACCCAGTAGGTTTAACATCCTGCTCATTAGCTCCGATGGTTTGCCATCTCCCAAGCCCTGAATTGCGAAGAGGCGACGTGCTCTCTCCGTTGCAGACAGTTCAAAAGTTTCAAGGAGGAGATGTTTAAGTGCGGCGTATTTACCATCGGCCGGTGGGTTGGTTATGAAACCGCTTATCCTGGAAGCCGTAGCGCACCCCAGCGCTGCCAATACGTAGTAGTACCTGGTCTCGTCTGCTGTTATGTCTCTGAGCGCGAACTGTGCCTCAGCCTGCGCGAACCATGTAGCCGCGGAAGACTCCCAAAACTCCGGCAGTTTAATTGCAACGGCGTTCGTAGCCATAATGTGTGTGGTTTCAGAAAACTTATCCGAAAACCGACGTCGGGGTCACCAGTGTAGAGCCGAAGTAACGGAGAAGACCGTAGGTTCACACTTTAGCCGTGTAGGCAACTTTCTTTAATCCACGGTAAATCAGAGAGACAAACAAAACCCCTAGCTCGACTGAGCGGAGGTGGCAAGAATAACCAGAAAACTGGCTGGACAACCATAACTTAACCCTGCGTTAACCTGCCAGGGCAACCATGACTTAACCCTTAGTTCCTGGGTTGAATTCTGTCCCCAATACGTGTCCACCACACTGCCTTGTTTTCTTTTTGACATGGCTATTGATGCTAACTGCAAAAAGAAAATGCTAAGGACTTCACGCGAAGATCAATGGGACTTAGCCTCCAACGTATTTCTTCTACGAATCTTTGAGTTAACATGTAAACATGAGTGGAGATTGATTCGCACCGCAGCGCCGCCCAGCCTTGATGGTCATGACAAGAATAGCATGTGTAGTGAAGTGAATTGGTGTTAAATCGCCGTCATGCATGAATGAATGACACATTCGCAATTTTACACATGATAATTCATGGTGATGACGATACACAAAACTGAAAATGCATTGTCAAAATAATACGCTGTCAATATTTTTAGAGACCCCCCCAAATTTTAACAAATCACGTTTTAAGGGGAGCCCATGTCTTATTAAGCAGCTCCCCCTAGCTCCCCCGTAGTTCGCACCATGATTCTCAGCAAGCAATTAAAGGCGGGGATCACATCTGCCACAGTGGTATCAGATTCAAAGCTTTTCTTCTTTACAACTACGGCTTGTGACAGCACTCTATCAAAGGAATACACCAGCAGAGCCTCTAAAGCGTCCCCTCAGTCGGGGGAGGGGGAATACATATGTACTGTATGTAAGACAGTAAGGACATATTTCAGTAGGCACAGACTTATATTGTAACACACGCCATCAGCGTGGCTTAAATAGTAACAAGTTGCTTATCAGCGGGGTAATTTTGTAACCACAAATTACAGCAGTTTTAACTGAACATATAGCCTAGTCTATATGTAGCCCGTGGAATTAGATACCACACAGGACACAATTACTTCCGGGGTTCTTGTAGCTTTAATTTTATTGTTTGAACCTTCGAATGCAGATCGTTTTACTGAGTGCATAAATTCCTGTGTCTTTCGAGCAAACAGCTCATAAATGTTCACAGATGTGGCAAGTTTAACAGAAATGATTTTAAAAGGAAAATAATAAATACAAAATACGGTGCAAAATACGGCAGTGGACTATGTATGTTAAACAGGGTTTAACAAAGACATGTGGAACTTCCTGAAGATTGCGCAACTTCTCACTCTGTCAGTTACCTTTAAACAGAATTAAAATGCATATAAAACCTTTACATTTCCCTTACTACCCAAATACAATGGCATGGTGTGGCTTTATGCACGCCAACATTACCTTGTCATGCCTGCAATGGCGAACAGTGGTCGACGGCTCGCGCCCAAAATCACCGAACATCAACTCCAGTAGCGTTACGGAGTCAGAGCACCGTCACACCGCAATCTTCAGGTGGTTCACACAAGAAAAAAGAAAAGAATACCCAAGGTGCACTTGGATAACTTGCAGAAAGAGTACCCAAGATGCACTTGGATAACTTGCACGGAGTTACAATAAAAGTCCGCAACACTTCCACTTACTGGTCAAAACATGCAATGACAACCAAAACTATAAAAACACACTCACAATCTGCTTCACAATTTAAATACATCAAATGACATTTTACATGGCTTGACAGTGTAACAATTACATATATTAACAGTTAAACTATACTAAATTTAAGTGGAAAATCATTTAACATATTTAACAGATTTACCACCCGGCTACATATAATGTAACGTTAATTTTACCTCTTCAGTCTGCTCCTCTTAGATATCGTTGCTGAGCACTAGAGTGTGCTGACGTCCAAACACTATGTCGATTTTTTTCCACACCTGTCGCCGCGGGCTATGCGTCGCAAAGACCCAAGAGGGACGTTTAGTAGGACGCGCTCGCAACTGATGTATGGACACACGGCGGAAGAAAAATAACGTTAGAGAGGTGAGGACATACCAATGCTAGCTAGCTATATAGTTAGCCTAGTTTTACTCATGACACTTTTAGGATTGGCTAATACCTGGAACATGATTGTTAAGTTATGTGTCCTAATCTATTTTATTTATGTAGCGCTATCTATCCTTTTTAACTGTCAAGCACAACGCTCCTGAGTTCTCTATACAACTCGGTATCCAATAAACTATTGAAGTATGTTAACTTCGCTTTTTATGTGTTTAAAGTATGTTCTAAAGGCTCTAAATGTCTTACAGTGTCATCTGGTAACTCCAACTAAAAAGTTGACTACCCCTTTAAGGCGCTCAAATATGGCATATGACCCCTTTAAGGCAATCTAACATGGTCTAGACACCACAGGAATAAACACACATGAATAAT
Source organism: Lampris incognitus (assembly GCF_029633865.1). NCBI lineage: Eukaryota > Metazoa > Chordata > Actinopteri > Lampriformes > Lampridae > Lampris > Lampris incognitus. Next base: position 82,431,768 of record NC_079213.1, read on the forward strand.
CCACACTCACACAGGTACATAGAATTATATATACAAATGTATTATGAGTAATAATTATTAGAACAGGGGTCTCAAACTCAACTTACCTGGGGGCCGCTGGAGGTAGAGTTTGGGTGAGGCTGGGCCGCAAGTATTCCACAAAAAAAAAATACAACCGATCCAATGTTCTCAATCTTTTTTTTAATTTTTTTTTATTGATATATATACAGGTGATCAAAACAAGACAGGTAACTGTACAAGTGCAGGAACAAAAACGAACAGTGTGAGACAAAAAGGGGACACCAGGTTCTGTTATGACAAGATGGAATACTAATAAGCTAATAAGCTAAAAAAAAAACAACAACAACAAAAACAAACAAGCTATCAAATAAGCTCATTGACCTGCAGTGCAGGTCAATGAGCTCCATTTGAAGCACAGGAGGGGCATCTTGCACATCAAAGGAGAAGGGGTCAGCAAAAATTTGAAAAGTGGCTCTGTGTGTCTTGAACTCTGCAAACCTGTGATCAAATTGCTCCTGTAGCTTCACAATGGCATCAGCATACTTCTCACCACTGAATGGTGTGCCTGCATCCATGAGTGCCTTGCATGCTGGGAAATGGCAGAGGTTTGTCTGAGAGAGCTGGGCTTTCCATAACACAAGTTTTGTGGAGAATGATCTCACGTTGTCATAGGCAGCACTGACAAGCTGCCCCTGGTTTTGTAATTTCTTGTTCAGTACATTCAGCTCATGTGTGATGTCAACAAGGAAAGCTAAGTCCATGAGCCATTTGGGATAACTTAGCACAGGAACAGCCATCCCAGCCTTCTCCATGAGGGCTTTCACTTCTGCTCTCAACTCAAAAAACCTCTTCAAGACGTTTCCCCTGCTGAGCCAACGTACCTCAGTGAAGTAGAGCACATCCTCATATGCTGACTCTATTTCCTCCAAAAAGGCACAGAACTCCCGGTGCTTTAAACCCCTGGATCTGATATGGTTGATGCATTTCACAACGACAGACATCACATTGTCAAACTTCAGGCATTTGCTGCAAAGGGCCTGCTGATGGATAATGCAGTGCAGAGCAATGGCCTCCTCCACACCCTCCTCTTCCAGTTTTTTTAACAAGTGCCACCACTCCATTTCTCCTCCCTGTCATTGATGGCGCTCCGTCAGTTGTTATTCCAGCAAACCTCTTCCATGGCAAACCCGCATCCACAATGGCATCACACAGCTGGCGGAATATCTCCTGAGAGGTGGTCTGGCCATGCATTGGAATCACTGTGAGCAACTCCTCCATCACTTCACAACTGTCGTCAACACCACGGACATAGATTGCGAGCTGCGCAGTGTCAATGATGTCTGTGCTCTCATCAAGAGCGACTGAGTATGCACAGAAACGTTTGGCTTTCTCACGCAGTTGATCATATATGTTACCTGACAGGTCAGAAATGCGCTCTGCCACTGTGTTGGCTGCAAGGCTGATGTTGCTAAACTGACCCTTCTTTTCCGGACAGACTATACTTGCAGCCTGTAACATGCACTTTTTAACAAACTCCCCTTCTTTGAATGGCTTTCCCGACTTAGCAATCATCTCACTCACCACGTAGCTAGCTTCGACTGCTGCATCATTATCTTTGCTAGCTTTCTTGAAGAATCTTGTCGCTTCAGTAAACATGTTTTAAGATTGGCGACCCGTTTCTCTCTCTCATCTCCCTGATATTTTGTATACTCCTCATCAGCATGTCTAGTCGAGTAATGACATCTGATGTTGTATTCCTTGTGCACCGTAACTTTCTCGGTGCATGTAAGACACGTCGGGCTGCCTCTGTGCTCAACAAAAAAATATTCCGTCTCCCACTTTTCCTGAAATTGTCTGCGCTCGTCACCAACTTTTCTCTTCACGGCAGGTTTTGAGAAAGACATAACTGGGGCTTGCTGACAGGATATATTTTCCTTCCACTTGGTGTCGCTCCGGAATCAAGTTTCAACCGTTGCTAATTCGCGCTGCCCATTATGGTGCGTTCAAGTTGTGCTCGGAAGTCGGACTTTCTGAGCTCCGAGTTGGACATTTCAACTGGAAGTCTGAAATCCGAGTCGTTCCAATTTACAACTTCCAACGTAACGGGAACGCACCATGACTTGACAACAAACGCGACACCGGAAGCTGTCATGAGCCTGCGCTATGGTAGCTCATAAGTGAAAAATCAAAGCCCAGAGCAAGCGCGGGCTGCACTAACACTAAACTTTGATGTCAAGTAGGGGGCCACAAAATAACGTCCCGCGGGCCGCGAGTTTGAGACCCATGTATTAGAATGAATGAAAGTGATAAGCCTCAATGGCTAATGAGCATCTGCATTCAGATATACACAAATTAATCAGACTAACACATTAGCATACAGCTCAATAACCCTATAACTAAGCCGGCAATAAAATAAAAGAAAGTCAACCCCCAGTTGCAGGCCTGTTTCTTTATCGGGTACGTGAGGACCCTAAACAGCCCTCTTCGCTCCCCTTGGGAGCCCGCACATCCGGCTTGTACTCACAAAGAATGCTCCTCTTCGTCTCGCGCTTCCCGCCGCTGCGCAGCAGCGAACGTCAGGCCGGCAGACATCCTAGCTAACGGGCTAGTTAGCCGTTAGCACCATCTCACGGTCGAACCGTGCGCTCGCCTCGGCAGCCCAACACGGCAACAGACGACTCCTTCTGCGTTCCTCGATGGTCGCATGAACCCACCACTACACTGTACTGATAACATTACTTTGCTAAACTAGAAGACGGCCCGACTCACTGTGGGGAGAGCTCCTCACCGCATCCAGTCCATTCGCCCGTCTTGCTGTGCTAGCAACGAACACCGACTGGCTAGCTCGCTCCGTAACGTCACTGGGTCCACATATGGGACTGACGAGTAGTCGGTTTGTCTCCACAGTTCACACAAACAGTTCCCGGGATGGGTCTCGGTCAGACCCCCGCACACATCACTGTTCACTAAACTTCAATTACATTTCTCTCACCGCAAAATAGCATATAACAACTCGACATCAAACTGCTCCGTTTTGCTCACACCAGAGACGAGACCTCCTTCTCTCCGTCCAGTCTGCTCGTGCTGACGTTTTCCGCGGCCCTCTCAACCAATCACATTCAAGGTAAGGTATGCTCTCCACAGCCAACCAATCACAACAATGGTAAGTTTCCACTAAAGCAAATGCATTTCACATTGGTAAACAACTGTTTTGCAGAACAGTATCAACAATATAATATATTCATATTCAAAAGGTATACAAAATAACAAACATAGGCCAAACTCTTATCTAATAGTGCAATGTAATATATCTAAGGCCTATAATTTAACCACAGGGTTACACCCTCCCCCTACTGAACGTGTGAATGCCCTCATTCACCTAAATCTAACTAGTAAGGTCTCTGAACATCTGAGGGTATAAACTAAGTGTGGTGCACTAACTCTTTCCTATCCTGATAGTGACACCTCTGTGTACTATAGTTATAGGCGTATCGCTGGCTTTTCCTGGCTCATCATAGGTAAGTCTTACGACTGGCTTTACTAACCTCTTCGGCCTACCTACTAGTTGTCTTTGGGGACTAGCTTCCTCATCTACGCTGCTAGCTTGGCCCTCATCTATGTCAGACTCTGACTCTTGAGCTAACTCTTCTTCAGCCTCATTCTCCCTCTCTTCTTCTTCTTCACTTTGGTCTTCGTCATTGTTGTCATCATTTGGGTCTTCGTCATTATTCTCTTCAGTTCTAGCACCAGGAGGTTCCTCTTCCTCCTGAGGGATAACTGCTTGTTCCCGTGCAGCTCTACGCTTGTTCAGGACATCTTCCGGGTAAGTGCTGTAGGGTCTTGGTATCGGTCTCTCGTACGCAGACTCTGTAGATGAGTCGGTCAAGCCCTCTTCACTATCCTCTTCTTCTGTACTGACTGTTTGAGACTGTTTGGTTTGTTGCTTCTTTCTTGTGTCGGCTCTTGTCTTTGGCTTTGGTGGTGGTCTGTGGTCGCTCTCTTCTCTTTGCATTCTGACTTGCTGCCCGATAGGTAAGAGATGATCTCGGTGCAATGTTCTGATTCCTCCGTTTCCATCCTCCTGCTTCACTCTGTAGACAGGTAAGTTTGGCATCTGACTCACAACCACATGAGGAATCTCTTTCCAGCGGCTTTGGAGTTTGTGCTTGCCTTTGAGTCCGAGATTCTTCACCAACACTCTGTCGCCGGGTTCCAGGGTTTGTGATCCCACCCTGCTGTCATAGGCTATCTTGTTCCTCTGGTGTGTTTTGTCGGCTGTGGCAGAGGCCAGTTGGTATGCCTTCTGCAGATCTTCTTTGAGTCTAGCCACATAGCGTGAGTGGTGACCGACATCATAGCCATCGGGAGACGTCCCGAAACACACATCCACGGCCAGCCTTGCCTCTCTCCCGTATAGTAAGTAGTAGGGCGAGTAGCCGGTTGCATCAGACCTACTGGCATTGTAGGCATGCACAACGTGGGGCACTTGCTCACTCCACCGCCTCCTCTTCTCTGGATTCAGTGTGCCTAGCATGGACAGCAGGGTACGGTTGAACCGTTCTGGCTGTGGATCTCCTTGTGGGTGGTAGGGAGAGGTCCTGGACTTTCGTATCCCCATCACTTTCAGCATTTCTCTGATTGTCTGGCTTTCGAAGTCTCGTCCTTGGTCTGAATGGATCCTTGCTGGCAAACCATAGTTTACGAAGAACTTCTCGTTGAGAACTTTTGCGACTGTGAGTGCCTTCTGGTTCTTCGTTGGGTGGGCTTGTGCATAGCGGGTAAAGTGATCAGTGACCACTAGCACGTTGCCAATACCCTTGCAGTCTGGCTCCACAGAGAGGAAGTCTATACAGACTAAGTCCATTGGCCCATTGCTCCGGATCTGGTGGAGCGGCACAGCTCTCTGACAGGGACTCTTCCGTGAGACACACTTCCCGCAGTTTTTGACATACTGCTCTGTCTCTCCTGCCATTCTCGGCCAGTAGAATCTTGCCTTCAGCAGGTCAGTTGTTCTCTCGATGCCTAGATGTCCCATATCATCGTGTAAGGACTTTAGCACGACACCTCTGAACACGGCAGGCAGCACCAGCTGAGAGGACTCTTCTCCTGATGGTCTCTTGCTAATGCAATGGAGTAGGCCGTCTCTCAGTTGTAGTCTTCCCAGCTCCCTTTTCATCTGGCTCACATCTGGATTGGCTTCCAGATCCTCTGGCCATTGGCCCTGTTTCAGAGCTTGGATCGTCAGTCCTATCACAGGATCCTCTTTCTGTGCGGCTTTAAGCTCGGACCTGGACATCTGTCCTAGCGCACTCACATCCACGCGCGTGGGGAAGGCGTAGAGCTCAGGGACACTTTCAGGACGAGCTCCTAGCTGTTCAGCATATTTCGGAGATGTCTTTGGGGAGCTCAGAACGCTTACTCGTCGACAGATTGACTGCACGCCAGCTTGTGAGATGGTCTCCCAGTCTCTTTGCCTCTCTTCACCCCTCTCTTGCCTCGACAGCAGGTCGGCGTCGATGTTGCTTTTCCCAGGTCGGTAGCGGATGTCGAACTCATAGGTAGACAGATCGGCCAGCCACCGATGCCCTGTGGCGTTGAGCTTGGCTGTAGTGAGTACGTACGTGAGGGGATTGTTATCAGTTCGTACTGTGAATCTGGCTCCGTAAAGGTAATCATGGAACTTGTTTACCACTGCCCATTTGAGGGACAGGAACTCCAGTTGATGGATGGGATAGTTCATCTCAGATGTGGACAGCTTCCTGCTAGCAAACGCCACCGGCCTCAACCCCTCTGGGTACTCCTGGTACAGGACGGCTCCCAATCCCGTTAGACTGGCGTCCACATGAAGGACATAGGGCTTGTTGGGATCAGCAAACGCCAAGACGGGCGCGTGGGTGAGACAAGTGATGATCTGGTGGAATGCTGCAGTGCAGGCCAGGTCCCATCGCTCTCCGAAGGGTTCAGACTCCTTCAGGTAGACTTTCTTGGAGTCCTTCGCAGCTCTCTTTCCGTGCTGTTTTGGGGCGTATCCTTTTGTCAGCTCGGTCAGGGGCCTGACGATGGAGGAGTAGTTGGCGATGAACCGTCTGTAGTATCCACAGAAGCCGAGGAAGGATCGCAGAGTCTTCAGGTCAGTAGGCTGGGGCCAGGTGGTGACTGTTTCGATCTTGGCTGGATCAGTGGCGACACCGTTAGCAGATACGATGTGCCCGACGTACTTGACTTTGCTCTGGCCAAACTGACACTTGTCCAGAGAGATCTTCAGCCCCGCCTCTTGCAGCCTGTCGAGGACTTTGACGAGCCTCTCCTCATGTTCCTCCAAGGTCCTTCCGAAGACTATCAAATCATCGAGGTAGACGGGCACTTCCAGGAGATTCATGTCACCCACGGCTTTCTCCATGAGCCGCTGGAACGTGGCTGGAGCTCCGGTGATCCCCTGGGGCATTCTCTCGAATTGGTAGAACCCCAGTGGGCAGATGAACGCCGTCTTCTCCTTGTCTTCCTCCTTCATGGCGATTTGATAGTATCCGCTTCTTAGATCCAGTACACTGAACCACTGGCTTCCGGACAGGCAGTCCAGTGCGTCGTCAATACAAGGGGTTGTGTACTGATCGGGGATGGTTCGACTGTTCAAGGTGCAGTAGTCGATGCACATCCTCACTTTCCCATTCTTCTTCCGCGCGATCACTATGGGTGATGCGTAGGGGCTTCGGGACTCCTTGATAATGCCTGCTGCTATCAGCTCTTGCATATGTCGTCTCACGTCATCAATGTCAGCTGGGGCGAGGCGTCTGGACCGCTCACGGAAGGGTCGCTCATCCGACATCCTGATACTGTGCTCCACGCCTTTGGCCAAGCCAACATCCCATTCGTGTAGGGAGAAGACATCCGCACGTTGTGTGAGCTTCGTGCGGATGTCTTCTCCCTTCTACATCAACAGCACTTTTCTTGGACGTGACAGTCACATTACCAGTAGAACTATCACTGGGAGGCTTCTGGCTCGTGACTTGGCCTCTCTTCCGTGACTGGATCAGCTTCTGAATCACCTTGCCCTGGTTCTCAGCGTTTCGACATTTAACAGCGAAGTGGCCGCTTTCACCACACCGGTAACAGAAGTGTTCATCGGAGCCACTGCGAGGCCCTTGGGGCCTGTGACGTACAGGGCGTGTCGTCTCCACTGTCATAACTGCTGCTTGGTTCTCTAGGGGACTGACTTGTCGGTGTGAGAGTTTATGCTGCAGCTGCTTGACTTGCTTCTTTAGGGCTGACACTTCAGGGTCCTGCCAGTGTTCCTGTTTGGCTCTGGCGACGTTAACCTCTTCAGCGACAGAGGGGCCCTTTGTTGACATGGTAGCGAACATTGACCTTAGCTCCTTGATCTCGGCTTTCAGGTTCTGGATCTCGTCCTGCTTGCTATCATCATGTTTGGCGTGGATAGTCTGCACTGAGGGGTTCAGTTTACTCCGAGAGGCTTCATACTCTTCCTCACTGCGGATTTCGCTGAGCAGATCCACGAAGTTGGGAGGCTTGTCCGTCCTTTCTCTCAGTCTTAGCCGGATGAGCATCAGATCAGCCTCAATCCCGCCTCGAAGTAGCTGCTCTACACGGGCACGGTCAGCCCGGTCGGCTGGAAGTCCACCCTTCTGCACTACTTTGGTGAGGGAACTCTCCAGGCATCTCAGGAACTCGGACAGCTTCTCTCTGGGTTTCTGCTGTAGTAAGCGGAAGGAGAAATACAGATCTTCCCCTGACTCTGCTGTTCCGAACGCGCGCTCCAGTGCTTCCAGGCACATTGAAGGACTCATGTTGGGGTCGGACACTCGCACAGCTTTGACTGTCTCCAATGCTGGCACTTTGAGGCTTTCCATGATCCGTCGCCTTTTCTCCTTGCCACTGCAGTCACTCTCTTCAGCCATGAGTTGGGCTTGCTCTAGCCAGTGATCAAATGGCTCTTCACCAGCTGGCGTGGGTAGGTTTCCTGAGAAGATCCGTAGTCGCCGGAAGCCACCACTGTCTGAGGAAGGCTTGGAGGTTTTATCGAGTAGGACGCTGACCACTCGTAGGAGTGCTTCAGTGGCCGATAGGGGTTCGGCTGCGGGTGGAGTAGTGGCGACGAAAGCCTGCAGGTCCTCTTCTGTCTTCCCCTCAGCTCGCAGTAAGGCTCTCAATTTACTATTGAAGTCTTCAACTGTAGCTTCCGGCTCCCCTACCATGACGATGGGCCACGCCTCTTGTCCTTCGATAGGTAGCACTTCAGGGGGGACGGTCTCTGACCTGACGCTCTCTCGACACTCACACAGCACCATCAGCTTCCTTAGCTTCGTACTGAACCTCCTTCCTCTAACTCGTACTCTTCCCAAACACTTGATGGTTTCCATGGCTTCTTCAACTTTGGCAGTTTCGGTATCTTCAGGTGCTAGAACCATTACTGCACGGTCCTCTTGCAGGCCCTCACCTCTGCACCAGCTCTTTAGATCACTAACTAACTCCATGTTTGCTTGTTGTCTTGTATCTTTATGTAAACTTACTAATAAAGACTAAATTCTAATTTCTTGGCTCAGGTAACTGACTAATGACTAATTTAATGACTTGGACTTAAATGTACTGGTCTTAGATACAGCTAAACACATAAAAAGATCCCAGCGGTGCCTCCATTTATGTAGCGCTATCTATCCTTTTTAACTGTCCAGGACAACGCTCCTGAGTTCTCTATACAACTCGGTATCCAATAAACTATTGAAGTATGTTAACTTCGCTTTTTATGTGTTTAAAGTATGTTCTAAAGGCTCTAAATGTCTTACAGTGTCATCTGGTAACTCCAACTAAAAAAGTTGACTACCCCTTTAAGGCGCTCAAACATGGCATATGACCCCTTTAAGACGATCTAACATGGTCTAGACACCACAGGAATAAACACACATGAATAATCCACACTCACACAGGTACACAGAATTATATATACAAATGTATTATGAGTAATAATTATTAGAATGAATGAAAGTGATAGGCCTCAATGGCTAATGAGCATCTGCATTCAGATATACACAAATTAATCAGACTAACACATTAGCATACAGCTCAATAACCCTATAACTAAGCCGGCAATAAAATAAAAGAAAGTCAACCCCCAGTTGCAGGCCTGTTTCTTTATCGGGTACATTGGGACCCTAAACAGCCCTCTTCGCTCCCCTTGGGAGCCCGCACATCCGGCTTGTACTCACAAAGAATGCTCCTCTTCGTCTCGTGCTCCCTGCCGCAGCGCAGCAGCGAACGTCAGGCCGGTAGCCATCCTAGCTAACGGGCTAGTTAGCCGTTAGCACCATCTCACGGTCGAACCGTGCGCTCGCCTCGGCAGCCCAACACGGCAACAGACGACTCCTTCTGCGTTCCTCGATGGTCGCATGAACCCACCACTACACTGTACTGATAACGTTACTTCGCTAAACTAGAAGACGGCCCGACTCACTGTGGGGAGAGCCCCTCACCGCATCCAGTCCATTCGCCCGTCTTGCTGTGCTAGCAACGAACACCGACTGGCTAGCTCGCTCCGTAACGTCACTGGGTCCACATATGGGACTGACGAGTAGTCAGTTTGTCTCCACAGTTCACACAAACAGTTCCCGGGATGGGTCTCGGTCAGACACCCGCACACATCACTGTTCACTAAACTTCAATTACATTTCTCTCACCGCAAAATAGCATATAACAACTCGACATCAAACTGCTCCGTTTTGCTCACACCAGGGACGAGACCTCCTTCTCTCCGTCCAGTTTGCTCGTGCTGACGTTTTCCGCGGCCCTCTCAACCAATCACATTCAAGGTAAGGTATTCTCTCCACAGCCAACCAATCACAACAATGGTAAGTTTCCACTAAAGCAAATGCATTTCACATTGGTAAACAACTGTTTTGCAGAACAATATCAACAATATAATATATTCATATTCAAAAGGTATACAAAATAACAAACATAGGCCAAACTCTTATCTAATAGTGCAATGTAATATATCTAAGGCCTATAATTTAACCACAGGGTTACATTTATACTATTGTAACGATTTCGGAGGGGCAGCCCGGCCGAACCGTCACAGCCGGGACGAGAACTCGTGTATTCCGCACCGCGGGCGACAACGTTAACCAGTCAACTAAAGGGTCCGACCCGTTAGCCAAAGGCTACCGAGCCTATTCATCCGTGATCGTTACATTGCCCCCCTTCCTTCGGGAAGGGCGCCCTGGCCGGACCGTCACCGCCGGGGCATGAACCCGTGGCTCCTGCACCACGAGCGACTACGTTAACCAGTCAAGGGTCAAACCCGTGCTAACGTGTCTACTTACTCGTGTACGTTACACTACCCCATCCTTCGGGAAACGCTTCCGATGGCCTCACGGTCCGTCCTTCACGATCTCACCATCCCACTTCTGACACTAACGTAGCGAATTCGGGGGGGGGGGGCAGCTCGGGAACCGCCACAGCCAGGACGCGAACCCGTATCTCCTGCACCGCGGGCGACTGGTTAAGCAGTCGACTGGTTAACGCTGAGATCCAGGAGATCCACTATGTAACAAAATACAGTGTAGCGAATTCGCAACACTTTAGTGGTTATGGGGCTACATAATTCCCCTTATTGAGCTAGTAGGAACGTTAGTTTACAGCTGCTGTTTCCTCGGTTCGGGTTTACAGTGACACACTTCCGCTGCGCGGGTTTTTTGTTGTTGTAATGGTGGAAGGAATAAATGGGGCACGTTGTGTAGCCGAAAGAGAAAGTTGTCACGACTCCTGCTTGAGCTCCTCTACACTGGTGACCCCGACGTTTGTCTCTTGGTAGTTATCAGAGACAATCTTTCGAACGAACATGGTTGACAAAATCAACGCGGTTTCTCTCAAATTGCAGGAGTTCTGGGAGTCATCGGCAACGACATGGTTTGCCCAGGCAGAAGCGCAGTTTGCTATCCGCAAAATAACGGATGATGCTACTAAATACTACTACGTGGTATCGGCGCTCGGATGTTCGACTGCAACTAGAGTGGTGAGTCTCCTTACAAATCCTCCGGCGGCAGACAAATACAAGGGGCTCAAAGACCACCTCTTGAAGAGTTTTGAACTTTCCGACGCCGAGAGGGCCCACCGTCTCTTTTCTCTGCAAGGCTTGGGTGACAGCAAGCCATCCGAGCTCATGGACAAAATGCTGAATCTGCTGGGACCGGCGCACACACCTGATTTCCTCTTTGTATAACTATTTCTGCGACAACTGCCTGCTCAGGTGCGGACCGCTTTGGCTAACACCAGCATTACCGATTGCCGCAAGCTAGCTGAAGAAGCTGACAAGTTCTTCCTGGCCAGCCAACAGCAGCACTGCGCGTCCGCGCTCACCCCTGCCTACCCCCACACGCCACCACCTGGTGACTCCATGGTGGTCGCCGCGGCAACCCCCGGTCGGCGAAAGGAGCCCAGCCTGTGCTTTTACCATGCAAAGTTCGGGGCCAAGGCGAAAAAAGTGCACCTCCCCGTGCAATTTCAGCTCGTCGGGAAACGCCAAGGCCGGCGCTCACTAGTGGCCATGGCGTCGGCGTGGAGAACAACAGGCTACTTTTCCTGCAAGACTCCATCTCGGGGCGGCGTTTCCTATGCGACACTGGGGCGCAGAGGAGTGTCGTACCTGCATCGAGTGTGGACGCCCTGTCGGGCGCTCACGGCCCTCCCATGGAAGCTGCTAACGGCAGCTCTATCCATACGTACGGCACGAGGCACATTGACATGTGTTTTAACGGACAGCGGTTCAGCTGGGATCTTGTCACCGCCGACGTGGCATTTCCCTTCCTCGGTGCAGATTTTCTTTGTGCTCATGGGCTGCTGGTGGACGTTAGGAATCGTTGCCTGATTGACGCCGTCACCTTCCCTTCACACGCGTGTGCACTCAGCAATACAGGCTCCGTCAGGCTGTCCAGCATGCTCTCCAATGAGGACGTGTTTCTCCATCTTCTCTCCGAGTTCCCTGACCTCACTCAGCCCACATCCTTTCATCTACGACCAAACATGGGGTTGAGCACCACATCGTCAGCACCGGCCCGCCGGTGCACGCCCGAGCTCGGCGCCTCGACCCGACTAAGCTCTCTGTCGCCAAGGCGGAGTTTGAGAACATGGAGCGCCTCGGCATCATCCGTCGCTCCAGCAGCCCGTGGGCTTCACCCCTCCACATAGTGCCTAAGCCTGGTGGTGGGTGGCGTCCATGTGGTGACTACCGTCGGCTCAATGACGCAACAACACCGGACCGCTACCCGGTCCCTCACATCCAAGATTTCTCCGCCCAGCTGGCTGGGAAAGTGATCTTTTCCAAGGTGGACCTCGTCCGTGGATACCACCAGGTGCTCGTCCATCCCGCTGATGTCCCCAAAACGGCTGTGACAACTCCGTTCGGACTGTTCGAGTTCCTGCGCATGCCGTTTGGGCTTAAGAACGCCGCGCAGTCCTTCCAAAGCCTCATGGACTCAGTGTTGCGGGACCTGCCTTTCCTCTTTGTGTACCTGGATGACATCCTGGTCGCTAGCACCTCCGTGTCCGAGCACTTGTCCCACCTCAGAGCCCTTTTCGAGAGACTCAGCCTGCACGGGTTGATAGTTAACCCGGCCAAATGCCAGTTTGGTCTGAGCACCATCGACTTCCTGGGCCACCGGGTCACCAAGGACGGGGCGGCCCCCCTTCCATCTAAGGTGGAGGCCGTCGCAGACTTTCCACGCCCACACATGGCCCAGTCCCTCCGGGAGTTCATTGGCATGGTGTCCTTCTACCACCGGTTTATCCCCCGGGCTGCCGATCTCCTCCCCCCCCTGTATGAGGCTCTGAAGGGCACAGCCCCCAAACACGCTGTGGACTGGTCTGCAGAGAGGGACACGGCTTTTAAGGATGTGAAGGCCGCCCTGGCTGACGCAGCGATGCTGGCACAACCTGTGTCTGGAGCGCCCATTGCCATCACGACGGATGCTTCGGACTACGCTGTCGGCGCAGTTTACGAGCAGTGGGTGAGCGGTGCGTGGCAGCTGCTTGCCTTCTTCAGCCGGCAGTTGAACCTGAGAGAGCGCAAATACAGCACCTTTGATCATGAGCTGCTTGGCCTTTTCCTCGCTGTTAGGCACTTTCGTTTCCTACTGGAGGGCCGTCAGTTCATGGCTTTCGTCGATCACAAACCACTGGTGTTCGCGATGGCCAAGGTGGCAGAGCCGTGGTCAGCCCGCCAGCAGCGACAGTTGGCCTACATCTCAGAGTTTACCACCAACGTGAGGCATGTCGCTGGGAAGTCCAACCCGGTCGCTGACTGTCTCTCCCGGGCCATCGCTGGTGCCGCCCATTTGGGGACTAGACTACAGCCAGATGGCGGCTGACCAGGCCGCCGACCCAGTAGTGCAGGCATGCAGGACCGCCGACACAGGGCTGCAGTTGGAGAATGTGGCTTTCGACGACGCCAGCGCCACGCTCCTGTGCGACGTCTCTACGGGTCAGCCCCGACCAGTCGTTCCGACTGCTTGGAGGCGACGGGTCTTCAACGCAGTCCATGGGCTGTCTCACCCTGGCAGAAAGCCTTCACAGAGGTTGGTGGCGGCAAAGTTTGTCTGGCATGGACTCAAAAAGGATGTGAGGGACTGGGCTGACACCTGTGTGGAGTGCCAACGCTCCAAAGTGCTCCGGCATGTCAAAGCGCCCCTGATACCTTTCACGGTACCTGAGAGGAGGTTTGACCACGTGAATGTGGACCTGGTAGGCCCCCTACCCCCCTCCCGTGGTTTCACCATGGTCGACAGGACCACGCGATGGCCAGAGGCCGTCCCGCTTTCGTCCACGACAGCGCCTGAGGTTGCCCGAGCGTTCATCGGAACCTGGGTCGCCCGCTTTGGCACCCCATCTGACCTCTCCTCGGACAGAGGGCCACAATTCACGTCAGCGCTCTGGGAGGAGATCGCCGCGGGTTTAGGGGTGAGGCTCCATCGCACCACAGCATATCACCCTCAGGCGAATGGATTGGTCGAGAGGTTCCATCGCTCGATGAAGGCCGCATTGCGGGCTACCCTCAAGGACGACCGCTGGGTCGACAAACTGCCTTGGGTCATGCTTGGGCTCAGGACGGCTCCCAAGGAGGACCTCCAGTCCTCATCCGCCGAACTGGTCTACGGACAGCCACTTCGGGTCCCAGGGGATTTCCTTCCCACCGCCACAGCTCCCTGGTCTGCCAGATGCCAACGGACTGCACTGCAGGAGGAAGCCAGGGCTTTTGCACCGGTCCCCACTTCTCAGCATGGCGGCTCTCAGTCCTATGTCCCCACGGAGCTGCGGTCGGGGGAGTATGTTTTCATCCGTCACGACGCGCACCGCGGTCCCCTGCAGCCACCCTATGACGGCCCATTTCGGGTACGGGACACTGGAGATAATCACTTTGTGGTGGAGGTTGGCAGCAGGCTGGAGCGGGTTTCTGTGGACTGCCTCAAGCCTGCTCACCTGGACTTAGACCGCCCTGTTGGTCTTGCCCTGCCCCCACGGCGGGGGCGCCCCCCGGCTCTGCCCCCCTCCCCCAGCGAGCCGCCCCCTGCTTCCCCAGCCCCTCCCTTTCCCTGGTCCAGCTGTGAGGACTCTGCTGCTTTGCCTGCGGTTACCCAGCCCCCAGCTCTTGTTCAGCGGAGCCGTTGGGGCAGAGAGATTCGCCCCCCTCGCCACACTGACTTTTCGTATTAAGCCGAATTCTGGGGGGACATGTGTAGTAGTTATGGGGTTACATAATTCCCCTTATCGAGCTAGTAGGAACGTTAGTTTACAGCTGCTGTTTCCTCGGTTCGGGTTTACAGTGACACACTTCCGCTGCGCGAGTTTTTTGTTGTTTTTGTAATGGTGGAAGGAATAAATGGGGCACGTTGTGTAGCCGAAAGAGAAAGTTGTCACGACTCCTGCTTGAGTTCCTCTACAACACTATGTATTTTATTATTTTAAATTGTAGGCTATAATCTCATTTGTTAGAATTATGTGCTCCCATATTATATGGTGTACGACCATAGTTTATTGTGCGCATGTATTGTAAACCATACGGTGACGTGCACTCCTGATGACTCTATTCGGTTAGCAGGTTTATTTCATTCTGGGTGAACACATGTCATGGTTACTGAAGCTGTTCCAGGGCTATGAGAGAAAGAATAAAATGAAAGTAGGTTACGTGAAGATATCTACCGAGTGATCTTTTATTCATATGGATGGCGAAAATGTGTGGAATGTGATGACGGCGAGTGCAGCGACAGAAAACGCAGCAATGATCGCTACTTGCTGGATCGCCCGCCTTTCTCATTGAACACTGCCTTGCTCCGCTTACACGCACAGCACCGGTGCGCCGTGGGTCTGGACGGCTTTGGGCTTGTTGACATTTGGAAGCCTGTGCCTCTAATGCCTGCTTCCTTTTTTCTCTAATTCTTTCGGTCCCTCCTTTACTTTTTGACATTTTCTAGTCCACGGCTTTCGTTGGCCATGTCACTGCTGTGCGCTACTTTTGCATTAACGCGCCTTAATTAACTTGGTTGTGATTGGCCAGCGAGCCCAGTCCCGGAACACGGACGCAGCACGCTCTCATGCGCACCCCGAATGACGGACACTCAGGGCCTGCCATGGATTTTTTTTTTTGACGGTCCACCGGCGCAGCGGCCCACTGGGATTTGGTGGCCAGTACACCACTGCCTCAGTCCCACGTCATGCCTCTCGTTCACTCCCTCTCTTTCCCCATCCACCTCACGCTCTTTCTCAGTTTTTCTTCACTCAAATTCACCTTAAACTCCCAGTGGGAATTTAGTGTTCATGTCACAAGACCCCAGTTCATCCCATGCACACTCAATTAACCACATACATTGCATAGCCTACATGTAGCAACATGGATGTGAGAAGAAACGCACACCACTTTAGAAGAAAGAAAGAAGAAAACCACTTTATTTTGTCATTGTGCAGGTTACAATGAAATTTGTCTTATGTATTTAACTCATCCTATTGTATAGGAGGAGTGGGCAGCTGTAGCGCTGTGCCCGGGGACCAACTCCAGTTCTTCTTTCCATTGCCTTGGTCAGGGGCACAGGCAGGAGTATTAACCCTAACATGCATGTCTTTTTGATGGTGGGAGGAAACCAGAGAATCCAGAGGAAACCCACCACAGACATGAGGAGAACACGCATACTCCACACAGAAAGGACCTGGGACGGCCTGGGGTTCAAACCCAGGACCTTCCTGTGAGGCAACAGCACTAACCACTGGGACACCCTTTATAAGCACATCTTCCTCATTTTAGTTCAATGCTGTAGCTGAGCCTGACTATGTCTGACTAGCAGAGAACCAGTGTTACTGGTGGTAACCTGGAGTTACCAGTAAATGAAGGATATTCTATTCTGACAATTTATATCATCTTACTGACAACTACCGCACAGTAGAAATGCATTTGTACTGTAGGCTAAACAGAAAAGAAGTTAGCCATAGTTGATTTTCATCTATTACCAATTAAAAATGCACTTCACATACAAAATATAACCATGAATTTGGCTTGACTTGGACTTACTCGGCAACATATATTACTGTGTCAGACATGCAGCCTACTCACAATAGAAAGTCTTCCCTGCATGGCAAAGAAAAAAAGATCGGTTTAAAACTCTTTTGCAATGTCATAATAAAAAGTAGGTGACATTTTATCTTTCTGTAAATGGATAAGACCAAGTAAGCAAGCCATGTACCTTGGTATAATTTAACAAAATAATCTTTTGTTAGTTTCCATGGTGATTTTTAAAACCAAGCTGGGTAAGATGGGCTATGAAAGAGGCGGATTAATAATGAGGTAACAGTGCTTCTAATTTATAAATCACATCTTGAAAACTTTGCTATTTATTTTCAGCATTTTGTTCCTTACTGCCTCAACATGCATTAAGCAAACTAGTGAACATGTGAAAATCCATCCAGCCATTATCCAAGCCGCTTATCCCAATCAGGGTCGTGGGATGCTGCAACCTATCCCAGCAGTCATCGGGCAGCAAACCCTGGACAGGCTGCCAGTACATCGCAGGGTCGACACATACACACCAAGGGACAATTTAGTATGGCCGATTCACCTGACCTACATGTCTTTGGGTTGTGGGAGGAAACCGGAGCACCTGGAGGAAACCCACACAGACATGGGGAGAACATGCAAACTCTACACAGAAGATGACCCAGGATAACCCCCAAGGTTGGACGACCCCGGGGTTTGAACCTGGGACCTTCTTGCTTTGAGGCAACTGTGCTAACCACCGTGCCACCCTACATGTGAAAATGTCAGATTTAACCGTGAGTTACAGGACTGCTCAGGCAATGTATTAGAGCAACTGGTCCCATCTGAGATCATAGCTGTTCATAAAATGGTGGGTAAGACGGTACTTCCAAACAAAAGGGAAGTTTTTGTTTGTTTCAATGTTTTCTCAAATACTAATAGCCCAGATCAGATCGAGTCTTTTTTTTTTATAATGAGTGAGAAAGTGCCGTGGAGAATCCATTAACAACCACAATCACAGGTCAAAAGACTGCCAGCAGAGAGCTCACCTGTGCATGAAGCATGCTACCCTCCCCATTTTCTTTTCTTTATAAGGTTACAAAAATAATTACTGTAAAGTTTTGACTAAATAAAAACTGGAAAACCTCAAAATAAGATATACAAGATGTTTGTGTAGAGTGAGTTATGGGGGGGGGTGTAAATGCATTAGCAAGAAACATCATTCAACCATGATGGATGATGAAACACCATTTATCATGGTTGAATGGTGAAATTCACCATGTCATTCTCCATGTCAGCCAGAGTGGCACTGTCAGACATGTCAAGACAGCAGACACTACACACAGGATCCAAAACACAGTAACATGTCTAGGTGCTTGCATAGAGGCGCGTCATGCCCATTCAAATTGAGGGGGCGAGGGCCACCTCAGATTTTTGAGATCTGACATTTTTAGAGAGTATTTAGACTTTATTTGGTCAAGTTTCCCATCCTAATTTGGAATAAGCAAATCAATTTTCTGCATTGTCTCTGATAAAATCTAACGCTGCTCAGTTCATGGACCCCCTGTCAGGATATTTATTTCATTCCATTATAGGCCGGAGAGTAGAGACTTCAACTACCTACCCATCATCCATCACATTGGCAGCAGTTACAGCCTGAAGTCACCAGACAGCACGAGATCATTTTGTGTGTTGCGCACAATTCAGAGCGTGAGGTATTTCACACATAATTCATAATGAATGAATAACCTTAATATTACAGCATGAAAACAGTATGGTCAGAACTGGTCAGTTAGTTTGAACTTCAGAGCTAAGAGCGACATTAGCATTTTAACTGTAACCAATTTCTAGTTAGTGTCAGCTTGTGTCTATTGCCCAAATTTGTCTTGGTTTTGTCCACCAACAATTTCACACAGGGATATTCTGATCAAGTTTTTTTTTTTGCCCTCAATCCGTCCTGAGTCATTTAATATTGAGTATTTTCCACTCTGAGTTCAGAACCAATGTGTATATTCTACTACATAATATAGCTCAGTTCAAGTACATCACAGTTTGTCAAATTAATTAGGGTTAGATGTTCTTGAAAATTGAATAGCCCAGAATTTAGAAAAAAGAAAAAAAGCCTGAATTACAGCATGGTTTTCCATTTATTTTCCAACAAAATTCAGTTGCCAGAGGATAATCTTTTCGGGTCAAATGGCTCAGTTACAACCACCTTGCGAAATGCTGGCAATGCAAACTTTAAACATGGCTGTTGAGTTGCTTTCATTTTCCAATTTAAAATAGTTCCACACTGCAGACAATTTAGCTGCTTTATTTCTGACTTTTTAAAACAAGTATCTCACTACTGCTGCTGCAATATGCAGATCAGCTGATACAGGTCAACTAGATACGGGTCCACTAAAACATGCTCTGATCGGCTCGATACCGATCTCTCGGATCAGATCGGGACATCCCTAATTTTACAGTGCTGAAATACCTCCTAAGTAGGGAGCAGATATAATGAGCTTTCTTTTTATCTTTTTTTTTTTTTTTTTTTGCTAAAAGTCAAATTGTATGCAAGAACTTTATATGGTGCAAATGTGAGCTTTCTCCCACCAAATGAAAGGCATTGCTAGATAGCTAGTTAACACTAACTGGCCTTAGAGAGAGAGAGAGACATACGGACAGGATTGGGCAGACTTTGAAACAGTATTGCGTGAAAAGTATTGTGTGAATACTGAATGATACACTGCCCCACATGTAATCAACAACATTCAGTTACAATACTCAAAAAGAGTAATTTATTCTATTCTACAGTAAAATTGTAAAATGCCCAATAGAAGCATTGCCTCATCTGCATAGTGTTTCAATCTTTTTTTCCTGCTGGAGTTGCTTCCAACACATACATGTTTGCCGCTGCTCCAGTTGGGGGTGTCTGACAGACGTGTTGGCATTGTTCCTACGACATCATAATTAATGTTGCTCCAAGACTATCGTTGCAACTGACCCATCACATTGTTGTGCTGTCGTACCTTTGCGACTCAGGGGAAAAAGAAGATTGTGAGATTAGGTTGTGGATTAGCATGGGTTAGCTATCGGTTAGGTTAAGGTTAGCTAGCAGTTAAGGTTAGGGTAAGGTAAGTGTTAGGTTAGGGTAAGATTGAGGTTATGTTAGCTTAGCTTTGGTCTTTTTCTGGTCTTTTTCATCATGTCGCATAGGCACAGCATCAGAACAACCTGATTGGTCAGTTGCAAAGATGGTCCAGGAGCAACATCAATCATGATGTTGTAAGAACAACAGCAACACAGCAATATCAGATTGTGCACTCCAGTTTGTGCAACCCAATCAAAAATAATAACCACGGTAAATATGGCAGTTAGTATTATGTAACCTGACACCATGGCCCAGGTGAATAAAATAACAATTTATCAATGGAAAAACGTCACGGATTTCAATTTTAACAGGTCTGTGGCAGAACGCAAATTTACCAAAGTCCTTACTATCTTGGACCCAGCAACAGTAGTGCTTTGCATCTCTGACACTGTATCCTTGTTAAAGCTAGTCTGAGTTTGTCTCAGCGGACCACTATAATCAAAGAAAATACATTCTGACAACTGTGACGTAGGCTGACTCAGAGAAGCATAAAATCTTTTATATTATATGATATGTTATGTCAATACCATCAACTGAACATACGCTAACCCTGACCAGTATTTACCAAACCTTATCCCTTATCCAAAGTGAATTCTAACCTGAACTCTAATCCTAACAGATAACCTTAAAATATCCTTCTTCTTTTTTTTCTTTTTTTTTCAAAGTGTTGACCGTCCAGAAACTCATAACCTCCTCAGAAATCTCTCATTAGATAACGGCAAAGTAAGAAATGTTGACGTCACACTTTTTTTGAACCACCTACCTACCTGCCTACCTACCTCAGCCCCATTTTTACTTTTTAACCATCTACAATAATGATAAGCCATTAAAATGCTAAATGTGGGTGGACTGCAAACTCCTCCTTTCATTCAGGCCGATAATGGAGCCGCTGCACAGTGACTCGGTCCCTGGGTCTCTGCCATGCTCCAGCAGCCAGCACTCAGACACCTGCTGCTCATTAACCACCACAGAGAAAGGTGACCACTTCAATCAGGACATTAAGACGGGAAATGGAATGGACAGAGAGAGGAGGACATAGGGAGGTGAATGGCAGGACAAGAAAAAGCTCTGTGCAAGAACAGGAGTATGCACAGGGAAAGAGTGAGCAGAGGAGAGGAGAGATTGAAAGGCAAGTGAGAGGGAAGGGAGGGAAACCTGAGAAATCAGGAGGAGAAGCAGTGAAAAAGAGGAGAGGAGGACGAAGCAGAGGGGTGTTTTTTGGCAATGTTCCAGGATAATGTGTTATGTCCCTTACCTTTGCTCAACTTGGAATTTCCCCAGCACTCAGAAGTGTGTGTGTGTGTGTGTGTGTGTGTGTGTGTGTGTGTGTGTGTGTGTGTGCCCTGTCCAGCAGACATGTTAACAGTAATAATGTATTCCCACCTTTTAATATGTTATGGATCACAGAGTATGTTATTGATCCCCCCCCCCGCCCCATACAAACAAACACACGCACGCACACACACACACGCACACACACACACACACACACGCACACCCTCTTCCTCTCTCCACTCACTCCCTCTCCTTCCTGTCTAATGCTGCACCAATGAGGACTCACCTGTTTCAAACCCCCCTGATAGAAGAGCAGCGAGTTTCAGCTCTCCTGTCTCTCTTTCCCTCTTCCTCTTTTTCTCTTTCCTTATGCAATTCACACCATCTTTCATTGTACATAGTTCATTGAAATACAAGAATGTACAAGTACATTCTTGTATTTCAATCTTGTATGGGCGACCTTCAACTGACTATATTCATTCCCTACCTTCTTATGCTAAACTGTTACCTTGAATGTCATCTTAAATCTGTTTGTACTTTCAATCTACAAGTGAAATTCTACAAGTGAAACCCTAACCCCAACCTCTAACCATAAACCTAACTCTTGGTCAAATAAAGATCGGCTTTAAAGTCAAAGTTTATATTCCAAGAGCATCTTCACCTCTAGGTTTCCAACCTCATGAGCTGATAACCTCGCAAGTATAGCAGTACATACACATACACACACACACGCACACACACACACACACACACACACACACACACACACACACACACACACACACACACACACACACACACACACACACACACTTCAGACATGCCATTGCTCGTGACATTCATAAGAGGAAATGAAAAAGAGTGCGGTCCTGTCTCGGGTGCTGGCTTTAGAGACAGTGATTGTGTTGAGGAGATGTGATTACCCGGCAGACACTCTCTGGAGGCAAACGCCACCAAGTTATTACACTCCTATTATTCCCAAACTAATATCATAGCCTGCCATTCATTCACAATGCATTTCCTTCACGTCACACTTACAAGTGGCAGCGGCAGCTACATGCAGACTGAGAGAGAGAGACAGAAAGAGACAAGAGAGCAACACACACACACACACAATTATATACATCCAAATACAGAGGGACTGAGAAATAACAAAACACGTGCAAAATGAAATTTAGATTCATCATACATACACAAATTCAGCCAGGCTGCAAGCCAGTAGACACACACACACACACACACACATACACACACACACACACACACACACACACACACACACACACACACACACACACAGGACCCCAGGGTGAGGGGAATCATCCTCTTCATCTGAAGTGAATGAGGAAGCCCATTGGCCAAATTAGATTCTGCCGTTTCCTGACGGAGTTAAGCATCAATCTGCGGCGCTGCACTGTGATTCGCCGTGACCTTGGCCTGTCGCAGCACAGCGTCTGGGAGTGCTCAGAGAGGCTCTTAATCAGACCTGGAGGACAAGGGGCCTGCAATGATATTACTCAGCCTTTATCTAGCCACACACATCCCTCTCTCTCACTCCCTCCAGCTGCCCTCTCCTATTACCTTCATTCCTTCCCACCTCCAGGGTTAGTAGGTGGCTCAGGATTCTTCAGCAGTTCAAATGGATTCTTACTTAACCTGACCTCAAAATCTAATCGGTGTTCATTGATCCAATTCTTTGTAAACTGTTTGACCCCGTAATGCAACCAAATACAAGGATCCCAAGGCTCTTTGTATTTAATATGACCTGTTTTTTTTTTTTAGGAATATATATTCCATTAAAGTCAGCAGGGGTGCAGCAACCGGTCAACGTCTACAACACTTTACGTTCAGATGTCCGTCATCACGCCATGCACACACACGTATGACCATCCCCTACAGATTAAACACACTCGTCCGCTTTCCACAGCTAATGCAATCGCAGTGTGGCTGATGAGATTGTGGTAGGGACGGAGATAAACGAGTCTTTATTAGCTCCCCAATAGCACCAAGCAGCAACACAGAAAGATGGAACGAGAAGAGGGGACAGCTCCCCTCATTTCATCCTCGCCCTGCCTTCATTCATCGCCGATGACCAAGGGGCACCAGAAGCAAAGATCAGCACAGCATAATGTCCCAGACACATACTGTAGATATACAATATAAAATACACAATAAATATGTGCATTTATATAGCTGGAATTTAAGCACACACACACACACACAACACTCTACTCTAAAACACAAACAAATAAAATGTGCACATGAACTGCTTGCACCCACACATCAACACACCACAATATGTTTAGGGCTGAGTGCTTCTGAACAAACTTAATCCATGGGGACTACAGCAAACACCTACACAGATAATGGAATTCTCCCAGTCAGAATATATCAGGGAAAAGCTTTTACTTCCAGATGGATAACACACTTAGACCTAGCTGAACACACACACACACACACACACACACACACACACACACACACACACACAGCTTACCAAACCCACAGGCCTTCCTGCCAAATGAATACAGTATAGGCATATCATTTTATGTGTATTTGGAGGAGTTGGTGATTGAAAGAGATTTGAAAAATCAGAAGTAGAAAACGCCCGCCTGGTTGTCGGCAGACTGCGTACCGAGAATGTAATTGGATTTTTCCACTCACAGGTTCACCGGTAATTTTTTGACCCTTTTTTGTGAATGGTGAGTTGAAAGTTATGAGACCTGCAAGGCAGCTTTATACATACAGAGTGACACTTGTGAGTGTGCGCGCGCACACACACACACACACACACACACACACACACACACACACACACACACACACACACACACACACACACACACACACACACACACACACACACACAAATGGGGTATTGCAAATAGTGCGGTATTACCACTGCCTATGATTTAGAGTACACCTTGGTTATACTCAAACAGAGCAATATTACCCCCCGTATTCACTCTGCATCAGAGACAATATTGACAGTCAATATTCTGCTCTGTAGCAATTGAGAAACAAGACCAGAATCTCAAAAACCTGATGTCAGCCAATAGTGGAAGCAAGCGTGTTCGCCTGCTGCTGACTCACAGGCGATCTGAAAAGATTAGAACGACTCGAGTTTACTTCTCACTAAGTCCATGACTAGTCATTAGCTACCTCAGAGACGTGATGTGATGGCAGAAAGAGGGGTGAGGGAGTACGTGAGATGGGGGAGGGAGGGGGGCGTTATTAAAGCTTCCAGATCAAACGTAACAGTACACAGTCACAGTCACACCCTCCACCCATTCGCTCTCTCATACATCAACACATAGACACATGCCCTGGCCTGTGATTGGCTCAGAGCAGATGTAATGAATTGTGGGCATTTTAATTGCCTTTTCCATTTCCCATTCTGGTCATCATCCTACCTCCGCAGCTCTCCACCTGTCTGTCAGCAGAACATGCACTGCAGCATGAAAAGTGGCCTTCTGGGTTACAGTGGCTGGTGAATGAGTGAAATAATTGATGTGAGCTGAATAAAAGCCACCGAGGTCCTGTGACAGTGGACTGTTCTATACCCCTTAAGGCCATTGTTGGCAAGGTGGCTTTGAGATGAGGAAGGGCTACCACAAAGCAAGACGCTGCCCAGTCATTCATTCCCTAAACCTACAGCTCGGTGCGCACCCTTGCTGAGATACCCTTGAACCTTGCATCTAACCCATACGCCATGTGGAGTGGCTGCACACTTTAAAGGAAGCTGGAGGTTTTTCATAAAGTTCATCTTTTCACTTGTCTCTCTCCACAAGCAAGGTCAAAGCATCAGGTCAGCTACAGGGCAGTGCTCACAGAGCTTTTGACCAAGTAACGATAACAATCGACAACTCTGCGGTTTCACAAAGTGTGGCAGCCAAAAAATCTTGGTGTTACGTTTGATCCCAGCCTTTCCATTGATAAGCACATTAAAGAAACCACCAAGACTGCTCCTTTCACTGACATAACAGAGCTAAAATTTGGTCTTTTCTGTCCATGGCTGACGCAGAGACTATGATACATGCATTTGTTTCATCCAGACTTGATTACTGTAATGTTCTGTTCTCAGGTCTGCCACATGCTAGTACTACAAGTCTTCAGATGGTTCAGAATGCTGCAGCTAGAATCTTAACTAAATCTAGTAAATTTGACCATATTACACCAATTCTTGCCTCCCTTCATTGGCTTCCTATCCATGTTAGGTCAGAATACAAGGTGCTTCTGCTGACTTATAAAATCCTAAATGGACTTGCTCCATCATACCTGTCTGATCTTCTTAAATCATACAGTCCATCTCGAGCTCTTCGCTCTCAAAATACAGGGCTCCAGTGTGTAACCAAAGTTAAAGAGAAGTGAGGTGGTGGCAGGGCCTTTAACTATCAGGCTCCGTTCTTGTGGAATAACCTGCCTAGTGCCATCAGACAATCAGAGTCCGTTGAGTCCTTTACATCCAAACTTAAAACTTGTATTTTTGCCTTAACCTACAATTAGTTGCCTTTAAGTTGAGTGCTTCACAACCTGTACTGCATGGCAGGTCGGTTTCTGTCTCAATGAATTTACCAACCACTGTTCTGCCAATGAGATTATAGTGTATAGATTATGACTAATTGATGACAATTGATTATGACTGATGACTAGTATTGCAAACTGTTCTCTTCTTTCACATGTCTTTTCTCTCTCTGAACGGTGTCTTCTCCTTTCTCTTTTTGTGTGTATGAATGGTGTCATGTGAGTCTCCCTTGTGTGTACGTGCAGTCGGTTCTCCTCCCAGGTCTCCGTGGTGATGGTGGTCACCACCTGGATGCTGCCTGCCATTTCCCTCATCACATTTTCTTTTTATATATCTTATAAATCCATATGATTTTTGTTTTTTACATGGTGATGCTGGTCCAGTGGCTTGGGTCCTGGGCTGTTGCGGTGGCGTCTGGATGCTGCTTGGCATCCCACGCATCATATTCTTCACAAATTATATAATTCCATTATAATTCTGTTTATCCTCTTTCAGTGTTGTATTCTGTAAATTGTGTAAACACAACATCCATTGCACGTTGTCCGTCTTCAGAGAGAGACCCCTCCTCTGTTGCTCTCCCTGAGGTTTCTCCCTATTTTTTCTCCCTGTTAAAGGGAGCAAAGGGTTTGTTTGTTTGTTTTTTTTGTTGTTTTTTTTAGGGAGTTGTTCCTTATCTGAAGAGAGGGTCTAAGGACAGGCTGTTGTGTTGCTGTAAAGCCCACTGAGGCAGATTTGTAATTTGTGATATTGGGCTACACAAATACAATTGGCTTGACTTGACTTGACTTTTCAAGTTTCAGTAAATTGCTAAAGAGAACTTCAGTTGGGCAATGCTGTGTATCAGATGGAACCCTCCCCCGATAAGTCCTCCCATTAAATCTCCCCGTTAAAGGGATCTATTGATGTTTTTGCATTTTTTAGCCCATTAACTACACTGCTCAAAAAAATAAAGGGAACACATAAGCAATGCAATGTAGCTCCAAGTCAATCACACTTTTGAGATATCAACCTGTCCAGTTAGGAAGCAACACTGATTTGTGAATCAATTTCACCTTTTGGTAAATTGTCTAATTTCCACCAGGTGGAAATTAGACAATTTGCAAGACAACCCCTATAAAAGGAATGGATTTGCAGGTGGTGGCCACAGACCATTTGCCTGTCCTCATCTTTTCTGGCCGATCTTTGGTTAGTTTTTCATTTTGCTAGTGCCCGCACCACTAGAGGTGGCATGAGGCGGTATCTGCAACCTACAGAAGTTGCTCAGGTAGTGCAGCTCATCCAGGATGGCACATCAATGCGTGCTGTGGCAAGAAGATTTGATGTGTCTCCCAGCACAGTGTCCAGAGCATGGAGGAGGTACCAGGAGACAGGCCAGTACACCAGGAGACGTGGAGGGGGCCGCAGGAGGACAACAACCCCGCAGCAGGACCGCTATCTGGTCCTTTGTGCAAGGAGGAACAGGAGGAGCACTGCCGGAGCCCTACAAAACGACCTTCAACAGGCCACTAATGTGCAGGTTTCTGCTCAAACAGTGAGAAACAGAATGCATGAGGATGGTATGAGGGCCCGACATCCACAATTGGGGCCTGTGCTCACAGCCCAACACCGTGCAGCCCGATTGACCTTTGCCAGAGAACATCTTGGTTGGCAGATTCGCAATTGGCGCCCTGTGCTCTTCACAAATGAGAGCAGGTTCACACTGAACACATGTGACAGACGTGAGAGAGTCTGGAGACGCTGTGGAGAACGTTCTGCTGCCTGCAACGTCCTCCAGCATGACCGGTTTGGCGGTGGGTCAGTGATGGTCTGGGGAGGCATATCCTTGGAGGGCCGCACAGACCTCTACGTGCTAGCCAGAGGTACCATGACTGCCATTAGGTACCGGGATGAGATCCTCAGACCCATTGTCAGACCATATGCTGGTGCAGTGGGCCCTGGGTTCCTGCTCATGCATGACAATGCTCGTCCTCATGTGGCCAGAGTGTGTCAGCAGTTCCTGTATGTCGAGGGCATTGATGCTATGGACTGGCCTGCACGTTCCCCAGACCTGAATCCAATCGAGCACCTCTGGGACATCATGTCTCGTACCATCCGCCAACGCGATGTCGCACCACAGACTGTCCAGGAGTTGACCGATGCCCTGATCCAGGTCTGGGAGGAGATCCCTCAGGAGACCATCCGTCGTCTCATCAGGAGCATGCCCAGACGTTGTAGGGAGTGCATACAGGCACGTGGAGGCCACACACACTACTGAGCCTCATTTTGAATCGTCTTGAGGAATTTCCACAGAAGTTGGATCAGCCTATGTTCTCATTTTCCACTTTGATTTTGAGTATGATTCTGAATCCAGACCTTAATGGGCTAATGATTTTGATTTCCATTGATCATTCTTAGGTTATTTTGCTCTAAACACATTCCTCCGTCTAATAAATAAAGATTTTCAGCTGAAATATTTCATTCATCGAGGTCTATGTTGTGTTTTTAGGTGTTCCCTTTATTTTTTTGAGCAGTATACATATGGTGCATACTCCCAATCATTTTACAAAGTATACCATTGTGTTTTAGATTGTTGGAGGCATTTTTACTACCTACCTGGGAGCCATTGGTTTCCATTCACTCTAAATTTCAAGTCTCTGCAAGTTGATTTTGATGTGCTGAAATGATAGGAAACAAATGGCTCCTGGGAAGGTAGGGAAAATGCATTCAGAAATCTTAAACACAACAGTAAGCTTTAGAAAATGGTCAGCAGTAATGTTAAGTACACACCATTTGCAATAAATCAACTAAAACATGTGAAACGGTCTACCTTATCAATCTACCAACGTGGTGCCTTGATTCAAACTCCAGATACTCCCAAAAAAATTTAACTTAAGCACTCCCTTGTTACATGGTAGTTAACCGCACAGAGAGTAGCACTGAGGTTTGGGGGTAAAGTTAGGGACATCTGACGGTGCTATATTTGCATAAAATACCAGACAGCCACATGCTGCAGGCTCAGGAGATTGGCTCTTGGCCTGAGAGCCGGACGCTGCTTACACAATGGCTCTTTCATCATATTATGGATAACAAGCTATCAGTGGCAATGAGAAAGCACTAGATATACTCCCAGTCCATGACACACAAAGATACACAAGCATATGCACATATACAGCAGAATCATCAAGAGAGCCACTGGAGAAGCCTTTTTCTGGCCTGCAGCCTTGTGGCAGTGCCCAGCCCATAGTGATTGATACTCTGGTAAAGACACTTGTCTCTGTAGCCCAGCCCATCTAAAACCAACACACACACACACAGAGTTTTCATTCTGACACTGAAACTGACAAAATCATACATCTCCTCTCAGTGGCTCCATCCATCCTCAGCTTTCTCCATTTATATTTTTGCCTTACTCCATGTCAGCATCTCTATATCTATCTCAGTGTGGATCTATCCATCTGCAACATGCCACAGAAGACTATCTCTTTCAAAGCCTATCTACCTCTCTTTTAACTCTTTTCCCTGGGCTTTCAAGGGACATGGCTCTCGACTCGGGTGACTAACAGCATGGGGGCTAATTCTTTAGCAGTGATACTAATCAAATGTTAAGATCTCACCATGTGAAATCTTCCTCTCATCCATTTACTCAGTATCGAGAACACACTATCACACACACATTTTAATAAGCCTATTCCTGGCCAAGCCCACTGATCCTTCCTCACACCCCTTATTTCACACACACACACACACACACACACACACACACACACACACACACACACACACACACACACACACACACACACACACACACACACACACTACCACCACCACCACCACCACCAGTCTTCCTCTGCAATGAGTACACACACCTGCCGGATTCTTGCGTTTTCTGTTCTTCTTCTCTGCTCCAACACCACTCAGAGGGTCAAAGCTGGCACACTGTTTTTCGCTCCCTTCTCCTTCTTCTCCCTGTTCTTTCCCTTAACTCTTTTTCTCTCTCTTCAGGACAGAGAGGGGATCCTTGCGGGGCCAGGAAATCCTAAGCTGCAGTCAGAGAAGGTGAAAGCCTGAAGAGACTTCTGACCGCTCTGGGCGAACTGCCGCTGAAGAATTCCCGGAGTCACCAGCTGAATGAGTTACAGAGGTGCAAGAGAGGCAAACGTGATGATGCCGCGGTCTTCGCCACAGCAGGCTATAAACATACACAGTGAAACAGCACGGAGAATCTCTAGCTCAAAGCTCACCGCAGCACAGCTCAGTCAGCAACATAACCCCCCCCCCTCACAGTTACCACATTCCACCTAATAGCAGCATCCTTTATCCCTCTTTCTATAAAAATATGCCTCCCCTTCTCTTCTTCCCCTCCCCTCCTCTATTTTTTTTTTGCTCACTGACTCCTCTTCCTCTTCATTTGGTGTCAGGGTATGGATGGGTATGTATGTATTAGGGCTGAAAGCGGGGTTAACAAGGACTGACATTAAGTCGGGGTACTGGCGGATAGGAGGACTAATGTAGAGTATGTTTCATTTGACAGCATCTACCAACACACACATGCAGAAATGAGCATGCACAGTATTACAGACATACACACATCATATGAACGCAGGTGGCACTCCTTCACTCCTAGAAGACATGTGGATAAGGCAGAGGGTGCAATAGCAGAGTAGGAGGGGGTAGATGGAGAAGGAGGGAATGGGACAAGAGGGGCGGTGGCACTCAAATGAATCCGAATCCACATGCTGCCACCTTCGCCGCCACCATTTATCATTTAATGTATTCATCCTCCCTGAACCTAGTGCCCTGACAAAGACAGGCTTATTTGGCCCTCCCTAACACCGAGATTAGCCATAGGCAAACCACACACACACACACACACACACACACACACACGGGAAAGGGAGAGACAAGAGATGAACACATAAACAGTGGGTGGGGAAGTCAAGGGGAAAGCTGTCTGTGAGGCTGCAGAAGGAAAGGAATCACCTGAAGAATAGAGGAGACTGAGGCAATCTGATTCCAACAAGCTCAGAACAGACAGGTGTTAGCCAAAAACACTTATAAAACCTGGTGAGAGACACTTTAACAACACAATGATGTGTTTTATTACAAACAACAGTGCATCCTGACTCTTGATTTGTGCGCTATGTCCACTTTGATGTATTCCCCACCTTCATCCAATAAATGATGTGTTCCTGATCAGATGTGGGTCTGTCAAAGTGTAGGACCCCGCCACCATAAAAACAGCTCATCAGTGAGACAGAGACGAGAAATTCAAACTCACATGGAGGCCGTAAAACAGCTGTGCAGACTTGTTTAACAAACAGTGAAATCCAATTAGAAGAAAAAGCTGGTCATCGGTCTTTTTTCTACCCACCCTCCCTCATTCTCTCCCTCCCTCATTCTCTCTGCATCTCGCTAACTGCACTTTCATCCATCGCTCTCTTTCTCGCTCATCTAAACAAGGACATTCAGTGCATCGCCACTAAAAACGCCATCTCCATCTCCACTCATGGCTGTTGCTATGGCCACAGCAATAAACCAGACTGCACTGTTTCACACAATGCTGACGGAGTGCCTGCACGGCATACACTTAAACCCTAATACACTCGCTTACAAAGTGCCAGTCTCACCAGGAATCATGCACAACCATTAACCTATGGAAAGCTGCATCATTCTCGAAAGTTACAGATCGCCAATGAACAGTTCTTTATTGTGGCTTATCTGCAGTTTTATACACTCAGGCATTAGACCCACATGGGTATTAGAACACAATTACATCCAGGAAATTAGTTTCTCCAAGAATACAGATTCCCTGTACTTCCAGGTGATGAAGCTGCTGTAAAGAGCCACTTGAACAGTCTATTGACAGCTGAGGAGTGTGACTATAAGGGCAGATTGATAAGTGAGTGAAGTAACTGTCATTTGGCAGAGAGGAGATAGATTAGGTGTGAGTAATCATCGGCCGAACGTCATTTAGATGTGGAATAGTGTTGCGACGGCGCTCTATCTCCCTGCCACTGTCACACGCTCATTAAGAGCATCAGAGCATGTCATTAACACAAAAACACACATATATTGACACACACATGCGCACCACACACTATATAAATGTGCATGCATACACATACCCCCCCCACACATACACACACACACACACACATACACATACTCAGACTCAGACACACGTACGTACACACACTCACTAAAGCGTATCATTAAATAGATTTAATTATCAGAGTTTCAGAGTCTCTGAGTAACGACAACAAGAGCAGAATGCATTCAACTTCTAAACAAATGATCCTCGTCAGTACATTTCTAATTAGTGCAGAGAAGAGGAAAAAGATTGGTATTAACCTGGGCTTACTCTGCGTGTGTGTGAGCGCATATGTGTGTGTTTGTGTGTGCATTCATTCTCAGGTAATTATATTTCCAGGCAGCGCAGAGCAGAGCAGAGCACAGCAAAGCGGGCCTATGTGTGGATTCCATTCGGCTTATCAGACGTGTCCAATCCTGAGGCAGATCAGATCAAGCTGTAAAAGCTCATTAATTACGGATGGTTGCTGAGCGACCGAGAAAAGGGGTAGGAGGGAGGTTGGTGGGGGTGAGAGGAAGGGAAGGATGGGTAAAGAAGGGGCAAGATGTAGCAACGGAATGCTGAAGCTAGAGGGAAACTGCCCCCCCCCCCACATACACATACAAACACACGCGCGCGCGCACACACACACATACACACGCATGCTTGTCTGTGTGTATGTGTGAGTGTTTGTATGGAAGTTTAAGCAAGTCAGCAAGCATAGATTTGGAGGGTCAAAGGGTAAATGTTGCTATCCATCTTTGCTGATCCAAGCTAACACAGCATCTGGCACATGCAGTCATACAGGCACACAGACAGTGCACACTAGGAAAAGGGGAAATGATGGACAGGGATTTATGATTTATGTATAAAACAACTACCACCCCAGTCTGCCACTCCACGGATACTGTCCCCAACCTCCACGCGACACTGACGAGGTGTGTCAGCCAAGACAGCCCAACAATGTCCAGAGCCTTCAGCATCTCAGGGTGAATCCCATCCACACCCGGTGCCTTGACACCAAGGAGCTTCTTAACTACCTCAAGAGACCTCTGCCAAGGATATGGGTGGGGCTTCCCCCAAGTCTTCAGACTGAGGACGTGTTAGCCAGGTTCAGGAGCCCCTCAAAGTGTTCTTTCCATCACCCAACAACATCCCCAACCCGGATCAGCAGTTCCCCTCAGCCCGAGTCAAGCCCTGCTTCCCCTCCTGAGTTGCCGGATCACTTACCAGAACTTCCTTGAGGCCAACCAAAAGTCCTCCTCCATAGCCTAAACGAATTCCTCCCACACCTGAGTTTTTGCTTCTGCGATCGCTGAAGCCGCAGCCCTTCTGGCTTCCCAGTACCTGTCTGCTGCTTCAGGAGACCCCTGGGTTAACCAAGCCCAAAAGGCATTCTTCTTCGGCCTGACAGCTTCCCTCACCGCTGGTGTCCATCAGCAGGTTCTTAGGTTAACACCCGCATCTGCAATAGAGGCTTTGAACATGGCCCACTCAGACTCCATGTCCCCAGCCTCCCTTGGGATACACGAGAATTTCTTCCGGAGGTGGGAGTTGAAGACCTCACGGACAGGGGCCTCCACCAGACATTCTCAGTTCACCCTCACTACACATATGGGTTTGCCAGATCTGTCCAGCAGCCCTCCCCGCCATCTGATCCAACTCACCACCAGATGGTGATCAGTTGACAGCTCTGCTCCTCTCTTCATCTGAGTGTCCAAAACATACGGCCGCAGATCTGATAATATAACCACAAAGTTTATCATCAATCTTCAGCCTAAGGTTTTCTGGTACCAAGTACACTTATGTTGTACCTTAGGTTCAAACATGGTGTTTGTTATGGCCAATCAATGACTTGCACAGAAGTCCAATAACAAAGCACCGCTCGGGTTCCAATCGAGGAGGCCGTTCCTACTAATCACGCCCCTCCATGTTTCTCCATCATTGCCCACATCAGCGTTGAAGTCCTCCAGCAGAACTGTAGAGTCCCGAGGCAGAACCCTATCCAGGACACCACCCAGACACTCCAAGAAGGCTGGATACTCCTAATTGCTATTCAATGCATAAGCACACACAACAATCAGAGCCTTTCCCCCAGTGACTCGCAGTCATATAGAAGTGACCCTCTCATTCCACGGGGAGAACTCCAACACGGCGGGACTCAAGCAGGGAGGTGTGAGTATCCCCACACCTGCCCGGCACCTGTCACCTTGACCAGCTCCAGAAAAGTAAAGAGTCCAGCCCCTCTCCAGGAATTTGGTACCAGAGCCCATGCTATGTGTGGAGGTGAGACCAACTAAATCTAGTTGGTACCATTCCACCTCTCACACAAGCTCCGGCTCCTTCCCGGCCACAGAGGTGACATTCCATGTCCCAAGTACCAGTCTGTGAATGCCGGAAGTTGGCACGCCCTGGTCCATGCATTTACTTGCCGCCTGGCCTGTATTGCACCCTACCCCAATGCTCATCCCCACGGGTGGTGGGTCCACAGAGTGGACCAGAGGGTATGCTCCAATTATCAGGGCATCACACTGCTCAGCCTCCCAGAGAAAGTCTACTGCAGGGTGCTGGAAAGGAGGCTCCAACCGATTGTCAAACCTCGGATCCAGGAGGAACAATGTGAATTCCATCCTGGCCATGGAACAACGGACCAACTCTTTCTCTTTACCCTTGCGGAAGTGCTGAGGGGGCATGGGAGTTTGACCAGCCAGTCTACATGTTTTGTGGACTTGGAGAAGACTTACAACCATGTATCCCAGGGCACTCTGTGGGGGGTACTGCAGGAGTATGGGGTAACGGAGCAGTTGCTACAAGCCATCCAGTCCTTGTATAACCAAAGTGAGAGCTGTGTGCATATTCTCGGCACAAAGTCAAACACATTTTCGATGGGTGTTGAACTCCACAAAGGTTGTCCCTCGACTCTGATTCTGTTTGTGATATTCATAGACAGGATCTCAAGGTGCAGCGAAGGTGAGGAGTGTGTCTGTTTTGGGAACCTCAGAATTGCATCTCTGCTCTTCACACATGGTGTAGTTTTGCTGGCTTCATCAGAACGTGACCTCCTGCGTGCACTGGGGTGGTTTGTAGCTGAGTGTGAAATGGCTGGGATGAGAGTCAGCACATCCAAGTCTGAGGCCATGGTTCTCTACTGAGAAACAGGTGGATTTGCTCCCTTCAGGATGGGGATGAGTTGTTGCCTCAAGTGAAGGAGTTCAAGTATCTTGGGGTCTTGTTGACGAGTGAGGGTAGGATGGAGTGGGAGATTGACAGGTGGATTGGTGCAGCATCAGCAGTAATGTGGACATTGTACCGGCCTGTTGTGGTGAAGAGGGAGCTGAGCCGGGAGGCAAAACTCTCAATTTACCAGTCAATCTTTGTTCCAACCCTCACCTATGGTCATAAGCTTTGGGTAGTGACCGAAAGGGTGAGATCATGGATACAAGCAGCTGAAATGAGTTTCCTTCATAGCGTGTCTGGGATCAGCCTTAGCGATAGGGTGAGGAGCTAGGACATCCAGAGGGAGCTTGGAGTAGAACCGCTGCTCCTTCACGTTGAAAGGAGCCAGTTGCAGTGGTTTGGGCATTTGATTAGGATGTTTCCTGGGCCCCTTCCTTTGGAGGTTTTCCGGGCATGTCCAGCTGGGGGTAGACCCAGAACTCGCTGGAGGGACTACATGTCCAATCTGGCCTGGGAACGCCTTGGGATTCCCCAGGAGGAGCTGGAGGGCATTGCTGGGGAGAGGGACATCTGGATTGCCCTACTTAGCTTGCTGCCACCTTGTCCCCACCCCAGAGAAATGGCTGATGGTAAGATGAGAGATGAGGTGAGTATAAAAACAATTCACAAGGGCAGTTCTTTTAATGAAACACATTTTCGGTTGACTTAAATTGATATTATTTTGTCTTCTTCCTAAAAATAATTATGTAATTGTTCAGATTAACTCATTCTGATTAAGTGTTTATCAGACCAACTTCTAGTGGAGAAGCTTGTTGTGATGTGAGAGGTGCTGATATTTTTCTCAAAGAAATACTACTACTTTCGCCTGCTCCTGTTTGGGGTCACCACTGCGGATCATCCATTTCCGTCTCTTCCTGTCCTCTTCATCTTTCTCTGTCACACCAACCACTTGCATGTCCTCCCTCACCACATCCATAAACCTCCTCTTTGGCCTTCCTCCTTTCCGCTTGCCTGGTAGCTCCATATTCAGCATCCTTCTCCCAATATACCCAGCATCTCTCCTCCACACATGTCCAAACCATCTCAATCTTGCCTTTCTTGCTTTTTCTTCAAGCTGTCCAACCTGAGCTGTCCCTCTAATATACTCAGTCCTAATCCTGTCCTTCTTCGTCACTCCCAATGAAAATTTTAACATCTTTAACTCTGCCACCTCCAGCTCCGCCTGCTGTCTTTTCGTCAGTGCCACCATCTCCAAACCATATAACATAGCTGGTCTCACTAACATCTTGTAAACCTTCCCTTTAACTCTTGCTGGTTGTCACAAATCACTCCTGACACCCTTCTCCACCCACTCCACCCTGCCTGCACGCTCTTCTTCAATTCTTTTCCGCACCCCCTGTTACTTTGAACAGTTGATCCCAAGTATTTAAACTTATCCACCTTTGTCACCTCTAGTTGCATCCTCACCATTCTGCTGTCCTCCCTCTCATTCACACATACGTATTCCGTCTTGCTCCGACTGACATTCATTCCTCTTCTTTCCAGTGCATACCTCCACCTCTCCAGACTCTCCTCAACCTGCTCCCTACTCTCACTACAGATCATAATGTCATCCACAAACATCAAAGTCCACGGAGACTTCAGCATGATCTCGTCTGTCAACGTGTCCATCACCATTGCAATAGAAGAAATAGTTTAAATTTGCAATAGAAAAAATAAACAATGAATAAAGCCAAAATTCAAAATGTCAAACAGTCAATAGCATAAATGCATTTTTTTTCTGCACAGTACAAAGTTATTTTTTAAACAATTTTGAACTAATCTTAAGCGATCCTTCCATAGAATAATAATAGTACGAGTAGTAAAAATTAAGTGTGATGTAGTGGTAGTAGTGGGGTAGTAGCCCATTCCCCTTCATACAGGGGTATCAGTTACCCTGCATCTCTGGGCCAAGCCTGCTGGGAATCACAATGGAGGAAAATCAACAGGAAGGGTTCCAGCTATGAAATCCACAGGCGATGGTTTTCAAGCTTTTCCTACTGCACTATCAGCTATTACTATTCCCTGTGTGTGTGTGTGTGTGTGTGTGTGTGTGTGTGTGTGTGTGTGTGTGTGTGTGTGCGCGCGCGCGCGCATGTGTGTGTGTGTGTGTATGTGTGTACTCATGACACTGCATGTACGAAAATCACCTTCAACTCAATAACTTAAGTCAAAATATAATATAGTTTCTCTACACCACCTCATTCCTATCCTCACTCATGTTTTCTGCTCTGTTCAACTACACTCCTGTGAAGCCTTTCACTGGGGCACCACAGATAGCATGTAGGAGAACTACCTTTAGGGCTAATCAGAATAACAAGGTAAGAGAGCTAACAGTCAGTACCCCACCCCATACCTCAATAAACACACACACACACACACACACACACACACACACACACACACACACACACACACACACACACACACACACAATTAGACCAAAAATGAACATAGGCGCCCATAGAGACACACATACTCACATGCAACCACATGCACACATGCAAGCATGAACCCATGAGTGCATACTCGCACACATATGCACACACAAAAACACAAACACACACACACACACACACACCTCTTTTCCATTAGCTAGTGGCAGACTCCCATATAAATAAAACATAGCAGCTGATCATGCTGCAGCCTTCAGATTAGAGCACATCATAAAACACACACACACACACACACACACACACACACACACACACAAATGCACATGCGCGCACACACACACACACACACACACACACACACACACACACACACACACACACACACACACACACACACACACCCCTTCGTGGCAAGAGATGAGAGACCAATCCCCATCAGTCACACCCACCTATAGGTCAGAGATAATCATAAAAAGTAATTGGTACATACTCTTGAATATATTGGTGTTTGATTTTGGTTTCATCTGAGTCCTTCATATTCGCTCTCTCCCCACAATCGTGACGATTGTGGTGACATCCCAGCAACATGTGTTAATCAAAATGCATTTTTCTCAAGATGTGTCACAGTGATTTCCCTATGGCAAAGACCGGCATAAACATTTAGGTTTCTTAATGCTGTAGGAAGATTAAACCTGCACTAAAACACGGAAACAACTTTTCCACTCATCATTTTAGTTAAGAGAGAGGACGTGACAAACAAAAGAGAGAAAAGAGAAAGAGATGAAGGAGAAAAGCTGCCAAAATTTAGATTCTTAAATTTTTATGCAAAGGGACTCATTTGTGGATTTGTTATCTAGTAGACTGGTGCAGACCCTTTGATTTGATTTGACTGTTTCCGGGAAGGAACCTCACAAAATGAGACTTGTCATCCATCTGGCTGCCTCTTTGGCCTGTCTGTCTGCCCCTCTTCCTTTTCCTTGAATCTCATCTCCTTCCTCTTCCCCTTCTTCCCTGCAATGGTTGTGTGTCATTAATCTGATAGTACTGGAGTGGTGCCCATTATAGTGACACACTATGAGTCAAGGTTGAAAGCCTGGCAGAATGAAGTTGTGAGCAGGTGTGTGTATGTGTATGTGTGCGTGTGTGGGGGGGGGGGGTCTTAAGAGCTGAATAAATAATATTGTGTTGCACACTTCCCCTCAGTTGTTTCCTCTCCCTCTATTGCTGATGATCTTACTCTACGGGAAGCCCTAACGATCTGACGTGCCTAGTTGAATATGGAGTGTATAAACACACACACACACACACACACACACACACACACACACACACACACACACACACACACACACACACACACACACACACACACACACACACACACACATTTGTGTGAGCTGTTTGTTTTAAAGAGTGAGCAGTGTGATAAATCACAAACGGCAGTTAGAAGTAAATATTTGCATGAGCTAATTGGACTCATTAATGACAAAGATATGGCAGAGAGAGAGAGGGAGAGAGAGGGGGGGAGAGAGAGAGAGGCAAGGGTAAAGAGAGAGAGAAACAGAGAGAGCAAGGGATAGCGAGAGAGAAAAGGAGAGATGAGTGACAGTGTAAATATACACCATGGATCAGCTATCTAATTGGAGCTTTGTAATGCACATGCACACACAGCCCTCACACTTGAAACTGTTTGTGTATTAGTTTGTTGTGCTGCTGGAGTAGGATGATTAATACCTTTCTTAGATACACACGTACATACACTCACTCACTCACTCATTCAAACACACACACACACACACACGTGCACGCACACGCACACACACACACACACACACACACACACACACACACACACACACACACACACACAGAGCAGTCTTCACTGACCCTCTGCCACCAAAGAGGCTTTCAAGTAAATTGAGTTTGGGTTTAGGGTCCTGTTTATATTAATGAGTCCATTGCCGGTTCAGTTAGACCCAGCGCTCTGTGTTATTACCTGCTTGATAATGAATGCCAGCTCAACTACCAGCCACCTCACACAGTAGCTAGAACAAAAGCATGACGATGGCTAGCTTGCACAGACCAGCTTCTATAGCTCAGACTTGATGCTATATGCACACATATGATACTATATTTTTAGGCTATAATTTGCACTTTTTTCGCAGTCTCAAGGTCACTTCTTGCAAAGTGGCTGCATTTCTCAGTGCATATCCCCATGGCTGGAATCGTGATTAAAACAAAGCTTGCATAAAAATAGTGCATAAAAGCAAGATTTAGCATTACTGCATGGTGATGAAAATTTGAACTGACTCATTGCAGCAGTCCAGTCTTGGGTTATAAAAGTGCTTGCAAATAATTGAGTGTTTCATTAAGCCTGACGTGATTGCTAATGGGTGGTGTTGGGTACATAAGAAAATGACATACAGGCCGTTTTAATTGTTGTAAAGCTCCGAAGGATCTTTCAAACACAGCTGATCGATGCAGCCTACTTTTGGCCAAATTCAGAGGACACATCTGATGTATCCTTCACAGCCCTAGATATCCCAGAATCCTTTGCACACTTGTCGGCGGGGAGTTGGTATAACTCACAACCCAAAACAACAGATAATTCACTTGCTAAAACTGTACTACCCATTAATGGAAGTAATGATTAGCAGTTTGCAATACTTTACACTATCTCCGTTTACAGGTGAGCTAGACATGAATGGAAGTACAGGCACAGGGAAATGTATTTTTGCAGTAATAAGAGGCTGCAAAGGAGTAAACAGTTAACAGGAAACATAAACATTTTGTGTGTGTGTGTGTGTGTGTGGATAGGGGTATTTGAAATCTTTTTGTTACTATGTTTTTCCATAAATGCTTGTTTTGTCAAAATTATCAATAAAGACACTTTTGTTTAAAACTCAATGCTCACATCTTAAGACAAGCAATGTTAACTAAATGATAAATATTTGAATAACAGTGCCCGATACGCATTTAATAGCATGTCATTGAAAACTCACGTTTTGTCATATAGCAATATTTTATGTAAAGCTGTCAAAAATGTGAAGTTAAAAATATATAATTACAACTATGTTGGCCATGTTGGCCATCCTGTAAAACACTGCTGGCATTCATGGACTGCCTGCTGAAGAATAGTTTTAGAGCCTCATAATTTCTTCAGAAAACTGAGAAAGTTATCAAAGTATATATAAATTACTGTGTGATTCCTCGTCATGATCTCCATCTGTCAGGGTTTTTTCAAGCTGTACTTGTTGGAAGATGAGAGACCCCAGACCCAACAATGCAGACGAGCTGAAGACCGCTATCAAAGCAACCTGGGCTTCCATAACACCTCAGCAGCGCCACAGGCTGATTGCCTCCATGCCACGCCGCATTGATGCAGTAATTTGTGCAAAAGGAGCCCTGACCAAGTATTAAGTGCATAAATGAAATACTTTTCAGAAGGTCGACATTTCTGTATTATATATCCTTTTTTTGATTGGTCTTATGTCATATTCTAATATTTTGAGATACTGGATTTTTGATTTTCATGAGCTGATTTTCATGATTTTCATAATAACTATGTTGGCAATGTTGTCCACCTGCACAGAGCATCCTGTAAAACACTGCTGGCATTCATTGACTGCCTGCTGAAGAATAGTTTCAGAGAGCCTCATAATTTCTTCAGAAAATTGAGGAAGTTGTCAAAGTATAAATTACCGTGTGATTCCTCTTCATGATCTCCATCTGTCAGGGTTTTTTCAAGATGTACCTGTTGGTCTCGTGAGGATATGAGCAAGAGATCTCACAGACTCACATATCTTTCATAGGCTGTCCCATTTCATCTGCTGTAGCCTTCTGGCCTAAGGAGGATGTGGTCTATGGAGGATGCTTCCTACAAAGGATGCATTCTTCCATTTGGGACACACTCTATTTGTATCTGCCTTCAGCCATCTTGCACTCCAAATAAATTTAAAAAAAAAAACTACAAAAGTTCTTTAAACTTTGATTGTGGTTGCAAAAATAAAGCATGCTCATTGGCATTTGGACAGCAACACTTCTTCATCTTTCGGTTGCTCCCGTTAGGGGACACCAGAGTGGCTCATGCATTTCCATCTCTTCCTCTGCATCTTCCTCACTCAATCCGACCACCTGCATGTCCTCTCTCACCACATGCCATCATACATATCCTGCACCCCTCCTACATACTTCTCTGCCACTCCCGACTTCCTCATACAATACCACACCTCCTCTCTCAGCACCCTGTCGCATGCTTTCTCTAAATCCACAAAGACACAATGCAACTCCTTCTGACCTTCTCTATACTTCTATACTACATCAACATTCTCAAAGCAAACATCACATCTGTAGTGCTCTTTCGTGGCATGAAGCCATACTGCTGCTCGCTAATCATCACCTCTCCTCTTAACCTAGCTTCTATTACTCTTTTCCCTATCTTCATGCTGTAGCTGATAAACTTTATACCTCTGTAGATACTACAGCTCTCCACATCACCCTTATTCTTGAAAATCGGTACTAGTACACTTCTCCACTACCCAGGCATCCTCTCACTTTCCCAGATTGTGTTAAACAATCTAGTTAAAAATCCCACTGCCACCGCTCTGGTGGCCGAGCGGAATAAACCGCCATTCTTGCAACCCGCTCGTCATGTGGCTGGGAGGTTCGTATCCCAGACTCGCCGTAACCGGTCACGGCCAGTGTGTCCACGGGGTAAGGCATTCATTAGGCCACCCTTACCCGAGGGATAGTGGGTGTAGATCGGTGTAGTGTTCGGGGACTCGTCGTTCTCTAACGACCCCTCTGGCCCACCCGGGCGCCTGCAGCCAAGCAACTGAAAGCATTCTCCCTACGTCTCCTTCGCGGCCTGAAGGTAATGCAATTCATGCGAGGCTTCAGCATGTAAAATAGCGAGAGCAGCTGACATGAGTTTGAAGGAAGCTGGTGTTACGACTATCTCCTTCCTGTGGAAACGTGAGCCAGGGGAGTTATTCGACAAGAGTTCTGGCCATATGCCATTGGGTTAATCGGGTGGGATAACGGGAAAAATAAATTTATATTAAAAAAAAAACCCGCTGCCATCTCTCCTAAACATCTCCATGCATCCACCGGTATGTAATCTAGACCAACCGCTTTTCCAATCTTCATCCTCTTCATAGCTGCTCTGAATCCAATCTTGCTAATCCACCACACTATCTGATTCACTATCCCCACATCATCGAACCTTGTCGCTCTCTCATTTTCTTCATTCATCAGTCCCTAAAAGTACTCCTTCCACCTTCTCAGCACACTCTTCTCTCTTGTCAGCACATTTCCATCTCTATCCTTTACCACCCTAATCTGCTGCACATCCTTCCCAGCTTGGTCCCTCTGTCTAGCCAATCGGTACAAGTCCTTTTCTCCTTCCTTAGTGTTCAACCTTTCATACAACTTGCCATACACCTTTTCCTTATGCCACATCTCCTTGTACCTGTCTACTTTCTTCATCTCTGACTATCCCACTTCTTCTTTGCAATCCTTCCCTCAATACACTTTCCTGTACTTCCTCATTCCACCACCAAGACTTTTCTTCCTTCCTGTCCAGAGGACACAGCACATACCTTCTTAACTGTCACCCTCACTATTTCTGCAGTGGTTGCCCAGCCATCCAGAAACTTTTAATTACCACCCAGTGTCTTCTCTTAGCTCCTCCCTGAACTCAGCACAACAGTCTTCCTTCTTCAACTTCCACATTTGATCCTTGGCTCTGCCTTCACTCTCTTCATCTTCTTGATCTCCAAAGTCATCCTACAGACCACCATCTGATGCTGCCTAGCTATGTTCTCCCGTCACCACCTTGCAGTCTCCTCTCTTTCAGTTTGTGCCTCCTGCATAAGATATTGTCCACCTGTGTGCACCTTCCACCACTCTTCATCACCCTGTATTCCTCCCTCTTTTTGATATGTGCATTCACCACAGCCATTTCCATCCTTTACGCAAAATCCACCACCATCTGTCCTTCCACATTCCTCTCCTTCACACCATACCTACCCATCACCTCCTCATCACCTCTGTTCCCTTCACCAACATCCCCACTGAAATCCGCAATATATTTTTTTTTACTATTATTTGCAATTTGCATATGAAACCTATCATTGTTTTCAGTCATTATGCCACTGTATTGTTTATAAGGGTGGGGATACCTGCAGTCAGTTGAGACTGAAGAGGTCACTTAGGCAAGTGATGAAACGTTTCTCTCTCAATAAACGTGGTGTCCAGATGAACTGATTCAGCTTGCTGTGATGCTGAATATGGAGCTGCCAGGCAAGAGGAAAAGAGGAAGGCCAAAGAGGAGGTTTATGGATGTGGTGAGGGAGAACATGCAGGTGGCCAGTGTCACAACCCAGCTCGTAGGCTGCGACAAAGATGAGAGACCAGATGAGTTTGCAATTTTGCCCAAGCACATTTATTTACATGACAAAGAGCAACGGAATAATGTGGTAGTCCGCACT
Source organism: Lampris incognitus (assembly GCF_029633865.1). Lineage (NCBI taxonomy): Eukaryota > Metazoa > Chordata > Actinopteri > Lampriformes > Lampridae > Lampris > Lampris incognitus. Next base: position 82,475,384 of record NC_079213.1, read on the forward strand.
CAGCTCATGAGCAAAAGGGACGAGCCTCCGCCCCTTACCAAGATTATGACGAGCCTCCGCCCCTCACCAGGATCCTGCAAGACAAAGAAGAACACAAAATCACAGGTGCCCCTACTGGGGCGGAGGGGTCGTCACACTCCCCCCCATAAAAACGGGATTCCCACTGGGAAAACCAGCAGACCACAGCTACTTCAAATCAAAATAGTAAATAGACATAACTTTACAGCTTAACTGCTTTTAACCATATACATGTTCTGTACAGACTGGTTCTTAAAGAGTCTCCCCCAGCCAACCAACTACACCCTGCAATCCAGCAACTCTGGTGCCTGGAGAAGCATTTAAGAGTGACAAAGAGAGGTAGAAGGCTGGAGAGGTTACACATTAAACAGTACAGTACAATTTAAGAGCAGGGTGCGCTTGACAAAGCTCTTGACAAAGCAAAATAAATCTGTCAAAGGAGATACCACAGGTGAAAAGCCTTTACAAAAACTGCGGTAGTAAACCACAAGACCCAGAAAATGCTGGAGTTCCTTCTTGGTTGTTGGCATTGGATACTGCTCAATTGCAGTCACTTTTGCCTGTACTGGACACATGGTCCCCTGCCCGACTACCTTACCAAGGTAGGTGATGGTGGCCTTAGCAAACTCAAACTCTGCCAAGTTAAACGTCAGGCGTGCATCACCCAGATGATGGGCACTGACCTGAGTTTCTGACTCAGAGCTTGGATTTCCTTCAGTGGGTTGTGGTTGCCCAGGGAGAGCCACCGGTTGTGGTGACACCACGACGGCAGTACTGGGAGCGTAGGTGCTGGGTTCCTCGAATACATCCAGCCCTTCTTCTGTCTCTTCACGCCTGGCCAGGATCTGGTCCACATGTCGGCAGACCACTCTACCATCTCCCAGCATGACCTTATATGAGACAGGACCTGTTTCTGACACAATGAATCCTGGGACCCACCTCGGTCCGTGGCTGAAATTCCTTGTCATGACAGCGTCTCCTGCCCCGAACCCTCTGTCCTTTGTATTTTTGTCATGCTGGTCTTTCTGTTTTCTTTGTCTGGTTTCTATTTTTCCTGTTTAGGTCTGGGTGTAATAAGTCCACAGTGGAGCGCAACTTCCTCCCAAACAGCATCTCAGCTGGGGAGAGACCTGTGGTGGACTGAGGCGTTATCCTGTAGCTGAACAAGATCCGTGAAACCTTAGCTGACAAGCTGCCCTCAGCGCTTTTTTTTATCATCTCTGTAAATGTTTGAACAGCCCGCTCGGCCAGTTCATTTGACGACGGGTGGTAGGGAGCAGCCGTCATGTGCACTATGTGGCATTGTCACTCACCACCATTTCGGGGATACCCTGGTTGCTGAAGCTCTGGCACAGGCAGTCTATGGTAGTAGTGGATGTGGCGCTGTTCACAGGATACACATCCATCGATTTGGAGTGTGCATCGATGATTATGAGGAACATTTTCCCCATAAATGGTCCTGCATAATCCATATGCGGTCTCCTCCATGGCTTGTCAGGCCACTCCCAAGGGTGGAGAGGAGCGGCTGCTGGTGCCTTTCTGTGTGCCAGACATGTGCTGCATGTTTTCACTAGGTTTTCTATGTCCGCATCTAGCTTTGGCCACCATATAGTATAACTCCATGCCAGGGCTTTCATCCGGAAGACTCCAGGATGGCTTTGATGAAGCTGCTCTAAGACTATTTGTCTGGCTGGCTGTGGAATAATCACTCATGCTCCCCACAATACGCACCCATCCTGAACACAGAGTTCAGCCCCTCTCACCTTGTATGGTGCAAAGTCTCCCTCTGTTTGATGTGGCCACCCCCTTACCACATATTCATGTACTCTGGCTAGTACTGGATCTTGCTACTTGTCAGTGCCTTTACCTGTTCGGCTGTCCCTGGTGTTGTGTTCATTTCCTCAAACATCGGCACTCTGTCCTCTGGCGATGTGGTGATGGGCGTGTGCTGGAGGGGCAGTCGGCTTAAAGCGCCTGCGTTGCCGTGGTCTTTCCCCACCTTGTAAACAATGGCATATTCATATGCCCTCAAGGTCACTGCCCACCTCTGTACTCGTGGTGACACCATGTGTGGAACAGCCTTTACTTCACTGAACAGGGAGAGCAGTGGTTTATGGTCTGTGCAAATGGCAAACGTATGACCATAGATGTATTTGTGGAACTTCTGCCCCCCAAACATTACTGCTAAACCCTCTTTGTCCAATTGGAAGTAATTCCTGTCCGCCGGTGTCAGAGTTCTGGGGTCCAATTGGAAGTAATTCCTTTCCACCGGTGTCAGAGTTCTGGACATAAACCCTATCAGTCTCTCTGTTCCATCTCTCATTTTGTGAGACAGCACCGCCCCGTCCCCATAGGGTGATGCATCACATGAGAGGATGAGCTCTTTCTCTCTGTCGAAGTGCACTAGCAACCTGGATGACTGCATGAGTTTCTTTGACCGTTTGAATGCGTCCTCCTGGTCTTTTCCCCACTCCCAGTGTGCGTCTTCTCTCAGGAGTGAGTGGAGTGGTGCTAATGCCGTTGACAAGTTGGGCAGAAACCTGTTGTAATAGTTCAGCAGTCCCAGGTATGCCCTCAACTCTGTCACATTAGTTGGTGCCGGTGCTTCCTGGATTGCTTCTACTTTGTTTTTTAGTGGGTGGAGTCCTGTTGCATCCACTCTGTGACCCAGGAATTCCACCTCTGTTCCCATGAAGGAGCATTTGGTCCTTTTTAGACACAGGCCTGCAGCATTCAGTCTGCGCAGCACTTGTGCCAATGTCTCCAGGTGTTGTTGGTCATTGCAGCCTGTCAGGAGGATATCATCTAAATACACTGCCACGTTTGAAACCCCCTGAAGCACTGATTCAATAGTTCGCTGGAACATAGCTGGGCTGGATGAGACTCCAAAAGGCAAGCGTGTGTATGTAAACAGCCCCTTGTGTGTGTTTATGGTCACCAGCTTCTTTGCTTCCTCATCTAATGGAATTTGTAAGTATGCATGTCTTATGTCTAGCTTTGTGAATTTCTTTCCTCCTGCCAGATTTGCAAAGAGATCCTCCATCTTTGGGATTGGGTACTGCTCTAGCTTGGATACTCTATTCACCTTCAGTTTATAATTGCCACATATTCGGATTGAGTTGTCGGGTTTCTGTACTGGCACTATAGTCCAGAGGGTTAGCGCACATATTAGGGCGTACCGTTACGGAGCGGATAAAAGCACCAAATTTTGCATGAGGCTTCTGTAGGACCAACTAAAGGATTTTAGGGTAGGAGCCCCACAAAAATATTGAAAATACCCATACAGAACACAAAAGTTGTTCTTGTATTCAAAAAAATATTTTTTCTGAGTCATAAAGAGGACATTGATGATAAATTGTTATTTATTGCACACAAAAGAAGTTGAAACTGATTTTTAATTGTCCCCTGATTATTAAACCCCCCCTAATGATGTGTAAAATGGAGTACAAAGACACCTGGTGCCTGTACATCTTCCATATAGCCCTGCACACAATAGGCGGAAATTCAAAAAAAAGTGAGAAAAATGCCCTGTTCATCATGGAGAGTGTTATATCTTTAATTTTTGTTTTAGATTTTAGCATCAAGTTGTTCAAATATACAAATACTGTGTCACTATACATTCCGACCACCAGATGGCGCTACACAAAATAAGCTCAACTGTCAAAATGAGTTTCCCTCCATAACTCATCACATATCAGCATTGTCTCAATGCAACACAGTCTCACACAGAGCTGCAACCAAACAAGTGAAATTCAGGTAAAAATCATAATAATAATCAATGAAAATGTGCTGTATGTTGCTAAATGGGCATATGGAAGTAAAGATGATTAGCTAAGCTATCTCCATTAAACAGCTAATGCTAGCACAGAGGTCTGTTTTTCAGCTAGCAACTAGCTAGGGCTTGTCAAAAATGTTAGCTGAAGCAATCTGGAATAGTTGTGTATCCACCTTAAAAGTTATTTATTTAAATCTAGTTTTGATATATTTATTTGAAGTACATGGCTTTTGCAAGAAAGGCTTTTAATTTGTTCCATTGTTTCTGTGACAGTGAAACCTCAACATGATTCTGAACTCTGCCAGAAAACTATAACTCAGCATGCTTATAACACAGCCTAGAGCCTCACACAGGGCTGAAACAAAACAAGTTCTAATTCAGGTAAATACAATAGCAATTCATTAACAATAAGCTGTATGTTGCAAAACAGCAAACACTAATTTAATTGCATTACCTTGATCAATTTGTTCCATTATTTGTGTGACAGTGTGAGTTCACAACATGAAACTGGACTCTACCAGAGAGCCATATCTCATCATGATTATAATGCAGAGCTGCAATCAAAAGTGAACACAACTCAGGTAAATCATATAATACTACATAAACAATGTATGTTATTAAACAGACCATAGTAAAAGCTCAGTTTGTTGCACTATCAAGATTAATTGGTTCCAATATTTTGGCAGTGACAGTTTGTGAGGCCTCAACATGGAACTGAACTGGGATCGCTGTATCATTTGCCAGAAGGACACTGCTGAACCATTAAGATGTCCCTTGAAACGTCATCTGACCGGCACCAAATCTGACCTGCTGCAATGTCTTGAGCACCCAGGGCAACCAGAGCCACCCTCAACCTTTGACTGCAAAGTCCTTGATGGAGCAGTAATTGTCTACAGCCTGCCCACTGTGAGAGTGACCACATTTGATACCTATGCAGATGAGGTTTTCATCCCTTACTTACAGAAGCAGCTACATAATACCAAGCGGCTGGATGTTGTATGGGACACATACATCCCAGTTTGAAGGAGTCCACCCGCGAAAAGAGAGGACAAGGTGTTCGCAGAAAAGTGTCAGGCCCGACAAAGCTGCCCGGAAATTGGATGGATTTTCTCCGTGATCCAAGCAATAAAAAGGAGCTGTTTGACTTTTTGACATCCAAGATTGAACTGTTCAGCTGGCCACAAACCAAAGCTTTGCATGTCACATCAGGGCAAGCTGTGGTCCAAGGATTGTGGTCCATGTACAACATGCACTGGAGCATGGAGCGAAAACTGTCCTTGTGCGCACTGTGGACACTGATGTCATCGTCATCCTTGCAGGCTTGTTTCATGATTTACTGGTAATTCAACCCCTGACTGACATCTGGGTGGCTTTTGGGATGGGCAAAAAGTACAGATTTTACCACATCAACAGCATGTGCAAAAGCCTGGGGGAACCTAAATCCAGAGCTCTGCCTATGTTTCATGCGTATTCCGGCTGTGACACTACATCTGCCTTCAATGGAAAAGGTAAAAAGTCAGCTTGGCGGGCCTGGCAAGCCTATGATGCTGCCATAGAAACAGTTAGTCCATGGGCCAGACGATATTTCGGTACACTCAAGGTGGCAAAACTTACTTATAATTTTTGAAAGGATCCATGTCTGTAGATGATATTTTGGTATGATAACCATTCCTGAGTGGCAGCTGTATCACAGTTATCAGCTCATGAAGTTAACCACCCGCTAAACTAAATTGCATTTTAGACGCTGGTGCATGTCCTGGTTTAGCCTCATGGTCAGGACATTTTTCAATGTTCTATAATATTGTCTTTGGTATCATTTTAAAGGGGACCTTCTTAGCTTTCATTCAAGCCCTGTTGTGGATATTTCTCACAAATATAGAGGTCACTTGAGCTCTTCAACCCGTCAATAACACACATCTTTCTGCAATTTTCGCCTAAACTATATACTTTCTTTTAGCCCTGTGGCATCTAGGAATATCAGGGACACAAAACACAAAAACTGGAATACTAACAGGACTGTAAAGATTCAGGAAATGTATAATATACCCATACTATTTCATTGTGTGAGGTGATTGTGAGCCTTAAATGAGAACTAGACCAAAGCCAGTTAGGTCACAAACTGATCTCTATACATTTGTTTAAATACACAATCAAAATACATGATAAAAAGGAATACCATAGTGAGGTAATGAACTATTTTAATATTTTAAACAACACTGACATTTACATATACTTAGTCAATGATACATGTAATCCCATATCATTAGTGGGTATATGTAATGGTAATGGGTAGGGTAATGGGTATATGTGAATATGGTTACATTATTGTTATCAAGCTCTGGGTAACCAAGTCCAGAATCAACATCCTGTGCATCAATAGACTACTACCACAGTAATACCATCAGAATCATCACACTGTCATTCATCAAACTGCTCGTTTCTCTCATCATCTGACTCCCCAAGTTCAAAGTCCAGTTCTGGACCATCCTGCTGTTTTTGGTTACTGCAGGTCTGTAACCTGCACATGTCTGTGCATGGAAGTCCATTTGACAGGCACATGCAGCTTGGCATTTTGCATGAATGCACACACTTGCATGTTAGCATTTCCAAGACCACATCTGGTGCAGGTGGGGAGCGCATCCAGTAAATGGCCAGCTTGCCTTCATCGTCTGTCCATCCATACTCAGTAGGGCTTGGCACCACAGGGTTAGCCTGCAGACAGCACTTCCATATTGCTGCCTGATAGTTGGCTCGTTGAACATGCATAAAGAGACAGTCTCTACATGGTGGCAGCTGGCTGGACTCAACCTCTCCCCTTTTGGTGCAGAAGAGCTGGTAACGCAGTTTGTTCACCTCAGCAGTGCTGCTATTAGCAACATACATCCGACAGGTGAACTGCTAAATTTTCTGGAACAGCTCATCACTCACATTCCATGTCTGTCCCAGTTGACTAAAAGTCTCTTGGCAGGAAGTGTGCTTTCTCACTATCTTCAGGGCATTCAGCTTCCCTCGACCAGCGAATGCACTGACAGTGTCGCAGCCTGTGAAGGCATGTAAGCCAATTAGGCTGTCACAGATGCTGTCTCCAAGTGAACTTGCCAGTTTGGTGATGTCGACAAACCGTGTGCGGTTCTGAGTCCCACACTTCTGGTAGATGGGACAGGTGATGTCCTTCTGGAAGCCAAGACAAAGCACCATGACATCAGTGTCCTCAGCTGTGATGATAACTGACTTTGAGCCCGCATTTGCTGCATGCAATGCATGCAGGAGCAGACGGGTGTCAGCTTCTTCATGTGTGGAGTGCAGTTCTGCTGCTTCCTCACACCCATCTTCTGTCAACTTGTAGCAGGTTTCCTCACAGGTCATGTACAACACCTTGCCATGCAGCATAGCTCTGTATCGTGGGAGTTTCCACTCTTCCACCAGAAACTTGATGAGACTGGTCTTGTTGGAGGAACTGCACAGAAATTTTCTCCACTGCTGGACGTGGTGTCCCCCTGCAAGATTCTTGTACTGGAGAGTGATGTCTCCACCCCGGTTCAGTCGTTCAGCATCTTTGATCGAAGTCTGGTGATAGACATCAAAAACAACATCAATCCTCCCACTCTGTGCTCCCTCATGGAGGACCTGGGTCAAGGCTGACTCTGCCACCTGTGCAAAGGTTTTGTTGTTGCCATTCATTTTTTGGACCAGGCTCATCCCATCAATGATGGAAGTAGATGGGATTGGGATGTCTTCTGCAGGAGATACATTCTTTTCAAGCTCCCTGGCAAGTGCAGCCTTGTTTGTTTTTCGTAAGGACCCATCAGCATTTGCCAGTGCCCATCGTGGTGGGCCCAATGGGTAGGCAAGGACATCCTTCAGATTCACCTTCCTACTTTCAGCCACCAGGATCATGTGACTGAAAAGGTTTCTATCTGCCTTCAGAACCACATCCTGTGCTTTCTTTCCATGAGCTTGTTTTGTGCTGACATTGGAGAATGTTTTCAGACTTTGCTTGGTCATCTTGTCGTGGAATTTCACAGGTGGTGGGTCTGCATCTAACCTTGTTTGCTGGAATGCTTGGTAGGCCTCTTCTCCTTTCTCAAGAGCTCTCAAGAGATCTATGGTCACATCAGGTGGAGCCATGTTGCCAGTGGAGAGGCTAACCAAATCAATCTCATCAGGGGACATAGGATTGAGCCAGTTATTCTCCATAAGGTCCATGAGAGACTGGACATCTGCTTCATCTCTCTTGATCCTTGGACTCTGTAGATCTGGATGAGACCATTTGCACCTGCCTTGACCTGTCAGGTCTCTCAGCTGTCTGAGGTACATGCTTCTATACTCAGCTGTGAGATAATATTTGGTCACAGCTCCTGGCTTCAAGCTGAATCCCTTTGTCCCTCTAGCTGTTTGGGTGTCTTTGTTCACCGTTTCTTCTATAGCTTGGTCAACAGGGATTCGGCCAAAAGGATTGGTGGAGCCCAGTTGGACTGAGAAGCCTCCTTCCATGAATTCTGTGTACACATCTGGGTGTGTGATGGGCAGCTCAGACATCTGGGCGTAGTAGTAGGGGAGGTAGCGTGCATAATTCATCCTGTCATAAGCAAAGCACCATGGGATCATTGCTCGAATGCTAGCCAAGTGTAGCATCCAGTCTCCCTCTCTGGATGCTCGGATGAGCCCCAACAAGATTTCAACCATGTCCAAATAGGACATCCAGAAGTTCGAGAGGCTGCCGTTTCCACCTCTAAGGAACTCACGGTAGACTTCAAATAGATCCATGATGCGTGTACAAGAGCTGTTCTCGAGGACCTCCTTCAAAGCATGTTGTGAGACTTCTTTCCCAAGGCTGTCAATGGTCTTAAGTGTCTCATTCAGGTGAACCATGTCATTCCTGTGAGTTTCTTCCAACCAGGACAGGAAACCATTCAAGGTCAGTCGCATGAGAGCCTCATACAGGAGCTTGTGTAGTCGCACTGCCCTGTTGTACTTGCGGCCATCCATAACACCAGCAATTGAGCCTTCTGCAATCATGCCAAACTCAATGCAGAGGTCTTTGAGTCCAGCATCTTGGAAACGCTTTCCTATTATTGCCAGCAGTGTGCAGATGGTGTGGAATACCCCAAGCCTAACGATGATATCATGGAACTTGTCATGGTGTTTCCATGTGATCTCGACAGCCTTCGCATACAGGGCTTGGTCAAAGACACAGACAATCTTCCTCAGGCCTAAGCACTGCATGATGCTCAGTGACTGGTTAAGCACCTCGTTGACAGTAGACATTTGTGTCGCTGGAGCATTGATGGTAGGCAGATAGCCTATATTGTCGGGGATGACCGTCATCTCTCCTCGAGTCAGGATGTTGAAGCCTGTCCAGCTGCTGACTGACTGTTCTTCTTGTTGTGACATGCGTGCTAGGACCCAAAGAAGGTTTTTCTCTCTGGCAAGCTTAGTATTGGCTGCAGTATCGGCATCTGACTTTTTGCTTTATGGCGGCCCTACCCGTTGTCCAGCATTGTAAGTTGGTAACATTGGTGGGGGTCCATCAATGCTTCTCTTTTTTGTTTTGGGAACAGTGGGCATGGGTTGGACAGGAAGTGGGTTGACTGGCTTTGCTTGCACAGCAATCCCATTGACTCTGTGAGATGTTCCCTCACCACTGACAGTTTCTTCAAGACGGTCGATATTGTCCCAGGCTAAAGTTGTGAATATGCCAGGATGGATGTTAGCTGGAAGGGCAATGCCACTCCCTGATGATGAGAGTTTCTGGAGACACAGGGCAGTGTTGATCTCTTCCATCTGTGAATAGGACACACTGTGACCAAGTCGGTTGAGGATGTTTATCAACTCTACATTTCCTGTCAACGATTTGACACTGAATGGCAGAACAATGTGCTTGGAAAGCTTGGTATTTCCACATGTCACTGCATATACTATGTCATGGCCAAATGACTGCAGAAGGCACTGCACTCTCTGGGATGCATGATCAGGATCATTTGAGCCTGTGAGTAGAGAGTACAGGAAGATAATGAGCGACTCTGGAATGGTAGGACATTCTGCTTCTGGTTTGACTTCAGGCGGCCAGGTTTGAGGAACATCTTGACTTTTAATGTCTGCCCTCAATTTGATGGCTGCTTTGGCTATAACATCTTGTGCACTGACACTTTTCAGGGTCTGCAGCTCCCTTTTGAGAGACCGATTTTCTTTGGCAAGTTCCCTCATGGACAAGTTATTGAGGATTGCCAAAAAGCTCCATCCTGATGAAGAGGAACAGCTCATTGTATGCCTTATTCACAGCAGCTTCATACTGGGCTGCAGCATCATCATCTTCATTGCTGGCAACCTCTCCTTTGGAAACCTCTTCTTTGGTGTAAAGTCTATTGCATGACCTGTGGTAGTGCCCTTCAGCTGCTACAAGGTCTCTACTCACAATGGCAAGGATTCTGCTGTCCCTTTTCTTTGTGGCTGCACTCCTGATCTTTGCATCAGCTCGCAGTTCTCCACACTGCACCAGTACTTCTCTCGTATTCTGTCTCTTGGAATATTTGCTGTTTTTCTGACAAAATATGCACTCTGCATCATAAGTCCTAGATGTACTTGGAGCATGTCGAGCTACTCTCTTAGATTGTTTCTCTTCAGCAGAGACACAACTTTTCTTTTCTTTTGCAAGGAGGCCATCAAGAATTTGCTTCATAGTGAAGATACTGCGACACTTTCTGTGGTAGTAGATTGCTGGAATCTGTCCCTCAGGAATGTCTTTTGCCAGTTTCAAAACTGGTGCATGATTTCGTATCTGAGCTGCCCTGAGCAGAGTTCTCCATGAGTCGACACTTTGTAGTGAAACCAGCTTATCTGTATCATCAGAACAGTGGATAATGCACTCCACCCGTGGGCGCTTTGGTATTGGGTAAAAACTTGCTTGTTCACCAGTGGCCATATTCAGTCAGTTTTCACCTGCCACATACAAACAAATACATGTAACTTAGGTGTATGAACACTACTAAAAAAAAGTTTACTTTGCTTCACCAGCGTCATATCACCATTATTTCTCTTACATAGCCACAAATAGATACATTACCTAGTTGCTATGCAACAGCTGTATTTTGTCCACATGAGGCCGCTAAAATCAACACAAGATGAAAGTTCCTCGTAGTCACTTTAACTAATCATATTAACATATACATTAAAAGAACATGCTAACATTATGGGAAATTAGCTTACAATCTTCTCCAGAGTGAGACAAGAAGATAGATACCAGTTTCCTCTATATGTGTTTAGTAGAAAGCTATCTGGCTGCACGTTAGCCTAGCTTAGCACAATGAATGGAAGTACACAGTACTGGTTATCCTTGGTTGTTGGCCAACGAAGAACTGTCCCAGAGTTTAAGCTAGGCTAATCAGTACCAGGGTGTTGAAATGCTATATTTGTAAAAATCTGGGCAAATACACAATCGTGAGTGGCACAGAAACAGGTTTCCTGACAGAAAAATGAAATAGCTGCTCATTTGGAAAGGTTATCATGTATTATTTTACTTCTGTTAGTGTACCAAATAAAATGGCACCAGTGAAGTTGTGTCACCTTGGGTGATATCGATATCTGGTCTGACCCATGGACTAACTGGCTTTGGTCTAGTTAGTTTCTTAGTAATAATGCCCTTCTAATTTAAGGTTCACAATCACCTCACACAATGAAATAGTATGGGTATATTATACATTTCCTGAATCTTTACAGTCCTGTGAGTATTCCAGTTTTTGTGTTTTGTGTCCCTGATATTCCTAGATGCCACAGGGCTAAAAGAAAGTATATAGTTTAGGCGAAAATTGCAGAAAGATGTGTGTTATTGACGGGTTGAAGAGCTCAAGTGACCTCTATATTTGTGAGAAATATCCACAACAGGGCTTGAATGAAAGCTAAGAAGGTCCCCTTTAAAATGATACCAAAGACAATATTATAGAACATTGAAAAATGTCCTGACCATGAGGCTAAACCAGGATATGCACCAGCGTCTAGAATGCAATTTACTTTAGGGGGTGGTTAACTTCATGAGCTGATAACTGTGATACAGCTGCCACTCAGGAATGGTTATCATACCAAAATATCATCTACAGACATGGATCCTTTCAAAAATTATAAGTAAGTTTTGCCACCTTGAGTGTACCGAAATAGGAAATTTTGGGCTCTGGCCCATGGACTAAGTCATCGACCTGACAAAGCATCCCTTCCAGCAACTAAAACATAGATAGCCAGCAGTTCAGTGAGCTTGAAAGATTGACTGTCATCCTGTATGACAAATCCAGTCCTTCGAACTCAATTAACCAAAAAAGAAAAGAACTCTTCTGTGAAGAAAATAGAACAATGGAGAAACTACCTCCTACCCAGAATGCACTCCTCCGGCACGTGAAACGGGCAGTCTACCAAGCAGGCATCTGGACCACCAGTACACAAACCCACCAAGCCATTCCTTCTCCAGAGAGCTACGGATGGACCAAGAAATCGGGATCATGGGTGCCAGTCTGGCTAACAATTCCTGAGGTCTCCAGAGCTTGCAGAGAGCTCATCAGATGCTCATGTAAAGGGGATTGTAGCTCTTGCAAATGCAGCACTGGAAATTTTGACTGCTCACCTCTTTGCAAATGCAACTGTAACAGATAGACACAATAAACAGTAACTCACTTCTTCTACCCCATGTTTTCACATTAAGATGCACGTTCATTTGTATTCATCATTGCATTAAATGTGTTGTTGATAATACTTAATGTTTGGGGACTTTTTTTCTGTAAAAGTTGGCCAACTTTATCACATTTGGAAGTGATTTGATGATTTTATGATGCATATTGTCTGAAAAATACTAGGCGGATTTTCAGATACTTCATTGACATTGACAGTGTTGCAATTTGATATTTTAAATTGAGATTTTCCAGGGGCTCCTACCCTAAAATCCAATAACTGACCCTAAGGAACCATCCTACCAAAAATGGCGCTTTTATCCGCTCCATAACGATCATTTCACTAAGCCACTGACCTACTATAGGTGCTGTGAATTCTGCATATTTGAGTGGCTCAATGATTTTCAGCTGGTCTAACTCTGCTTCAACTCTCAGTTTCATGGCATATGGCACAGGTCTTGGTTTGAAAAATCTTGGTGTCGTCTCTTTCTCTACATGGATCTTAGCTGGGGGGCCCTTAAATGTACCAAGTTCCTCCTTGAACACATCCTCGTGTCTCACCAGCACCTCCTGTAATGTCAACTGGTTTTCTTCCCCAACCTTATTTACTGCCACCCTCCAGTCTATGTTAAGGTCTTTTATCCAGCCCCTGCCTAACAGGTTTGGTCCTGTGCCTGAGACTACAACGACTGGAAGCTGTTGTGTGACACCCCTGTGTTGTACAGTGACTCTGGCAACCCCTAACACCTCTACTCTGGCTCCTGTGTAAGTTTTGAGCTTCAGGGAACATTTCTCTAATTCTGGAACTTTTGCACTGTTGTCCCATATCTTTGAATATTCTGACCTTGTCATTAAAGTTACACTGCACCCCATGTCAACCTCAAAATTTACCTTTGATTTATTCAACTGCAACTGTAATGTGATGGGGGGCACTTTTGGTATATTCTCCAAAACACTGAACATTGTGAACACTTCGTCCTCTTCTTTTGCTTCCCGTGTCAGCTTTTCTGCTGATGTGATGTGCTCCATGACTCATCCTTACTCCCTTTTTGGTTCCCCCTTTCCCTTTGAACTTGGGTTTCTCTGGGGGCGAGGTAGCCTGACACGCCCACCTAATGTGCCCTTGTTTTCCGCAACTATGAGACTTTTCATTTGCAAAGCGACACTCACTTGCCATGTGGTTTCTCCTGCATCTGTAACACTGCCGCCGTTGTTTGTCCCTGGAGCTATGCATGTTTACTTTGTGCACACTCATCTGGGCTGACCCTTGTTTCCCGCTTCCATCAGCACTAGCGTCTACACATTTCCCTTGCAACTCACTGACATCCTTCTTTGCAGTCTCAATGGCTCGAGCAAGGGTCAATGCTCTCTCAAAAGTAAGCTCAGTCTCGGATAATAATCTACGCTGGATGCGGTCATCATTCACTCCACAGACCAACCTATCCCTTAGCATTTGCGTCAGATTGTCCCCGTAATTGCAATCCTGAGCTAACTTGCGCAACATAGTCCATAAGTGACTCATCCTCGTGCCTGTTCCTTGAATTAAATTTAGACCGCTGCACGATCTCTGATGACCTGGCGTTGAAATGCGCTTTCAGTAAGTCCACAATGTCCTGGAAGGATTTTTCCCCTGGCAACACCGGACTGAAGAGACTTCTCGTCAGACTGTAAATTTCGGCACCCATGGAACTGAGCAAAATTTACTTTTTGATGGCCCCATCGGTAATGTTATTAGCAATAAAAAAAAATGTCACAAGATTTACACATATTCCTTCCATGACTGCGACTCACTCTCAAAACCAGCGACCGTTCCCACTGTCGCCATGTCCCGTCTCAGGTAGCGGTAGCCACGCGCTAGCTAGCCAACTTCACTCGGTGCTAAAACGTCCAGGAACACCGAATATTCTTGTTTTTCCAGGATTCCATTTACCTCGTCGCCAGATGTAGTAACTTCGAAGAATGAAATAGTGAGACCAAGGTAATGGGTAAACTAAGAATATGTTTACTTTGGTAACCGGCAGACATATACAGGCATGATCTTCCTCTTCGCTGGCCTAGTGTTCTGACTTCCTTACTAAGTAACACTGTGCTCCACCTAGTGGTTGAACTAGAATATAACAAAAGGGAACCCGCTCTTAAGCCTAACCAGGGACAGAACAACGGCAATTTTACTTCGGCGTGCTCAGGACCGACAGAACCCAACGCCAAAAAAACACCAGCATAACCAGCGTGGTGGCACAAACACACACTCCTCAGACCAAATCAGCGGCTCCTCCTTACCCAGTATAGCTGCTTACATTAACTCAAAAAAACAAATAACCACTTACCACACTCGTCAGTCTCCCAACAGACTGCGCAGCTCATTCTCCAAAACGAGGCACCCAGTTTACTACGCTACAGCTGACCTGACATCACGCCAATACGGGATCAACAGAGGACGAGCCCCATATGTCACAACCCGGCTCGTAGGCCGCGACAAAGATAGGAGACCAGACGAGTTTGCAAGAGGCCGTACAACCCATATTACATACTTCACCTCTCACATACACTACTGGCTCTCACATACACCTATTAGCCTCTCATAATTTTGCCAAAGCACATTTATTTACAAAACGACAAAGAACAACGAAATAACGTGGCAGTCCGCACTCAGCTCATGAGCAAAAGGGACGAGCCTCCGCCCCTCATCCAGATTATGACGAGCCTCCGTCCCTCACCAGGATCCCAAGACAAAGAACACAAAATCACAGGCGCCCCTAGTGGGGCGGAGGGGTCGTCACACCAGCATGACAGGAAGATGCAGAGGAAAGGTCGAGATGGAAACGATGATCCGTCGTGGTGACCGCTAACCGGAGCAGCCAAAAGTAGTAGTAGTAGTAGAAGTAGTAGTAGTAGATATTTGATTTAGTAAAGGTTTTACGCCGCAGGCCATTCCTGACCCAACCCTCCCAATTTATCAGGGCTTGGGACCGGCACTAAGAATGCACTGGCTTGTGCATCCCGTGTCTGGGTTATTTGGAAAGCAACACAGCGTTTGATAATTTAGCTCTTTACTTAGGTTATGTTGGTTAAAAAACAACTCAATGGTTATGAGGTCAAAGGTCAAACTCTGCTTTACATGCAAAATGATTGTTAAAGATATTTATCCTAGCCTCATTTAGCACACACATTGTGCACTTTAACCTTCAAAACGTGTGATTTTGAATCCAACAAAACAATGGCCAAAAAATCTGTGTGTTACCATCAAAATAATTATGGAGCAATATAATGTGCCTTGAATCTGTGCAACGCCACAGCCCCCATCTTTCCTTTCTCTCTCTACAGCTTGCCATCTAATAAAGTAGAAGTGTCATTTAAAATCATCTTTAAAAACTAGCAGACAGAAAGAGTGTGACTAGTCAGCTGCAGCTGTTCACCATAAATCTCTCCTGACTCTACTGTTGGGCTCCGACTTGAAGCTGAAAATGATGTGAGCCAGCCGGAGTGACATTTCCCCCTGCTGTAGCTGGCTGTAGTAAAAGTAGATGAACCAGGAATGAGACATCTCAAAAATAAAACATCACAGCATAAATGATGTGTCACCTTCACCATCTTACATCGCCTATAGCTGAATGTGTGAAAGGCTACAGCCCTTCATCTGCAGTTGCAAAAAGGGAAATCCACTAGCTTTGCTCAGCATGAGCAGTCAACATGCTTCATGTGCTGAGATTGTATGTATAGTACCTGTGGGTATTACATTGTACAGGCCCTTGTGCAACAGTGTTTGTGTTTGTTCGTGTATGTGTGTGTGTGTGTGTGTGTGTGTGTGTGTGTGTGTGTGTGTGTGTGTGTGTGTGTGTGTGTGTGTGTGTGTGTGTGTGTGTGTGTGTGTTGTTTCTCAGTGGGTCTACTGGTTCTGTATGAGTGAAGCTCCAGCAAGCTTTAATAATTCACCAGTCTCTTTTAGCTCCCAGACAAACTGAGTTTTGCACCGACAGGGAATTAAAGGAGCCAGCACAGAGGCTGCTTTGATTTGACTGGAGTCCAGTGGCAACGCACAGACATAGGCCCCCTCCCCACACAAAGTCATACATGTTTGGAAATGTGTGATATGGCACTTTGATATCCTCCTACACATATTTACAGGACCAGTGTAACTTACATAACATCAATGAGGTAAGCCTTATCCAGTGTGTTAAATACAAATGCCAGACACAATAGGACACCAGAGCAGAGTTTTCCTTCCTGTTCACATAGCCAAAATGGTGGCACAGTGGCACAGTGGTTAATGTGTTTGCCTCGCAGCAAGTAGGTCCTGGGTTCGAGCCCTGGGATTGTCCAACCTTGGGGGTCATCCCAGGTCGTCCTCTGTGTGGAGTTTGCATGTTCTCCCCATATCTGCGTGGGTTTCCTCCGGGTGCTCCAGTTTCCTCCCAGTCCAAAGACATGTAGGTCAGATGAATCGACCATACTAAACTGTCCTTAGGTGTGAATGTGTGTGTCGGCCCTGTGATGGCCTGGCGGCCTGTCCAGCATGTTTCCCCGCCTGTCGCCCAATGCCTGCTGGGATAGGTTCCAGCATCCTCACAACCCCGGCTGGGATAAGGGGTTTGGATAATGAATGGATGGATAGCTACAATGGCCAAACTAGCCTTTTTGAAAACTACATGAAAAAGAGATATTTACAGATAGTGTGGTGGACTGAAATGTTGGATACAGACATATATTTTTTCATTCCCTACTTTCAGATCTGCACACACATAATTTCTCTCCCACAGAAATGCATACAATCACCATGTGCACAATAAAGATAAAACAAAATATGAGTAACCAAATTACACAATATTTCTTTATGATAACTTCAAATACAACTCTATCTCAGCCAGGACAATATAACAAATACATGGAAACTTAAATGCTCATTCTCTGTTGCGTGCACACGCACACACACACACACACACACACACACACACACACACACACACACACACACACACACACACACACACACACACACACACACACTTGCTTGCTGGCTGTCCATCGTGCCCGATGATAACCATCTTCTCCTATTTATGGGTCCTTTGGTGGCTGAATAGTCCGATCCTGGATGCACAGTTGCGGTTGCAGACCGGGCATGTAAAAGTGGTGCTGGAGGGGGTAGGGGTAGCTTTGCGAGCATGCCTCTTCGCACACTTTGCTACACGGTGTTGTGGGCGCTGGTTTTCCATGTACTTCACTCCCTCTGAGATGTGAGAGTGCCAGGTTGTGCGGCAGAAAGCAAGTTCCTCCAAAGAAGAGGGGTTGATCTGACATCTTTTCAGTGTGGTCTTCATTTGGTCTTTGAACCACTTCTTCTGCCCACCAGCAGTGCGTTGACCAAGGCGTAGTTGGCCGTAGAGGACTTTTCATGGGAGTCGTTCGCTGGGCATGCGAATAACATGCCCAAGCCACCTGAGTTGATGGTGTTTTAGGGTAGACTCCACGCTGCAGCTGCCTGCCCGCTCCAACACCTCTGTGTGTGGCACTCTGTCCTCCCAAGTAATGCCGAGGATCCTCTGGAGACATTTTACATGGAAGGCCTCCAGGATTCTGAGATGGTGGCTGTAGATGGTCCATGCCTCACATCCATAGAGTAGTGTGGAGATGCAAGGTGAAGGTTGTTGGGTGGTTTGGGAGGCCGGCAGTCAACTGACAGATTACCTCTGTCTTTTGGGTGTTGATAATCAGTCCCATTCTCCTGTATGCAGTTACAACTGCCGACAGAGTGTTTTGTAGGGCTTCTGGTGTGTGAGCTACCAATGCACAATCGTCGGCATACTGTAGCTCAATAATGGTCTCAGAGGTCAACTTGGTGGTTGCCTGAAACCTCCTGATGTTGAATAGGTTTCCATCGAGCCTGAAGTCAATGGTAACTCCAGCCTGCTTCTCCAACCTCCTTCGTAACAGTGTTGTAACAGAGACTAAGAAGATATTGAACAGGACTGGGGCTAGCACACAGCCTTGTCTGACTCCAGTCTGCACATCAAAGGGCTCAGAACTGCAGTTCCCCACTACCACTCGGGCCATCATTCCTGAGTGAAACTGTCCAAGAATGGTAAGAAACTTGGGTGGACATCCAAATTTCTTCAGGACTTGCCACAGCAGGGCCCGGTTAACTGTATCAAATGCCTTTGAGAGGTCTATGAATGCTACACTACCGTTCAAAAGTTTGGGATCACATTGAAATGTCCATATTTTTGAAGGAAAAGCACTGTACTTTTCAATGAAGATAACTTTAAACTAGTCTTAACTTTAAAGAAATACACTCTATACATTGCTAATGTGGTAAATGACTATTCTAGCTGCAAATGTCTGGTTTTTGGTGCAATATCTACATAGGTGTATAGAGGCCCATTTCAAGCAACTATCACTCCAGTGTTCTAATGGTACAATGTGTTTGCTCATTGGCTCAGAAGGCTAATTGATGATTAGAAAACCCTTGTGCAATCATGTTCACACATCTGAAAACAGTTTAGCTCGTTACAGAAGCTACAAAACTGACCTTCCTTTGAGCAGATTGAGTTTCTGGAGCATCACATTTGTGGGGTCAATTAAACGCTCAAAATGGCCAGAAAAAGAGAACTTTCATCTGAAACTCGACAGTTTATTCTTGTTCTTAGAAATGAAGGCTATTCCATGCGAGAAATTGCTAAGAAATTGAAGATTTCCTACACCGGTGTGTACTACTCCCTTCAGAGGACAGCACAAACAGGCTCTAACCAGAGTAGAAAAAGAAGTGGGAGGCCGCGTTGCACAACTGAGCAAGAAGATAAGTACATTAGAGTCTCTAGTTTGAGAAACAGACGCCTCACAGGTCCCCAACTGGCATCTTCATTAAATAGTACCCGCAAAACACCAGTGTCAACATCTACAGTGAAGAGGCGGCTGCGGGATTCTGGGCTTCAGGGCAGAGTGGCAAAGAAAAAGCCATATCTGAGACTGACCAATAAAAGAAAAAGATTAAGATGGGCAAAAGAACACAGACATTGGACAGAGGAAGACTGAAAAAAAGTGTTGTGGACGGATGAATCCAAGTTTGAGGTGTTTGGATCACAAAGAAGAACGTTTGTGAGACGCAGAACAAATGAAAAGATGCTGGAAGAATGCCTGACGCCATCTGTTAAGCATGGTGGAGGTAATGTGATGGTCTGGGGTTGCTTTGGTGCTGGTAAGGTGGGAGATTTGTACAGGGTAAAAGGGATTCTGAATAAGGAAGGCTATCACTCCATTTTGCAACGCCATGCCATACCCAGTGGACAGCGCTTGATTGGAGCCAATTTCATCCTACAACAGGACAATGACCCTAAACACACCTCCAAATTGTGCAAGAACTATTTAGAGCAGAAGCAGGCAGCTGGTATTCTATCGGTAATGGAGTGGCCAGCGCAGTCACCAGATCTGAACCCCATTGAGCTGTTGTGGGAGCAGCTTGACCGTATGGTACGCAAGAAGTGCCCATCCAACCAATCCAACTTGTGGGAGCTGCTTCTGGAAGCGTGGGGTGCAATTTCTCCAGATTACCTCAACAAATTAACAGCTAGAATGCCAAAGGTCTGCAATGCTGTAATTGCTGCAAATGGAGGATTCTTTGACGAAAGCAAAGTTTGACGTAAAAAAAATCTTATTTCAAATACAAATCATTATTTCTAACCTTGTCAATGTCTTGACTCTATTTTCTATTCATTTCACAACATATGGTGGTGAATAAGTGTGACTTTTCATGGAAAACACAAAATTGTTTGGGTGATCCCAAACTTTTGAACAGTAGTGTATGTATAGATCCTTGTGCTGTTCTCTGCATTTCTCCTGGAGCTGGCGTGTGACAAAGATCATGTCAACGATCCCTCTATCCTTTCGGAAGCCACATTGTGACTCTGGTATGACCCGTTCGGCTATTGTGAGTGCTAGTCTGCGGAGCATGATCTTGGCTAGAACCTTTCCAGCAATGGCCAGTAGTGAAATACCCCTACTGTTGGAGCAGATGGATTTTTCTCCTTTGTTTTTATAAATGGCCACAGTGTTGGCATCTTTCCACTGTTGGGGGACACACTCGCGACTCCACACCTCAAGGATATAGAGATACAGTGTCCTCGTACAGAGGTAGTCTCCTTCCTTGAGGATTTCAGCTGGAATATTATCAGGTTCAGGGGATTTGTTGTTTTTCAGGGTCTTGATTGCATTTAGGATTTCTTTAAATGATGGTGGGAGGTCTAGGTCTTGCAAGGTAGGCTGTTCAGGGAGTTCTGCCAGTACAGTTGAGTCCACTGGGGTGGGCTGGTTGAGCAGGGTGTTAAAATGCTCGGCCCACCGCTCCACTAACAGGGCCTGATCCTTGATGAGAGTTGTTCCATCAGCAGACCTGACGGGTGTCAAGGAGCAGTTTCTGGGGCCATAGATGGCCTTAACTGCATCACACACACACACAAACACACACTAGGGATTTAAGTTATTGATCGTAATGTAGAGGAGCTCAAGCAGGAGTCGTGACAACTTTCTCTTTCGGCTACACAACGTGCACCATTTATTCCTTCCATCATTACAACAGCAACAACAAACCCGCGCAGTGGAAGTGTGTCACTGTAAACCCGAACCGAGGAAACAGCAGCTGTAAACTAATGTCCCTACTAGCTCAATAAGGGGAATTATGTAGCCCCATAACCACTACACACGTCCCCCCAGAATTCGCCTTAATACGAAAAGTCAGTGTGGCGAGGGGGACGGATCTCTCTGCCCCAACGGCTCCGCTGAACAGGAGCTGGGGGCTGGTTAACCGCAAGCAAAGCAGCAGAGTCCTCACAGCTGGACCGGGGAAAGGGAGAGGCTGGGGAAGCAGGGGGCAGCTTGCCGGGGGAGGGGGGCAGAGCCGGGGGGCACCCCCGCCATGGGGGCAGGGCAAGACCAACAGGGCGGTCTAAGTCCAGATGAGCAGGCTTGAGGCGGTCCACAGAAACCCGCTCCAGCCTGCTGCCAACCTCCACCACAAAGTGCTTATCTCCAGTGTCCCGTACCCAAAATGGGCCATCGTAGGGTGGCTGCAGGGGACCGCGGTGCGCGTTGCGACGGATGAAAACATACTCCGCCGACCGCAGCTCCGTGGGGACATAGGACTGAGAGCCGCCATGCTGAGAAGTGGGGACCGGTGCAAAAGCCCTGGCTTCCTCCTACAGCGCAGCCCGTTGGCATCTGGCGGACCAGGGAGCTGTGGCGGTGGGAAGGAAATCCCCCGGGACCCGAAGTGGCTGTCCGTAGACCAGTTCGGCGGATGAGGACTGGAGGTCCTCCTTGGGAGCCGTCCTGAGCCCAAGCATGACCCAAGGCAGTTTGTCGACCCAGCGGTCGTCCTTGAGAGTAGCCCACAACGCGGCCTTCATCGAGCAATGGAACCTCTCGACCAATCCATTCGCCTGAGGGTGATATGCTGTGGTGCGATGAAGCCTCACCCCTAAACCCGCGGCGATCTCCTCCCAGAGCGCTGACGTGAATTGCGGCCCTCTGTCCGAGGAGAGGTCAGATGGGGTGCCAAAGCGGGTGACCCAGGTTCCGATGAACGCTCGGGCAACCTCAGGCGCTGTCATAGACGAAAGCGGGATGGCCTCTGGCCATCGCGTGGTCCTGTCGACCATGGTGAGCAGGTATGTGAAACCACGGGAGGGGGGTAGGGGGCCTACCAGGTCCATATTCACATGGTCGAACCTCCTCTCAGGTACCGTGAAAGGTATCAGGGGCGCTTTGACGTGCCGGAGCACTTTGGAGCGTTGGACTCCACACAGGTGTAAGCCCAGTCCCTCACATCCTTTTTGAGTCCATGCCAGACAAACTTTGCCGCCACCAACCTCTGTGAAGGCTTTCTGCCAGGGTGAGACAGCCCATGGACTGCGTCAAAGACCCGTCGCCTCCAAGCAGTCGGAACGACTGGTCGGGGCTGACCCGTAGAGACGTCGCACAGGAGCGTGGCGCTGGCGTCGTCGAAAGCCACATCCTCCAACTGCAGCCCTGTGTCGGCGGTCCTGCATGCCTGCACTCCTGGGTCGGCGGCCTGGTCAGCCGCCATCTGGCTGTAGTCG
Organism: Lampris incognitus; assembly: GCF_029633865.1. NCBI lineage: Eukaryota > Metazoa > Chordata > Actinopteri > Lampriformes > Lampridae > Lampris > Lampris incognitus. The sequence goes on from NC_079213.1 coordinate 82,497,913, forward strand.
AGTCCCAAATGGGCGGCACCAGCGATGGCCCGGGGGAGACAGTCAGCGACCGGGTTGGACTTCCCAGCGACATGCCTCACGTTGGTGGTAAACTCTGAGATGTAGGCCAACTGTCGCTGCTGGCGGGCTGACCACGGCTCTGCCACCTTGGCCATCGCGAACACCAGCGGTTTGTGATCGACGAAAGCCGTGAACTGATGGCCCTCCAGTAGGAAACGAAAGTGCCTAACAGCGAGGAAAAGGCCAAGTAGCTCACGATCAAAGGTGCTGTATTTGCGCTCTCTCAGGTTCAACTGCCGGCTGAAGAAGGCAAGCGGCTGCCACGCACCGCTCACCCACTGCTCGTAAACCGCGCCGACAGCGTAGTCCGAAGCATCCATCGTGATGGCAATGGGCGCTCCAGACACAGGGTGTGCCAGCATCACCGCGTCAGCCAGGGCGGCCTTCACATCCTTAAAAGCCGTGTCCCTCTCTGCAGACCAGTCCACAGCCTGTTTGGGGGCTGTGCCCTTCAGAGCCTCATATAGGGGGCGGGGGAGATCGGCAGCCCGGGGGATAAACCGGTGGTAGAAGGACACCATGCCAATGAACTCCCGGAGGGACTGGGCCGTGTGTGGGCGTGGAAAGTCTGCGACGGCCTCCACCTTAGATGGAAGGGGGGCCACCCCGTCCTTGGTGACCCGGTGGCCCAGGAAGTCGATGGTGCTCAGACCAAACTGGCATTTGGCCGGGTTAACTATCAACCCATGCAGGCTGAGTCTCTCGAAAAGGGCTCTGAGGTGGGACAAGTGCTCGGACACGGAGGTGCTAGTGACCAGGATGTCATCCAGGTACACAAAGAGGAAAGGCAGGTCCCGCAACACTGAGTCCATGAGGCGTTGGAAGGACTGTGCGGCGTTCTTAAGCCCAAACGGCATGCGCAGGAACTCGGAACAGTCCGAACGGAGTTGTCACAGCCGTTTTGGGGACATCAGCAGGATGGACGGGCACCTGGTGGTATCCACGGACGAGGTCCACCTTGGAAAAGATCACTTTCCCAGCCAGGTGGGCGGAGAAATCTTGGATGTGAGGGACCGGGTAGCGGTCCGGTGTTGTTGCATCATTGAGCAGACGGTAGTCACCACATGGACGCCACCCACCGCCAGGCTTAGGCACTATGTGGAGGGGTGAAGCCCACGGGCTGCTGGAGCGACGGATGATGCCGAGGCGCTCCATGTTCTCAAACTCCGCCTTGGCGACAGAGAGCTTGGTTGGGTCGAGGCGCCGAGATCGGGCATGCACCGGCGGGCCAGTGGTGACGATGTGGTGCTCAACCCCATGTTTGGTCGTAGATGACGAGAATGTGGGCTGAGTGAGGTCAGGGAACTCGGAGAGAAGATGGAGAAACACGTCCTCATTGGAGAGCATGCTGGACAGCCTAACGGAGCCTGTATCGCTGAGTGCACACGCGTGTGAAGCGAAGGTGACGGCGTCAATCAGGCGTCGATTCCTGACGTCCACCAGCAGCCCATGAGCACAAAGAAAATCTGCACCGAGGAGGGGAAATGCCACGTCGACGGTGACAAAATCCCAGCTGAACCGCTGTCCATTAAAACACATGTCAATGTGCCTCGTGCCGTACTTACGGATAGAGCTGCCGTTAGCAGCTTCCATGGGAGGGCCGTGAGCGCCCGACAGGGCGTCCACACTCGATGCAGGTACGACACTCCTCTGCGCCCCAGTGTCGCATAGGAAACGCCGCCCCGAGATGGAGTCTCTCAGGAAAAGTAGCCTGTTGTCCTCCACGCCGACGTCCATGGCCACTAGTGAGCGCCGGCCTTGGCGTTTCCCGACGAGCTGAAATTGCACGGGGAGGTGCACTTTTTCGCCTTGGCCCCGAACTTTGCATGGTAAAAGCACAGGCCGGGCTCCTTTCGCCGACCGGGGGTTGCCGCGGCGACCACCATGGAGTCACCAGGTGGTGGCGTGTGGGGGTGGGCAGGGGTGAGCGCGGACGCGCAGTGCTGCTGTTGGCTGGCCAGGAAGAACTTGTCAGCTTCTTCAGCTAGCTTGCAGCAATCGGTAATGCTGGTGTTAGCCAAAGCGGTCCGCACCTGAGCAGGCAGTTGTCGCAGAAATAGTTGTACAAAGAGGAAATCAGGTGTGTGCGCCGGTCCCAGCAGACTCGGCATTTTGTCCATGAGCTCGGATGGCTTGCTGTCACCAAGCCTTGCAGAGAAAAGAGACGGTGGGCCCTCTCGGCGTCGGAAAGTTCAAAAATCTTCAAGAGGTGGTCTTTGAGCCCCTTGTATTTGTCTGCCGCCGGAGGATTTGTAAGGAGACTCACCACTCTAGTTGCAGTCGAACATCCTAGCACCGATACCACGTAGTAGTATTTAGTAGCATCATCCGTTATTTTGCGGAGGGCAAACTGCGCTTCCGCCTGGGCGAACCATGTCGTTGCCGATGACTCCCAGAACTCTGGCAATTTGAGAAACCGCGTTGATTTCGTTAACCATGTTCGTTCGAAAGATTGTCTCTGATAACTACCAAGAGACAAACGTCGGGGTCACCAGTGTAGAGGAGCTCAAGCAGGAGTCGTGACAACTTTCTCTTTCAGCTACACAACGTGTACCATTTATTCCTTCCACCATTACAACAACAAAAAACCCGCGCAGCGGAAGTGTGTCACTGTAAACCCGAACCGAGGAAACAGCAGCTGTAAACTAATGTTCCTACTAGCTCAATAAGGGGGATTATGTCGCCCCATAACAACTACAGTAACACTGTATACACGGCTTCCTCCATACATGCTGTACTGTTCTACATCTCTATGCTATGGACACACACACACACACACACACACACACACACACACACACACACACACACACACACACACACACACACGCCTTCACACAATACAGCACATAGACCTCATTTGAACATATTGGCTATATGCACACGATAGTATTGGATGTGGATCACCTGGAGAAGAGAAATCCATGTTCCCGGTTCATAAATATACATTAAGATAGGCTGTCTAGTGTATAGGCAGCCCCATGAATAAAGTAACCAGCTGACACATACATCAACAAAGCAACTGAACGCAAAGGATCGCCCATAGACTTATCTCTCTACCCTTTCACATACGCAAAAACATAGAATGCACGCACACACACACACACACACACACACACACACACACACACACAGAGTTGTATGACAGTGATCAGAATTGAAAGGCTACATTGTAAACCCATGTCTAATTTCACAGATGCTGAACAAATTGTCCTCTGACCTAAAGGAGAATGCTTTTGTGTTGGGTGGTATAATTTGTGCGATTGGGTTTGTGTGTGTGTGTGTGTGTGTGTGTGTGTGTGTGTGTGTGTGTGTGTGTTCATCTCGGATTCAGACAAGGAGAGAAAGTCAGGGAGGCGTGACGAGAGCACAGATGCAGGGGGAATAGCTATGTGATTGTGTCTGCTCTGTACATGTTGACACTGTGTCTTAGTGTGTGTGTGTGTGTGTGTGTGTGTGTGTGTGTGTGTGTGTGTGTGTGTGTGTGTGTGTGTGCATGTGTTCGTGCATGCGTGTGTGTTAGAACATGCATAACAGGGTGGGGGAAATGATTGATACAGTTAATGTGTCCTTGCATTAATACACTGCAATGCTGAACAGTTGACTAACTTCACAGAAGAAGCATCTCTGGATCCAAAAGCCATTGTGTATCAGTGGGATACAACCTGACGTTCTCAAACCTGTACCTATCTACCTTAATATGACTCTCATACAACCTCTCTTACCATTGCAGAGTGGAGCCAAATCAGGGAATAGTCAACATCTTTTTTTTCATTTTTATTTTTTATCCCCCATCATCAGCCTGCTGTGAAACTCTGTGAGCTGCTTTCATGCATGTGTTTGTGTATTAATTAAGTGCTTACATGTTGGTGTGTGGCTCAGTATCTTTTTCCTTGATATCTGTGAGCACTGGTTGCACTTCGTCACTTTCATTGACTGTGACTATCTTCTGTGAATGGAGTTGAGATATTAACATTTGTCACTTTTTAAATAGACCTTTTCTTCGGGAGAACGTCACATAGACTATGCAGACACCAAGACAGCATCTGAGTCAAGGTGGGAGCTTATTGGGACTGGCAAACTGGGCTGTTTTCCCTCAGCCTGGAAGCAGCCATCTATTAAGGCCCAATAAGAAAACGTGACACTTCAAAAGTCTTCCTCTGCGACCACTTCCAGGGTAGAATTTAACCTTATTACAAACAACAGCTCCTGGTAGGATATCTTGCTTTCACCATGTACTGTTGTGTGTGTGTGCGCACGCGCACACACAGACATGCCTCTTTGGGGGTGTCCAGGTGGCGTGGCAGTCTATTCTGTTGTCTACCAACAAGAGGGTCGCTGGTTAGAATCCCCGTGTTACTTCCAGCTTGGCCGTGTCTGTGGGTGGGAAGCCGTATGTGCGTATGTGTCCTGGTCACTGCACTAGCGCCTCCTCTGGTCGGTTGGGGTGCCTGTTCAAGGGGGAGGGGGAACTGGGGGGAATAGCGTGATCCTCCCACGCACTATGTCCCCCCTGGCAAAACTCCTCACTGTCAGGTGAAAAGAAGTGGCTGGCGATGGAAAATAGGGTAATTGGCTAAGTACAATTGGGGTTAAAAGGGGGAGGGAATAAAAAAAAATGCCTCTTTAGTAGAATGCATTTTTGGTAGCACATGTCCCTCCATTTTATACACTACATACACCTCCATGAATGCAATGAAAGAGCAAGAGGGGCCCGGTAAGAAGGCAGATAAGTGCACAGATCGTAACATGAAAACAATGTTGAAGGCAGGGGGTGAACACACACAAACAGTGGGAGAATTGTCTGCCCAAAGTGGAGATGGCTGGGTTTGTGTGTGTCATGAGGAGCGAATTTACCGCCTTTTAAGCCCAATCTCTACAGCAAGGTACCCCACACCCACCCCCACTGTGTGTCCTGATATCAGCCTGACAACGACTGCAATGCATTTCCCAGAGAAAGTGAGAATGACAGACATTCAGCACAGCACACAGTGGAGGAAAAATGTCCGCCGTGCATACAATATGCAGGGCATTACTCACAGAAATGTTCTGTCGGCTTGGTCTTGATGCTAGCATGGCGTCATTTCCGATAACACAAAACGAAAAGGAAATGTACCCACCGAGTCAACATTATTGTTTATGTAAATGAAGTAATATGTTCAGAGTGCAGGAGAAAATCAATTTCACATCTATCATTAAAGCAGTTAGTAATCGGACTTTGATGCCTTTTTTTTTTTGGTCATTCATGCTGAGTTTTTTCCGTCAAAACTTTCAACTGATTAAGCTGATGAGTTTCTTCTTTCTGAAAAACACCTCCATGTGTCTAGCCCGCTGGTCTTCTCAGCTCAAGATGACAACACACTGAGACAGGCCGATCTCTCATACTGCTTCCAACCCACACACCATCTATCTGTAAAGAGCACAAAGTGAGATGCTGAACACTACAGTCAGATGACATTTACAGCATGACAGGACACTCTTAACACCTTATCTTCTGCCTGCATACTTGTATTTGAGTGTGTGTGTGTGTGTGTGCGTGCGTGTGTGCGTGCACACGCGCGCGCATGCCCTAGATGCTTTCCCGTCTTGTTAAATGTGACATTTCTGTTGGTAGGCTGTGTGAGGCCTATGCCTCATTAAAGGTTATCTGTTAATTACGATGACAACTACGGGGGTCACATTGAGGCGACATCACCCTCTCCTGCTTGTTCAAATACACACAATACAAATACACACATATACACAGTCACACAATCACACACACCAGACAGTGGGTGCTGGCCCCATGTCAAGCCACTCAAAGCTAAAAGAAGCTAAAGGGAATCGACAAAATAATAACTCCTCCTCTACTTAGTAACCATCATCATCGGCGGCCACTCGGGGTCGAGTATGATCATCCTCCCTCTGGTTCTCCAGGTTGGCATAGAGGCTGATCCTGGAGCCGCATAATGGGAGGACGTAATGCACGTAACAGCTTTTTATATGGAGTGGCTGATGCGCCTGCAGCCACCACACGGTGCTCGGCAGGGGGTGGCCAGAGTCCAATAGCATGGAGATCCAAGATGATTGGGGACCACCCTCTGTTGAAGCCTTCATCTGCCTTCACTGCCATTGTGACCTGGAGACATCTTCCGCCAGTTCTGCCATTGAGGTCTTTGTTGGACTGTGCTTCATCTGGAACCTCCCCCTTGACATATCTGCCTTGGGCGACTCTACCAGCAGCCAAGCTCTGGATGGCATAGCTCTTGGGATCATTTGTACATGCAAGCTTCTCTACCATGACAAGGTGGCGATCCAGGAGAAGACACATGCATGCGTGCGCACCCGCACACACACACACACACACACACACACGCACACACATTGATACAGAAACCTGATAAAGACGTCCTGACAAAGCCAAACCAAACATGGTCCCAGGGTATTAAACTGTACTGTTTTCTGGTGAATAGTGTTCTACTATCTGCCTGCTGAGATCTGCCTGTTTCCACCAGCACAGCCCCTGGACAGAGAATGGGAAGCCATTAGCCATAAGACAGGCAGAGCTGAGGATGAACTTCTCTATGTGGCTGGAGCTCCACTGACATCTCTGGTGAGTATACAAAGAGACACTCTTCTCTGTGATAGCATCAGGCAGACCATAATTATTGTTAGTTCCCAGAATTGTTGGACGCATTCATTTTAAAAGGGGCCACTTTTTTGTGTTCCAGCTTAGTTTAATTATCCAGTGGTATATCAAATCACCTTGTAAGGTCCACTCCAACCTCCTCTCTATCAACGTCTGTGGTGTGAATTCAAAGACAAACAGCAGCACAGAATCAGGCAGTGGCCAATATACTTGTAGACAGACACAAAAATTGTTAGCGGTAGATACGTAGGTGGTACAAAGATATGCAGCATGTGTGAAAATGCATACCAAGTGACAAAAAAAAACTACAGACTATGTGACTGACACTAAAAGATGTGTCTGTCTGTCTGTCTGTGTTTGTGTTTATTGTCAAATGCAGTGCAGCAGCCATTCAAAAACCAGCCTGTTTGATTTGAGCTTTCGGGGGGCAACTGGCTCCACTCCCCCATGTTAATGTAATCACATTACCACAGAAGAAAGCTTTTGTCATATGCCTCTGTCAGAAGAGTAATGGAAATGCTAGCAGGCTTTATATAAGTAATAAGGAAAATAGGGTCTTGCATAAGAGCAGTGCAGTGTAAAAAGCCTATGTGCAGGACCTAATTTCACGCAATCAACAAAGCCACTTTGTGTCAAACCTTTTTCTCCCTTTTAAATCGTCTTTGAAAAGAGCCGCAGGCCTCAGAATCAGGACTTGGACAAGCCTCACACAAGCTCACAATTTCATTTCACACTGAATGGAATTAGCCAGTGGACCAACCTTACAAAGTGGCTTTAAAAGATTTTAGTTCTGCCCCGGAACCCACTGCATGGCACTGCTGTGAACTGTGTGTGTGTGTGTGTGTGTGTGTGTGTGTGTGTGTGTGTGTGCGCGCGCGCGCACATGCACGCACGCTTTCATGCCATTGCATGCATTTGTGAGACAGTGGAAAAGGAAAAGACGAAGAAATGGATTCATAAAGGTCATGAGTAAAATGTCCTACTTTGGTAAATTACCCAGCAACACTCAAGACTGGCCTTAAATATCAATATGTCCATTTCATCTGAAGCCACTGGAGCATTCTCAACATCCTGAGAGTGGCTGAATGCAGAGAGAAGGCAACAAAATAAGAGAGAGAAAAATGAGATTGTAAAAAGGTGTTCGCCTTCTTTCTCTTTTTTTTTTTGCTTCAGTGTTTCTCCATTACTCTCTAGCTTTTATTTTGACATCTATTTTATTTTCTGACATTGTCCAGTGTCAAAATATAGTGAAAGGACTAAAATTCATGGAATTAGGAAGAACAGTGGGGAAAGGCGAACAGGGCAAGATGTATTTAAGCATCGTCTAAAAGCAAGAGATAAGTTTGATGGCCACTACTACTGGTAAACGAGAGACAAGGAGGCATAGGAATATATCTGTGCAGTGGGATGAGTACTCTATACTTGGCGTGGCTGACGGTCTGCTTTAGGAATGAAACGGGACAAGCTAGCAAGTGTATTCACATCTCTAATGTAATCTGAGTTTCCATGATCGTTTGACGTCTTGTTTTTGTTTCCTGTTGTGGTGTGAGGTGTACGCATATTAAACTGTCTAGCATCCTCCTGTGAGAGGGTAGCAGATGAAAACAGACCGAAAGTGATGGTAGGAGAGAAGAGGGGAGTCAAGCCTTGCTGCTGCTGTGTGGTTCTGGCTGGAGTCCAGCAGGGCCTCAGGACCCGATGTTGCAGCTCTGATGAAGAGAGCTCTGCAGCTCCACTGCTCGCTCTCTCTATCTCTCAACCTCAGCCTCTCTCTCTCCCTCACACACACACACACACACACGCACACACACACACTGGCACATCCATGCAAGCACACACCCATACACACAAGCGTGTGAACAAACAGTTGCGCGTGCAGTTCTCCCTCAGTACCTATGTTTTTTTTTTGTTGCCCTGTCACATTTTGCCCAACGTTTTTTCTAGCTCTCTGTTCTCTGCAACTAAGCCCCCACCCACCCACACCCCCCTGACCAGGACCCCAACAACCCCTTCCTGCCAATGTGATCCATGTCTTCCGCTTCAGCAGAGAAGTGCTGAGGCAGCAGTAAGGAGCAATATTTACAGAGCCGTCAGATGGGGCTGAGCTCTGCTCCTGCTGCACACTCACAGTTCCGTCAATCACCACTACAGTAGCTACAGCACCACCACTACAGTAGCTACAGCACCGCCACTACAGTAGCTACAGCACCGCCACTACAGTAGCTGCAGCACCACCAATACAGTAGCTACAGCACCGCCACTACAGTAGCTACAGCACCACCACTACAGTAGCTACAGCACCGCCACTACAGTAGCTATAGCGCCGCCACTACAGTAGCTACAGCACCACTACAGTAGCTACAGCACCACCACTACAGTAGCTACAGCACCACTACAGTAGCTACAGCGCCGCCACTACAGTAGCTACAGCGCCGCCACTACAGTAGCTACAGCACCACTACAGTAGCTACAGCACCACCACTACAGTAGTTACAGCGCTGCCACTACAGTAGCTACAGCACCACCACTACAGTAGCTACAGCACCACTACAGTAGCTACAGCACCAGGCCGGGGGTGCAGAGGCTCACACATACAGACACATGCAGCTGTTTAAACTGGTGCAGGAACAAGAGCACGAAACAAGCATATAGATGTACACATCTTACCCACGCATGCCAGGATGCGCACACACACACACACACACACACACACACACACAAACACACACACACACATCCAAATGGATGTGTATACTTACAAAACCACCCAGACTAACATAGACAGACAGAGACACACACACACGCACACACACACACTCATCCAAATAGACACGTATACTTACAAAACCACCCAGACTAACACAGACAGACACACACACGCACGCACACACACACACACACACATACATACACACATACGCGTCTGCCCATAATCATGTATTGTTTTTTTACTTTTTGGGGGGGGTTTTCCCCCTTTTTCTCTCCAGCTGTACCCGGCCAATTACCCCACTCTTCCGAGCCGTCCTGGTCGCTGCTCCACCCCCTCTGCTGGTTTGGGGAGGGCTGCAGACTACCACATGCCTCATCCGATACATGTGGAGTCACCAGCCGTTTCTTTTCACCTGACAGTGAGGAGTTTCACCAGGGGGCTGTAGCGTGTGGGAGGATCACGATATTCCCCCCAGTCCCCCCCCCCAAACAGGCACCCCGACTGACCAGAGGCGACGCTAATAGCTCGACCAGGACACATACCCACATTCAGCTTTCCACCTGCAGACACGGCCAATTGTGTCTGTAGGGACACCTGACCAAGCCAGAGGTAACACGGGGATTCAAACTGGTGATCCCCATGTTGATAGGAAATGGAATAGACTGCTACACCACCTGGATGCCCATCAACTATAATTTTTATAATACCAAAAGATGTCATGCTTAAGCGAAGATATTCCAAGCCAAAAGCCTGTCAAACTACAATCTTTTTTGGTAAATATATGTACACGGCTTTTAGGCTTGGGCCTTTAGGGAGGGGAGGACTTAAAGAGGAAAATAGCCCAAACAGCCCGTTACAGACAGAGGATGAACTGAGGGGCTGCAAAAGGGCCAGTACAGGTGCATCTCAAAAAAATCGGAATATTGTGGAAAAGTTCATTATTTTCCGTAATTTAATTCAAAAAGTGAAACTTTCATATATTCTAGATTCATTACACATAAAGTGAAATATGTCAAGCCTTTTTTGTTTTAATCTTGATGATTATGGCTTACAGCTCATGAAAATCAAAAATCCAGTATCTCAAAATATTAGAATATTACATAAGACCAATCAAAAAAAAGGATTTATAATACAGAAATGTCGATCTTCTGAAAAGTATGTTCATTTATGTACTCAATACTTGGTCGGGGCTCCTTTTGCATGAATGACTGCATCAATGCAGCGTGGCATGGAGGCAGTCAGCCTGTGGCACTGCTGAGGTGTTATGGAAGCCCAGTTTGCTTTGATAGCGGCCTTCAGCTCGTCTGCATTGTTGGGTCTGGTGTCTCTCATCTTCTTCTTGACAATGGTTCAGGTCAGGCGAGTTGGCTGGACAATCAAGCACAGTAATACCATTGTAGTTTTGGCACTGTGGGCAGGTGCCAAGTCCTGCTGGAAAATGAAATCAGCATCTCCATAAAGCTTGTCAGCAGACAGAAGCATGAAGTGCTCTAAAATCTCCTGGTAGACGGCTGCGTTGACTCTGGCCTTGATGAAATACAGTGGACCAACACCAGCAGATGACATGGCACCCCAAATCATCACTGACTGTGGAAACTTCACTCTGGACTTCAAGCAACTTGGATTCCGTGCCTCTCCCCTCATCCTCCAGACTCTGGGACCTTGATTTCCAAATGAAATGCAACATTTACTTTCATCTGAAAAGAGGATTTTGGACCACTGACCAACGGTCCAGTTCTTTTCCTCCTTAGCCCAGGTAAGACACTTCTGACGTTGTCTCAGGTTCAGGAGTGGCTTGACACTAGGAATGGGACACTTGTAGCCCAGTTCCTGGGCACGTCTGTGCATGGTGGCTCTTGATGCACTGACTCCAGCCTCAGTCCACTCCTTGTGAAGCTCCCTCAAGTTCTTGAATCGACCTTGCTTGACAGTCCTCTCAAGGCTGCGGTCATCCCTGTTGCTTGTGCACCTTTTCCTACCACACTTTTCTCTTCCAGTCAACTTTCCATGGATATGCTTTGATACAGCACTCTGCGAACAGCCAGCCCTTTCAGCAATGACCTTCTGTGGCTTATGGGGTATTGTCATGAGGAAGATGAGAGACACCAGACCCAACAATACAGATGAGCTGAGGCCTCTATCAAAGCAACCTGGGCTTCCATAACACCTCGGCAGTGCCACAGGCTGACTGCCTCCATGCCACGCCGCATTGATGCAGTAATTAGTGCAAAAGGAGCCCCGACCAAGTATTGAGTGCATAAATGAACATACTTTTCAGAAGGTCGACATTTCTGTATTATACGTCCTTTTTTTGATTGGTCTTATGTAATATTGTAATATTCTGAGATACTGGATTTTTTTATTTTCATGAGCTGTAAGCCATAATCATCAAGATTAAAACAAAAAAGGCTTGACATATTTCACTTTATGTGTAATGAATCTAGAATATATGAAAGTTTCACTTTTTGAATTAAATTACAGAAAATACTGAACTTTTCCACAATATTCTAATTTTTTGAGATGCACTTGTATATGATAAACAAGGACTTTTTTTTAACTATGAACCATGCAAAGCTGCTGTAGTGGAGCCCCAGAATATGTAAATAAATATAGAGCTGGAATGAGCATGATATGGCCACTTGAAGAGGTTCGTACCTGACGAATCCCCCAGGCCTATTGGGAATATAACCGATGCTACACAAACAAAACATCAACTCATATGCATTCATATACACCTGAACACAGGGGCTCACGTACATTTTCTAAAGTGAGCACACACACCCGCACACACACACATACATGCACGCACGCACCCACGCATACACACGCGTACACACATACACACACACACACACACACACACACACACACACACACACACACACACACACACACACACACACACACACACACACACTGCTGCACTCAAACTCAACAGATGATGCTGCCAAAGAAAGGTGTTGCTCCTTGCTAACTCTGTCTGCTCCACAAGGTCAGCCTTCAAAAACACAGGTGGCGTGTGTGTATGTGTGTGCATCTGTCTGTGCGATCGTGTGTGTCCGCGCGTGTGTGGACACAGTAAATAACTATGCATGTGTGGGAATGTTTATGCGGAGCGTGAAGACAGGGCGGGACACTCTCATGCCCGATGTCCTGCTCACCCTGTTGACCTGAAAACACTCTGCCAGCACCCTTTCAATCACACTGACCCTTCCCACCCCTTGGCCTTCACACAGACATCACATCACCTCACTACACACATCTTCACTCCCCACTCCAATCTCATCTCCACTCTCTCACCTGCCGTCAAGGGCAACAGGAGCATAATGTCAGTAACTTGGCTGGTGTCATGGAAACAACTCGCCCATGACTCAAGGGCACGCAATCGAATCACATCAAACAAAGTGTTCCTGACCTATCCAAAACTTTATTATATACATTATCATTATTTTCCTGGGCTGTTAACTTCCACATATCTGATAGGACAGTCATACTTGCAGGCTGAAAATAATGCTCTCTTGCCTTGATGCATGCTCAATAGTCCAGGTAAGGAAATCACAGAAAGTTGGATCAGTTAATCTGGACTCAATGTTTACTGGGGGAAACGTTTCATCGCTCATCTAATGCCCCTTTTCCACTGCATGGTACCGGCTCGACTCAACTCATCTCACATTTTTTGGTTTCTATTGGGCAAAAGTTAGGGATAGTACCTGGTACCAGGTACTTTTTTTGATACCACCTCCGTTGAGGTTCCAAGTGAGCTGAGCCGATACTAAAATGGTGACATGAAAACACCACTATAAATAAATAAATAAATAGAATTTACATATAAATATGTGTATATTTATTTATTTATTTATATATAAATAACATCTTTAAAAAAATAGTCAACACACCCACAAATGACCAGCGGGGCTTCGCCGTAAGGGGATACTATCTGCAATGGAAAATGAAATCGCAAAAAGTAACGCAAGTAGAGTCGAATAGAGTAAAGTTGAGTTGAACCAGTATCATGTAGTGGAAAAGGGGCATAAGTGACCTCTTCAGTCTCAGTTGACTGCAGGTATCCCCACCCTTATAAACAATACAGTGGCATAACGACCGAAACCAATGATTGGTTTCTTATGCAAATTGTCATGGCCATTAAGTAGATCATCGAGCGACAGGCATGGGCATACATCCATGAATACTGGCATGGCTTCCAGTGCTTTACCTGTGCCCCCTTCTATAGGGGTAGTGGTTGTGTCAGGAAGGGCGTCCAACATAAAATTGTGCCAAGTCCATATGCGGACTGACAATACCATACCAGATCGGTCGAGGCTCTATATGGGATCAGCTGAGGCCTGGGTTAACAACGGCTGCCATTGGCGCTTAGCCCTCACAGGGTACCGATGACACACTTGGATCTGACTTTTTTTTTTCTCCCCTAGTTTCTCGAACAGAAGTATGGCTATTTCCACTGCCGTGAGTGTAACCTACGATGGGAGAGTGCTTATGTGTGGTGCGTTCAGGGAACAAACAAGGTAAAACTACCAGCGTTCGACGAGCCTCCACACCATGTTCCTCGAGAATCTAACCAAGTTTCTCGTTTCAAGTCTACTTCAAACAGTTTTGAAGGAAGTGTCAAGCAGACATGAATCCATTCCATGTTGAGGACATCATATGCCAAGTAAGGACCTTTTTTTTTTTAATGAATCACTGTGACCCCCCCCACACACACACACACACACACACACACACCTAACTGTAAAATCCGCTGTGGCGACCCCTGAGAAACAGGGAACAAGCTGAAGGAGGAAGAAGATTGTACTCTTAGGCCTCCCTAACAGTACATCTCTTAGCCAGACAAACGTTTCAGCCTGCCTCAGCAATGCTAAGGCGCCGTGGTCCAACATCAGCAGAGAAGAGAGGAATGCACTCACGACTCTCGTTATGGACAATAACATCATCTTCCAGCAGACAAAGGTAGATGCACTGTTTTATTAAACCAGACAGACTATCATGAGAAAGTTATGACGTTACTTAGCAACATAAATACTTATGAGCCCCTGAAATTAGATTCAGGCAGTGGTTACAAGAAAAAGGTGACAGATTGTCTGAAACTGTTAGAACAGGACAATGCTATTGACAGAATTGTGTACCACAGATTATACCCAGGAGAAGCTACACCTAGTCTGTATGGGTTACCTAAGATACATAAACAGGATGTGCCAATACGGCCTATTGTTTGTATGCTTAACTCAGTGACCTATAATGCCTCTTAAGTTTCTGGCATCTGTTCTTAACCTGTTGGTAGGCAGTAATGAACATCACATTCAGAACACTATGGATTTTGTGGATAAGGTGAGGGGCATCATTTCGGAGGGGGTGAAACAATGGTCTCTTATGTTAAGTCTCTTCATGTGTGTCCCTATTGATGAAGCAGTGGAGATAGTCCATATGAAATCACAAGACAACCCCATCCTTAGCAATAGGACTACCCTTAACACTGACCAAGTGTGTCTGCTCCTGAGGCCATGTCTTCAGTCCACATACTTCACATACAGGGGGCAGTACTATAGGCAGAGGCATGGGTGTGCTATGGATTCCCCAGTCTCACCTGTAGGGGCCAACTTGTATTTGGAGGGAGTGGAAAAGAGGGCTCTCATGGCCTATCCAGGGACACCACCTAGCCATTGGTTCAGATTTGTGGACGACACCTGGGTTACAATTAAATCTCAGGATGTACCACATATCACCAACCACATTAACTCTGTAGACAACCACATCAAGTTCACCAGGGAGGATGTGAAAAATTAGTTTAGCCTTCTTAGTGTGTGAAATTGCAATCGGTGATGGGGGACATCTGATTGTTGATGTTAACTGTAAACCAACACATACTGATCAGTACTTCAGGTTTGACTCTCATCATCCACTGGAGTACAAACTAGGAGTCATCAGGACGCTGTACCACTCAGCTGACAACATCCCCACTGACACGGCGTCCAGGGAAGGGGAGAAAGAAATCCCACATTAAACAGGCCCTGGTTAAGTGTGGTTATCCTAACTGGGCATTTGACAAAGCCAGGAGGACGCACAAACAGTGCACCAGTCGATCAAAGAGAGGACAACAGCGAGTTAATGGTCACATCTAGGGCTGTGCAATATGACCAAAATCTCATATCACAATATAGGTCATTCATACCACGATAACGATACATACCATGACATAGCACATTTTCTGTAAATTCAATGAATAGTTTATATAAAATGACCACATGGAAAGACCTATTTCCTATTACATTTTGAATCATACACTCAACAAATAAAAGGTTCTTACTCATATTTGATTATTTTTCTCCTTTTATTTAGAAACTTTGCGCAAATGTTCAATTGAGCACTCGACTGTGCTTTTGCGGCTCTCATCTGTAGACTCTCTCTGTACTGTCTGACATGATTCTTGCATAGGTGGTATAAGAGGCTAGTGGTGTTTGAGTCTGTCGTGGGGACCAGTGTGTCGCATATTTTGCTAAGTACGGTTTTCTGGTTCGTGTCAGACTTTTCATATCCAAACCACGTCCATACGATAGAAGTAGCCCCTCTTTTAGGTACAAGCTCCTCGAGTCCTTCTGATCAGAATCACCCCGTTCTGCGTTACGTTCACTGTCCTCCACGTTTGTTTGTATCGCTTTCATGCAAATGTCCTGCCTGCGTCCATGGTGTGCAAAGAGCGGAAAGGGTCGTCCAAATGACTAAAAATATTGCCATAGAGTGTGATTTGCGATACAACGAAATAAACGATAGAGCTTAATATGAAACGATAGACGTTTTCTATTTGCATATGAAACTGGTCGTTGGTTTTGGTCGTTATGCAACTGTATAGGTTATGAGAGTGGGGGTACCTGCAGTCAGTTTAGACTGAAGAGGTCACTCAGATGAGTGATGAAACCTTTCTCTTGATAAACGTTGTGTCCAGATGAACTGATTCAGCTCTCTGTGAATGCTCTCTTGCCTTTTAATTGATCTATCATGTCATCGGAAAATTACATGAAAAGTACACAAGTAAGCTATGTAGGTGGTGTCCCCTATATGTAGTCTAATCGAGTCTGCTTTTTGATTCACAGTGCATAGTTTTGACCTGGAGGTAATGCTGGTACAAGACAGCAGTATTTAGAAAGATCAGTCACATTTTTCTTAGAAACCCGCGGTTGTCTTAAAGCAATGGGATACATTAAGGTTGGAAGTGCAAAAGAGTCGAGATCTGTAACTTTCCCATACTCTTAAAGCAGGCCTATTATTCAGGTTAGTATAATTTGGGACCACACACCTGTTATGTGAAAGGTACTATGTGATTGTAACACATGCTCTTTTGTAAAGTAACTAACTTGTTGTTTCAAACTACAATGATGAAATTAACTCATTTAAGGTGAAAATCTTTTATTTCTGTATAGGAAAAAAAATACCCTTGCAGAAGCTACGTTTCATTTCAACTGTCAAGCAAATTTCCCCCCCCTTTTTCTCCCCAGTTGTAACCAGCCAGTTACCCCACTCTTCTGAGCCATCGCGGTCGCTGCTCCATCCCCTCTGCCAAATCCGGGGAGGGCTGCAGACTACCACATGCCTCTTCCGATACATGTGGAGTCTCCAGATGCTTCTTTTCACCTGACAGTGAGGAGTTTCACCAGGGGGATGTAGTAGGTGGGAGGATCACGCTATTCAGTTCCCCCTACCCCCCGAACAGGCACCCCGACCGACCAGAGAAGGCGCTAGCGCAACAACCAGGACACATACCCACATCTGGCTTCCCACCCGCAGACACGGCCAAATGTGTCTGCAGGGGCGCCTGACCAAGCCGGAGGTAACACAGGGATTTGAACCAGTGATCCCCGTGTTGGCAGGCAACGGAATAGACCGCCACACTTCCCACTGTCAAGCGAATATTAAACAAACTTTTATAAAGTCGCCAAAAATAAAATGTGAACTAGCTGCATTTCCACCAGATCTGCTTAATAAACACTGAACGTAGTTTCATGTGTCATGTGTCCAACCTACAACAAAGATACACCAGTTAAGATGAAGAAAAAGCTGATCAGGTGATACATTTCTATTCGCATTTAATTTTCAACACCACGAATGCCTTTCCATTTCCCATACAGCATATGAACTCTTTGTTGACAAACGCAAAAACCGCCTCAATAGAGCAAATTAACTTGTTTGCAATATTGGGGTTTGGTTTTGTTTTTTGTTTTTCTAAATTTGGTGTTTCCATTCAGTGATTTTCCACTCAAAATGTCAAATTTCATATAAATTATATGAAAGGGTATAGGGTATGGGTGCAAAGTTGAGAAATCTCTCACAGGCTTGTTAACCTCAATCTAAGACTAAAATTGAGGTTGATGCAAGATTTTTATTTTTTTTTAACAGCAGCTACAATGAGAATATAGTGATTTATGTGATTAAAAAGCCCGGGGTCTGCATTTCAGCAGCAGCCTACACACAGAGACAATGGTCACACCGTGTGGGGATTGGTAAGGGCTCTCTCTCTCTCTTTATTGCAAATGAACTGCAAAAAAGGCTAATGAAATGCACTCCTCCTATAGCTGAAATCATTATTATAATCTGAATACATTAGTCTTATTCTCATGCCCCTTTGGTCTGGTGTGCGTGTGTGTTTGTGTGTGTGTGTGTGTGTGTGTGTGTGTGTGTGTGTGTGTGTGTGTGTGTGTATGCTTTTCCATCGGTCTAATACTTTTAAGTTTTTCTCTGGAGATGAGAAAAGGACAGAACACAAGAGGAGAGGAGAGGAGAGAAGAGGAGAGGAGGTAGGGTAACAGTAAAAGTTGGTCCGTCTCTGAGCTACACACTAATAATTTAGGAGGGCAGGAGCGGAGAGAATGGCTCCTGCAGTATTCATATGTCTTATTGACTTGATTGCCAGACACTTGCCCGTACACCCAGTCCTCATGATGTGTCACAGAAGACGACTAAGGATGCAGCGCTGTCTTGCCCCCACCACATGCCCCTCTCCCTCACACTGCACCCCTTCTCAACCAATTCAATTCAATTCAAATAGCTTTACTGGCATGAACAAAAACATGTTGCTAAAGCAATTTACAGAAGATTATTACATATGCATATTTAATCACATATGCAGGCTCTATATTAAACTGACGCAGTCCATTCTGTAGTTGCTGTTCAATACAATACACTACAGTTTTATACAATTTAATACAATTACTTAATACCGTCCTCTCATCCATATGCCACCTCCTCTCATTCCCCATCACTTTCCTTTGCCCCCTCTTTCCGTCCCCTTCTCATCTAATGCCATCTCTCACAAGAGTAAGGAATGCCCAGAGGCCAAATTCAATTATAGACCAAATTAAAGGGATGCTTCTTAACTCCCTCGCCAGGCAAAAGAACAAAAAGAACATACTGTGCACATGCACAAGTTCACACACATACACACACACACACACACACACACACACACACACACACACACACACACACACACACACACACACACACACACACACACACAGAGACCACCCCAACTTTACCACCCACTGCCAACACAACACACACACACACAAACCACCCCAACCTACCCACCCACTGCCAAAACAGCACACACACACACACACACCTACTGCTAAAATAGCACACACACACACACACACACACACACACACACACACCTACTGCCAAAACAGCACATACATACACACACACACAGACCACCACCACCCCAACCTACCCACCCACTGCCAACACCAGCAAATACATACACACACACACACACACACACAACTACAACCTTTATCCTTCTTCTGTGTAAGGGAAGGAAAATCAAGACAATTAAATATCTTAAATTAGTGACAATAGACACAAATAGAGCCACACACTATAACTGTTTGACTGTATCCCTTTCTGTCCTTCCTGTCCTCCTGTTTGATGTGCTGCAGCATACTCTCAAAGTTATCTCGCACTGTTGTCCACATCAAACCAGCCCCTCCTGTCTCTCCATCTCCGAGTCTCAGATGTGGCCTTTAATTAGCTATGGTAATGGGAACATAGCAGTGAATAACTGGCCCCTCTGTCTGCCCAGTCTGAGGCCATTCTGACAAAGCAGACAATAAAGCAGAAAGACCATCGTTAGCACCAGCTGTCTGCATTTTAGCATCAGGCGTTAAATATCAAATCCTCAGAAAGAGGTGGAGTGGTTGTGAGGTTAACCAATTATTGAGAGCTGCGGGCTAAACTGGCTGCCTTTCAACATGATAAGATCTGAACCCACCAGAGAACATCCGGTCCACTTGTTCTCTTGTACAGAGAAACTGATAAAAAGCTTAGAAAGAAGAGGGGGGGGGAGCTGTAAAATTTTGTGTGCTGTAACTTCAATGTCTACTGCTCCCAGTAGAAGAGAAGAGAAAAGGGAGCGCTGGATAGAGCGAATTAGGATCTTCTTTTTTTTTTTTGAGACGTGAGTCATCTGGACCATTTGAATCGCCTACAAGTAGAGAGAGAGAAATAAGAAAGATAAGAAAGGACACCATTCCAGTGGCAAACAATATACAGGTGGATTATCTGCACAAATGTAAGATGAAGAAGAAGAAGGTCATTTATTTATCAAGAAGGTTTTCATGAACTTTGGGCCCGTAAATCTATTCAACTGCCACGACAAAGGCACCAAGACGCGCGCTCTGAAGGTAAGGCTGTGCAAGGCTGACTTTTGAAAGACGCAAGGTTCAGTGCACCAGTAACTGGGAAGAAAAAAACCAAAGAGGGCTGATGTTTCTACTGGCATGAAGACATTGCCACACAAAATCCTGCAGCTTCCACTCCCATCATCTTGGAAGAGGAACAGACAGACAGACAAACAGGCAGGCAGACAGGCAGACAGGCAGGCAGATAGGCAGACAGACAGGCAGACAGCGTGACATGAGATTCTTGGCTAACACTCCTGGGGGGCTCTTCTGTGACCTTGGTGTTAATGCATGTGTAGGGGAAGATGCGAGGTCTCTCTTCACCCCTGCTCTCCCCAGGGATAAAGTAATAATAATTCCCCACCAAGCTGAATAGATACAGCCCGGGGCTTAGACAGAAGCTAACACATATAGACAACGGAAAACGCTCACACACACACTCACACACACACACACACACACACACACACACACACACACACACACACACACACACAAACTTGAAAGCTATATAAACTACCAGCTGACACCACCCTCTGCACTGAACCAGGCCTCGAACATTACTCTGCGCCAACATACATTGTTAATCATACACACTATCAATTTGTGGACCACAAGCACAGCACAGTAATAAATATGTAAATAACCCCACCGTCTGGGGCTTTGTGGTGTGGGTGTGTGTGTGTGTGTGTGTGTGTGTGTGTGTGTGTGTGTGTGTGTGTGTGTGTGTGTGTGTGTGTGTGTGTGTAAGGGAAAACAAGTAGTCCCTACAAGGAATGAAGGAGTAAGCTTTTATGACATCAAAGTGCAACATGCACATGTAAGCACATGCTAACACAACCCAACACACACACACACACACACACACACACACACACACACACACACACACACACACACACACACACACACACACACACACACACACACACACATGCACTTATCATAGTATCTGCCTATCTATCAAATACCAGGATCTGTGCAGTGCTCGTTCAATAGCCTGGCATAGAATGCATCTCCCTGAACCCATCCCCCCCCCCCCCACACACACACACGTAATCCATGACTGTGACAGTGGAGTGGAAGAGGGGGTGTCTGTCATTGTCCTGTAAGGGGATACTGGAGCTGATGTTGGAGACTTATCCTCACTGTTCATAATCCATTATATATATGTATTTGTGTGCATGTGTGTAAGTGGGCATGTGTGTGTGTGTGTGTGTGTGTGTGTGTGTGTGTGTGTGTGTGTGTGTGTGTGTGTGTGTGTGTGTGTGTGTACATGGACCAGCCAGGCCTGGTGTTGTTGATAAGAGTTGAGGGCTTAGTCCTCAGTCACAGGGACACACTCAGGGCATTAATGCGCCCACAGCACAGAGGAGAGACCCTGCCAAAAAGGTCTTTATCAGCCACTAGGAGCCAGTGTGTGCGTGTGTGTGTGTGTGTGTGTGTGTGTGTGTGTGTGTGTGTGTGTGTAAGCATGTTTGTCCCTGATTTTCTTCACATTTTCTTTTTTTTTGTTAGTTATTTACAATCACAATGTATCACTTTCTTTTTCTTGACTATACACACACACACACACACACACACACACACACACACACACACACACACACACACACACACACACACACACACACACACACACACACACACGAATACAACTAGGGTATATTCTGAAGGTGAGGCTAGAGGTTAGGATGCTACACACAGCAGCTCTGTCTGAGAGGGCACATCCATCACAAAGACAGCTTCAGCTGTGTGTGTGTGTGTGTGTGTGTGTGTGTGTGTGTGTGTGTGTGTGTGTGTGTGTGTGTGTGTGTGTGTGTGTGGTGTGTGTGTGTGTGTGTGTGTTAGACTTCAAAAGTTAGCAAGTTGGATAAAAGGGTAAACTTGTTAAAGTTGGCTTCCACAGCTAAGCAACAAGGTGATTGAGTGACAGTCTTGTATTGGTTGTCAACATGAGGCAGGAATAACCGTCAGAAACAAAATGCAGACACTCATACTGAATGACAGCATGAAAGAGACAGACAGAGAGACGATGGGGAGGGGGAGAGAGAGAGAGAGAGCTCACATAAGGGAGCGTGTTGTAATGTGTCTGGTGACAATTGCATCAAATAATACAGGAGTAGGTGATTTTCATTGGAAAGCAAACGCAGCCAGCAAAAAAAAAAAACAGCAACAACACACACACACACACACACACACACACACACACACACACACACACACACACACACACACACACACACACACACACACACACACACACAGCTTCTGTACATGTGACACTGCACAACTACACAACTATTTCATAAATGGCTTTTCATTTCCTGTTGCTGATATCTTCTTTCTTCATCACCAGAGCACAGCGCTTTCATCTGGAGAAGGCCCGTGGCTGCAGGGGAAGAGGAGGGGTCCTGGTACGAGGAGGTGCAGGATAAGGTATCTGGAGAATTTATGCATATTGCCTATTGAGCTTTCTTTTTAATGGTTAAAATCGATGAATGGATCAATCACTCCATCGACTACTTGAGAATGAGGCAGGAGCTGCTGATTGAGATTGGATGAGGAAATATGGGAGAGGGGTTCATGTTTAGGACCACATTAAGGATTCGTAAAATCAGGGCATGCGGGTGGCGTAGTAGTCTATTCCATTGCCTACCAACACAAGGATTCTGGTTCAAATCCCCATGTTGCCTCCGGCTTGGTCGGGCGTCCCTACAGACACAATTGGCGATGTCTGCGGGTGGGAAACTGGATGTGGGTATGTGTCCTGGTTGCTGCACCAACGCCTCCTCTGGTCGGTTGGGGCGCCTGTTCGGAGGGAGAACTGGGGGGGAATAGCGTGATCCTCCCACATGCTACATCCCCCTGGCAAAACTCCTCAGTCAGGTGAAAAGAAGTGGCTGGCAACTCCACATGGAAGAGTGGGGTAATTGGCCCGATACAATTGGGGAGAAAAAGGGGGGGGTTCCCCCCCCTCAAAAAAAAAGGATTCATAAAATCTAAGTGAGCTGCTTTAGGAGGATAGCAGAGCAAGGATTTGCATTCTGCCCTAGAATGGTATGCTGTGTGTGTGTGTGTGTGTGTGTGTGTGTGTGTGTGTGTGTGTGTGTGTGTGTGTGAGGGGGCATCTCTGATGTAGTCATACACGGACACAGGCCAATCTAGTTAACATAGGGGATAACACAGAAGAGGGGAACTATTGACAGGGAGGGACTGAGTGTCAAACTCGGAGGTCTGCATGGCAGCCTGTCATGTGGAGCATACACACACACACACACACACACATTTACACACCTTGTTATATTGTATTACAAAACAGATTTCAAGTCTGTGCCAGAATACCTGAATTTAATAACAAGTGCACCACAAATGTGAAAACACAGGCGTGCAAGACAGACAGAAACGCGGGAGCTCGTAACATGTCTGGTTCTTGAAACAGCGTGTGTCTGCTTCCTGAGCCCTGGAGTAATAGCAGTCATTACCCAGCCTGAGCAACACACACACACACACACACACACACACACACACACACACACACACACACACACACACACACACACACATTGTCCAGCAGGTTATTACAGAGCCAGTGTAGCTTATTACCCTACCTCAGCACCGCTCAATTATTCAGCCTGGGTCCACAGGGAGAGGAGAGGCAGCTCGCTGTGCTACTTACAACACGCCTAACTAGGCCAAAGAGACGGAGACTGAAAGTGTGGCACACAGACGCGTCGAGCAGTATTGATGAGCAAACCGTGGAAACTGGAAATTTGGGTTTCTGCAGCAGGAGAGACATTTTTTGGTGGGAGCTTATGACAAGCAAAAGTGTTTTTGGTTTTTTTTTTTTGTGCGTCTGAATGTGTTTGTGTAATGCTCGAATCACGATTCCTGTTGGTGAGCTTACACAATGAGTGTGGGTCGCTTGTGACAGGATGCTGAATATATCACAGGCTGGCTGGCGGGCCTGTGTTCCCAGGAGTTACCAATTAACCAACTCTCAGATTCGACCTGACCTACATCAAACTTCAGCTGACCTTCCCTTTTTCTCTGGGACATACACAGATTATGGGCTTTATAAATAAGTACATCATCACTATACATTTTTTTTACTTTATCAATGTAATACAAGCATTATCATTTTCCCCAAAACACTGCTGTTTACCCTCCTTCGCTGAAATAGACCAGACTAGTGTGTTCCTTGTCATGTGGTCATACATGGCCGCAGACACACACCCAAACAAGCGAACACTCAACCTGCCTTGAGCCTTTCATAATTTATTAAATACTTTTGCCGTCTCGCTGAGAAACACAGAGTGATGAGATGGTGGGGGGGGCCGCGGGGGGCGCGGGGCAAATCTATTTTAGAGAGAGATTAAGGAGAGCCGTGTTGAAATGGAAGCCCTGACCAACTGAGCTCTGATCTGGGGACTTATTAAAGACTCTTATTAAAAGTTAGGAGAGCCCCTAAGAACCTTACAATGAGAGGGAGAGAGGGAGGGGATCATACAATAGAGAGGGGGTGATGCGTGTGGCATAGAGAGGATTGGGTTTAAGTTCTTTTTTTCCATTCCTTCCTTTCTGTTTTCACCCCCACAGACCACAGCTATCCTCCTCTCTCTCTCTCTCTCTCTCTCTCTCTCTCTCTCTCTCTCTCTCTCTCTCTCTCTCTCTCTCTCTCTCTCTCTCTCTCTCTCTCTCTCTCTCTCTCTCTCTCTCTCTCTCTCTCTCTCTCTCTCTCTCTCTCTCTCTCTCTCTCTCTCTCTCTCTCTCTCTCTCTCTCTCTCTCTCTGACACTTATCTCCTCTGACACCTCGCTCTCCAACCGGGTCAGCTAAATAAAGTCCACGGTTTTAGCCTAATTTTTGACAGCCTAAGACTTGACACAAACACACACATGCATAAGCAGAGATTCTCTCGCTCACACACGTACGCACACACACACACACACACACACACACAAACACACACACACACACACACACACGAACCCACCAAGCACTGGTTATAGATTTCATGGCGAATCCTGTTTCCTTTATTGCATAGCAGTGCGCTCTACGGGCAACCATAACATGGTCCAGGTGCAGTGAGAGCAGCCTGGTTTTGTTCCGCGCAGTACCATGTACCCAATCCCACAGAGAAAAGAGGGGGATGATGTACCACCTGCTTATTGATCAGTTAAAAGGTAAGCCTGGCTGGAGCTAAACATTTGACGCCAAGGGGATGGTTCACATAGATCTGCCTGTCTTCCTCTGCTCTGGCAACTCCTATTACCTGGAACCCCCGGGGATGGGAATCAAACAGCAGAGGCTTTGTGTATGAGAAAGAGAGAGAATAGAAAGGGGGAGTAAAGAAAGGATTACACCAAAGATCCAAGACGAGTTTTGTAACTAAACATGGATCAGTATTTCTCTCTATCTCTCCATCCTCCCTCTCTAACTACTATCCATCATCAGTGCTTTGTCCTTCAAACCAGAGCAGGCATAATGGAAACCATGGCAACGAGGTAGCGAACAGGCAGGTACCGCTGTGACCGAGTGGAGGATGGACGGCGGGATAAAACAGGAAGCGAGAGGGGAAGGGGGGGTTGGGAGGGAGGCTGGAACAGACTAGCGAAGGTGTGTGGGAGAGAGAATTATGTTTCTCAACACTTATATTTTAAGCGCCCTCCCTCTTCCATTCACATTTGAACCGGACACCCACACACACAGACAGAACCACTCGAGTTCTGGTGGAACTTCATTTTCTTGGAAAATAAGCGGGACTTCCAGGCATAGCGTGAGTTAGTGTTTCCACATAATAAAGGCTCTGTGGGTTTGCCTTTCCCATCTCTGAGTCAGTCGTCTCTTATTCACAGCAGTTGTAAGTTACAGAATTCAGCCTAAAGCAACGGCTAAGTTGTACCACCCCGACTAAGCTCCTAGAAGTTAGTCTTATAAGCTGTGTTGTCTTGTGAAACTTACCAGTATATGTAGAGGCTCTCTGGGATGTAAGGCTGGTTTCCGCTGGAGGTAAACTGGAATTATAATGTTAACTTTAAAACAAACTTCATGGAAACAAATGCAGCAGGATTCATGTGAAACTAGCCTAATTCATTCCTGCTTTAACGTCTCATCATATCCCCACTCATGGAATAAGTAGCTATGACCAGGGGGTGCATGACCAAACACACACACACACACACACACACACACACAGATGCTCTTCTTAAATGCTTCTAATTTCAGGGCATCCGGGTAGTGTGACAGTCTATTCCGTTGCCTACCAACATTGGGATCGCTGGTTCAAATCCCCGTGCTACCTCCAGCTTGGTCGGTCATCCCTACAGACACAATTGGTCATGCAACTTTGTTTGATTGATTGATGTCTGCGGAAAGCTGGATGTGGGTATGTGTCCTGGTCACTGCAATAGCGCCTCCTCTGGTCAGTCGGGGCACCTGTTTGGGGGGGGGAGAGAGGGAACTGGGGGGAAAAGCATGATCCTCCCACGTGCTACGACCCCCTGGTGAAACTCCTCACTGTCAGGTGAAAGGAAGCGGCTGGCGACTCCACATGTATTGGAGGAGGCATGTGGTAGTCTGCAGCCCTCCACGGATCAGCAGAGGGGGTGGGGCAGAGACCAGGATGGCTCGAAAGAGTGGGGTAATTGGCCGGGCACAATTGGGGAGAAAGGGGGGGGGGCTTAAAAAAAAGTTTCTAGTTTCATTATGCATCTACAGCATCTAGCTTTCATTGTAACTTGGGTGGTTTCTCAGTCTGTCTTTTTCCCAAACCACCACTTGCTTTTTTTGACAGATGAAAGGAAAACAAAATTTGACTTACAAAGGTAATGTGTCACCAGTGAAGCAGTGGAGAAAAAACAACATCTTTGCATGGTTACGTCTGTACATCCATTATGTATTGTTCAGCCATGTGTCATCCTCTCAAAGGAGCAAGAAATGTGAATGAATACAAGGAATCAATAAACATCATGCTGCATTACAGTTATGAATGACATTGGTGTCTAAGGGCTTTCAGTCATAAAAGGCTATTGATGGTAAGTGTGTGTGTGTGTGTGTGTGTGTGTGTGTGTGTGTGTGTGTGTGTGTGTGTGTGTGTGTGTGTGTGTGTTGCAGTGAGGGGCGGTGGTAGGCCTGAATCGCCAACCGGATTTGTTACAGTTCAATGGATTAAACTGACATTGACCGACAGCATGTTGGTCTGGTTTCTCTCTCCCTCCCCCCATCTTTCACATATTGTCTTGTGGTGTCTAACCACAGAAGAGAGTAAGAATATAATGCACCACTGACGAGCAGAAAACAGCTCTGCCTTGTTTTCTATTTCTTCTAAACCTGGGTTTCTCCACCTGAGGGTGGCCACCGAGAGTGCTGTAAATGTGGTGCTGGCCGAAAATTCCTATAGTAGGGTCAAATTTACAAAAGACCTTGCTTTTTTGTTTTTCACTAATGGGCAAATTATTAGCCTCCAATATGTACATATTTTGTATCATTGACACTGTTTTAATTTCATTTCATTTTCATTTCAATCCCTCAAAACCTGAGAGTCCAATTTGTGTATAATTTGATATGTTATACAATGTCTTTAAAACTTCATATATGATGTCAATTTAGGTCCTTATGTAAAATAATTTGAGGACTAAAATTAAAACCACAGACTTGTTGATGTCGTTTCCTTTCCATCAGACCCTCCCCTCTTCTACTCAGTGAATGACCTGGACATTCAAATTTAGGTCCATGCTCACAGAGTCGGACAGAAGGAAAACGAGAGAGAGAGAGAGAGAGAGAGAGAGAGAGAGAGAGAGAGAGAGAGAGAGAGAGAGAGAGAGAGAGAGAGAGAGAGAGAGAGAGAGAGAGAGAGAGAGAGAGAGAGAGAGAGAGAGAGAGAGAGACACCTGTACTGCATGGCGGGTCGGTTTCTGTCTCAATGAATTTACCGAGCACTGTTCTGCCGACGAAATATAGAGTTATAGATTATTGACTATTGCAAACTGTTCTCTCCTCTCACGTCTTTTCTCTCCCTGTGAATGATGTCTTCTCTTTTCTCTTGTCCCGTGTATGTGAATGGTGTAACGTGAGTCACCCCTGTGTGCACGTGCAGTCTGTCCTCCTCCCAGGTCTCCATGGTGACGGTGGTCACCACCTGTTCACTGCTTGGAATCCCCCTCATCACATTTTATACTTTGTTAAAAGAAACACTCAATGGTACGAAAAGTGCTTGCTTATGGCATGAAACAGGCTTGTACTGTCTCATAAAGAATTTACTTGACTCACTGGATTATATATATATATATATATATATATATATATATATATATATATACACAAACTCACACACACACACACATATATACAGTGACGGCTGGTGGTGATGTTGGGTGGGTGGGCTAACAAACATAGTATACCCATCTATAGTTCACACTGCAGCAACAGCAAGAGAACATCTGAGATGCCAAGTTAGAGCAACGACTCTATATACTTTGTTATAGCAACTGCTCTGCAACACTATAGAACAGTATAAGAATGGCCTGATGGCCAAAAAACTCTTTCTCACACGCACGCGCATGCACACACATACACACACACACCATTTGACTATTTTTCTCTGAACACATTTGCACACGCCATTTTTAACAAGAACAACATATGCAAGAATGATGAATGATTTGAGCGGCTGTTGCAGCTAGAAAAGCGCTATATAAAATGCAGCTTGATCGATTGATTGATATGCTACATGATAGAACAGAATGCAGAATCATTTGCCTACAATGTCAGAAAAGGGCTCACCTAAGGATGCACAACAAAACGTGTCCCAACTGAAACCATTGCCAATAAATACTGCAACTGTTTTTATCACAACTGTTTTGCAACACATTGTGCCAAACATGTCCCGAACAAAACAATTTGGTAAGCACAGCAAACATAACGGTCATTATAGAACAGAGACAAGCAATATGTAGACAGGAAAGCTAAATGTGTCTGATGGTCTTTTAAGAGGTCTACAGGCTTGGGCCTACCTTATTTGAAGAGAAGCTCACATCGACGACCTTTCTGGGATGCAGACAGGTTAATCACCACGTCAGTGAAGTCCGATGATTTTTGGATGAAGTCCCGCTCAGTAGACAGCATAGCCAGGGCCGTCAGCCTATTCTGTCCCATAGTACTTCGGGGGAATGATTTGATCCTCTTAAGTGTACTGAAACACCTCTGACTCTGCAGATGTCATGGGGGTTGTGATGGCTATTTGTGTTAATTTCAATGTTTCAGGAAAAGTGTTCTGAAGATTTTTCTCGGATTGTTCCCTGAGCACAATCACGCACTGGCGTACACATATCACATCGGTGGTCTCATCAGCTTGCACAGCCACAAATGGTGCCTGCGATGTGTCATCAGCCAAGTTTTATCCATAAACAGCTAACATACAGTCAAGCAACTCACTTTGGCTCGTCTTGGACGTGTACTTGGCAGCCTGTGTGTTTGACAGGTGATCGGCTATCCAAAAAAAGAGAACTGGTCACCGAGGTCCAGCAACGCGCCCCGCTGGAGTGAAGTCGGAGATTCGTCGGACCCCCGCAGAGCTAGCTCGTGTGCCCCACAAAATGTAATACAGTCCACAATCCGTGATAATGAATGCCGGTTCTTCTTTACCAGCTCGTTGTGTCTCTGTATAAAAATGCGGCGGCCCTCATCAGGTTGACAGGCGACGTTAACTTTACCCAGCATTGATAGCTTTACGCTATGTCCAATGTAACTTGTGCTGCATTCACATTTCCTCATTTTAAATGTTTCAAATCCACAATTCCTTGTTGGGTCCAAGCCGTGTCTCACCAAAAAGCAAGCACGGGAAACAGAAAAGTGAATTCTTAGCTACACTTGCCGTTAGCCAGCCCTTTCGTTGAAACCAAGTAACACAAAACTTACGATTTTGTCGTTTGCCCTTTTGTGTTATCTGAACATCGTTTGGACGATGTGTCCCCAGTCTCTTCACTTCCAATTTTTTCTCTAAAGACATTGAAGAAAATGGATGAGAAAGTAAATAATCCACCTCGTCCATGCTTACTCGCGGCCGCCATTGCTACAGTCGCTCACTTTTCTCCCTTCCCACTCTCACACAAGCAGCACTTCATTGTATACTGTCTGTGCTGTCATTGGTCAAAAGCCAGTGGCGTGTGGGCTGATTGAATTTCGCCCAAATGATCAGCAAATCAAGGAGGCGTGCCAAGACACCTGTCACTCACGTAACACGAAGATGAACGCAAGCTGATGCCATTGTGTTTGGGCTGTAAAAGATTAGCCAGTCTAGATGTATTTTGTGTTTTTCTTGTGACTATTTAGTGCTGTTGCTGTTCTTAGGTTCCATCCATCCATCCATTATCCAAACCGCGTATCCTGCTCGCAGGGATGCTGGAGCCTAACCAAGCAGTCATTGGGCGGCAGAAGGGGAGACACCCTGGGCAGGCCGCCAGGCCATCTCACACACACACACACACACACACACACACACACACACACACACACACACACACACACACACACACACACACACACACACACACACACACAATTTAGTAAGGTCGATTCACCTGACCTACATGTCTTTGGACTGTGGGAGGAAACCGGGGCACCCGGAGGAAACCCACACAGATACGGGGAGAACATGCAACCTCCACACAAAGGACAACTCGGGACAACCCTCAAGATTGTACCCCTGGGCTCGAACCCAGGCCCTTCTTGCTGTGAGACGACCGCGCTAACCACTGCGCCACCGTACAGCCGAAATTCAAATTTTGGTGGAACCTCTTAGATATATGGGTTCCACCAAAATTTAAAATAATCTGTTCTAAGGCTTTTTTAACAATAATTTTCTCATCTTCATTGTAAAAGATAGGGAAGGCTTAGCCCTGTTAGCCCATTTATACCAGCCGTCCCTATGCATGTGTGTGTGTATATATTGTGGCAAATTCTATTGGAGTGTTCCTGCTGGGAGTCAGGGGGTTCATTTGCATATTACCCACAATGCAGCTGAAGAGTGTTGATGTTTTGTGTTATATTGTAGGATATTGAACATGTTAAGAACGAGGGCATATTTATTTGTTACAAATAGCGGGGATGTTGAGGAAGGTGATGGGGACGTTATTAGAAAAGTTGTATTGGACAGCATGCTATTTCCCACCATGGGTGTAAAGAGTAGGCAGATAGGTAACCTCGGTTCTGTGGCCATTCAAAGGAGGAAGCTGAGACCAATACCAATCTAATTGTGTTATCATTGACTTGTCTTACAGTCATTTAAAAGCTTGCTGATTAACTCTGAAAGATTGTCTGAGGAGTCCATTTTTTGACCACGTCACATTGGTGTGTCAGAAGTGGGCTGGTGAGACCGCGAGGTCACCGGAAGCGGCGTCCAGAGGCGTAAAGGAGCAGATATGCTAAAGCGCGGGGACGCGCTCCCCGAAAGATGTGGGTAGTGTAGCGTGCACGAATATGTAGACACGTTAAACGGGTCGGACCCTTTACTCGACTGGTTAACGTTGTCGCCCGTGGTACGGGAGACCCGGGTTCGCATCCCGGGCGCGGCGGTTCCCGGACTGTCCCCCTGAATTCGCTGCATGCACATTACGTGAAAGGCAGGGAGGGGACTGGGGAAGGATGGCCTCTTGTTTTTTGCCATGGTCCAGCAGAGTTGGTGAGTCTTGTACTGGAACCATAGGATGTGTTCAACTCTCCAGTAGCGGCAGATGGGGCAGTGAGTAACTTGGGTTGAAGCTCCCTCTCTGTATATCGTGTCCAGCTTGCTTCTGGTGTTACCCCCTGGTGGCACACTGTCCGGTGGTGCCCAACTTGCTTCTGATGGCTGCTGCTGACGACTCCCTCTCCACGGATCATGTCCAGCTTGCTTCTGGTGGCTTCCCCGTGGCTTGAAGGACTGGCTGTCGTCGCACGGTCGGGGCAGGACGTGGCAGGAGCTCTTCGTTAGGCTTGCTCTGAAAGAGAAGAAATTTTCCGTTTCCTCGGGACTCCGCCCCTCGGACACTACCCACAGCGCGTCTACCGCACTCAGGGGTGGGCACAGGTCTCCCCCTTCCAAAGGCCACACTGCGCTGCTCCCATCTGGAAGAGACAGCAGACCTCTGATCGCCTCTTCGAGAGCAGCGATTTCCAAACGCCCACCAGCCAACTTCCTGTTACGCCCTTCGGCCAACGTTTGCTGCCGAGAGAAGTCCATCCCACTTCTGACACTAATGCAGCGAACTCAGAGGGGGCAGTCCGGGAACCGTCGCCACAATCGGGACACGAACCCGTATTTCCCGCTCCGCAAGCAACAACGTTAACCAGTCGACTAAAGGGTCCGACTCGTTAAGTGAGTCAAGTAAATATGACAGTACAAGCCTGTTTCATGCCTTACGCAATCATCAGCTGTCAATAAAGCTACTCGATAAAGGACATACCATCTACTGCCTCGTCATGCACATCACCTGCATAACGTCCAACGGGGAAGGGAGAGGTGCGACATTCAAAAATTCAAAAACATGTGATCGCTAACAGTCCAATTGGGGGGTATTTGTCTATTGGCATGATTTATTTATAATTACAAAATAGGTGCTTATATCTATGTCTGCAACTGCTGGCCAATTCATTCCTGTTATTCAATGTGGACATTTCTGGTTTGCAAATGATAAAATATTTTTTTCATTT
Organism: Lampris incognitus; assembly: GCF_029633865.1. Taxonomy (NCBI): domain Eukaryota; kingdom Metazoa; phylum Chordata; class Actinopteri; order Lampriformes; family Lampridae; genus Lampris; species Lampris incognitus. The sequence goes on from NC_079213.1 coordinate 82,530,688, forward strand.
ATACCATATAATGTATATGTATAGTTAAGGTCAAAATTATCAGCCCCCAAGGTACTATGGAACATTTCCCTAAAATTCTGCCCAGTGTTGGCGTCATTCATAAAACTTTACATTGGAAAACATTCATCAATGTTACGGCCCCTATTTGGTACATTTTGGAATGTAAAATAAATCTTCAGGTTTGCTTTATACCACATGTAGTGAAAATTGAGGTGGTCAAAATTATTAGCCCCCATGTGATTTTTTTGCCTTCAAACCACACCTGAGCAATCAATCAGCATTGAACATTACTTAAGGGACTCCAATGAACAGGGCTAGTGACACTTGAACAATTGATTGAGAGGGACTACTCTTAAATTCTTGGTAAGAAGTAATTTCATCATACCAAAGAGTAAAGAAATCAGTCTGGAACTCAGAAAGAAGATAGTGGATGCTCATCAAGGCTGCCATTTCCAAGCGTTTCACAGTGTCTAGAACAGCTGTACATTGTATCATTGCAAAGCACAAGGAAACAAATTCTGTTAGAAACAAACCTGGGCGTGGTCGAAAGTGCAAGATTTCAAAAACGTTGGAGAGGAAAATAGTCAAGAGATGTCAACAACAATCCCCGGATCTCTGCCGAGATGATTGTTGCTGAACGGCCTCTTCTGGACTTGATGTTTCAAGGAAGACTGTTGTGAGGGCTCTTCATCGTGGTGGGCTTCGAGGTAATCGTCCAAGAAAAACGCCATTACTCACACAGCGGCACATCAAAGCCAGACTGAAGTTTGCCGGTGAACATTTGTTTGTGCACTTGTGCTGGGGACTATTTGACTGGGTGCTTTGCAGACATTCCTCGTCGAGTCTTGGAAAAGCTTAGCGTCGGTCTGCGGATGCCCGTGTCTCCTGAACCCTCGCCCGCCTCCTCTGTGTGAGAGAGTGTTTCCCGTGTTTGGTATTTTGTGTTAATTCTTGTTTGCATTTTTGCCTGCCCTGTTTGGCAGTGGTTTTTGTTTATTATATGTTTTCCGGGGTCCAGTAAAGTGACTTATTAGATCTTCCTTACCCTCCCGGAGGGCAAGGAAGGTTCCTGTTCATCTGAAAGACTTTGTGAGTTAGTAATGAGATAAAAACAGAGCAAGAATGCACTCTGCTCTCACTGGAGGGCTGGCAATCTACCCACCTTCCTAATTAAAAAAAAAAAGACGTGAATGTAAACAAAAAAAGACGTGAACGTTTAATGTTGAAGTATAATATTGTGGAATGTTTGAATTTTGTTTTTGTGACAGTTAAGTGCCTAATAGAGTTAAAAGGAATGGAAGTTATGCCATTGCAGTATTCTTGAAGAATTGAAGGTTAAAGTGGGATGTCAAAGGTCACCTGGTTAGGTTAAGCTTAAGGGGGGGGGTGATATCCTGAGATACTGGGGGGGGGTACCTGCAGTACCACCCCCATGCCACAGGTGGGTGTACGACCCTAATGATGAGCTATATACTTACCTGTTATCGGTTCTCTTACCTCTCACCTGTGAAGACCTGGCACACAAGAGATGTCACGTTAATGGTAGCTTCGACATGGGAACTAATGAGTTAATAATAAACATTAATGCTGCATCCCAAAAATGTGTAATCATTCTAACTAAAGACAGTTACGCCGATTATACCCGTCCATTCATAGTAGAGACTGATGCGAGTAGTCATGGCTTAGGAGCAGTCCTAGATCAGCAACAGGATGACAGAAAAAGGGTACTTACATATGCCAGCCAGGGGCTGAGAAATGCAGAGAAGAATGACAAGAACTATAGTAGCATGAAGCTCGAACTACTGGCACTCAAATGGGTAATAGTAGAGAAATTCTGTGGATATCTGCTTGGTTCATAATTCGCGGTAGTGACTGACAACAACCCCTTATGTCATCTCAAAAGTACAAAACTAGGGGCCGTAGAGCAAAGGTGGGTAGCACAGTTGGTCGCATTTGATTTTGAAGTTCAGTATCGTCCAGGGCAGTGCAATGCAGTAGCTGATGCCCTATCACGGCAGTCGTTAGCAGGGGAGCCTGACACTGATGGGAAAGATGCTGAGTTTGATGACTGTGTTACCATTTGTAAGATGACATGCAGAGGAACTGCACTAGAACCTGAACTAGTCACAGCAGGGCTTGAATGCTGTGGAGTAAACCCCATCCAGGCTCTGGGAGCCGTGTGTGCCCAGTGCTACACCTACCCTGCCTGGGTATTCCAACGATGAGTTGTGTACATTTCAGAGAAAGGATCCTGTGCTTAGTGTGCTTACTGTGCTATGGACTTTTTGGGATCAAAAGCGTAAACCAAATAGTCAGGAAAGGAAGAGTCTGAGCAGAGCTGGGTTTTTTTCTTTTTCTTTTTCCTTTCTAGAGCTGTTAAGTCCATGCTAAAGCTTTGGAGCCATGTGAAAGAACGAGATGGGTTACTGTACCAGGTGATAAATGATGTGCACTACGGGAAGTGCTTTCAATTGTTTTTACCTACCTGCTTGAAAAATCAGGTTTTGGAGAGTGTGCATGACTCCATGGGTCACCAAGGCATTGAGAGGACCTTACACTTACTGAGACAGAGGTGTTTCTGGGTCGGGATGCATGAGGATGTGGAGCTGTGGGTCAAAAAATGTCAGCGCTGTTTTCTCACTAAAATGCCACATCCAAAAATTCAACCCCCTATGAGATCATTCCTTGCATCGAGGCCTTTGGAGGTTGTAGCTGTAGATTTCACAGTGCCTGAGCCAGCTACAGATGGCAGAGAAAATGTTCTCGTGATTACAGACATGTTTACAAAGTTCACACAAGCTTTTCCCACATGTGACCAAAAGGCACACACCACAGCTAAGGTGCTGTTGAGAGATGCTAAGGCGTTGTTGTTAATACTTCTTTGCCACCAGGTTACACACACACACACACACACACACACACACACACACACACACACACACACACACACACACACACACACATATACACTACCGTTCAAAAGTTTGGGATCACCCAAACAATTTTGTGTTTTCCATGAAAAGTCACACTTATTCACCACCATATGTTGTGAAATGAATAGAAAATAGAGTCAAGACATTGACAAGGTTAGAAATAATGATTTGTATTTGAAATAAGATTTTTTTTACATCAAACTTTGCTTTCGTCAAAGAATCCTCCATTTGCAGCAATTACAGCATTGCAGACCTTTGGCATTCTAGCTGTTAATTTGTTGAGGTAATCTGGAGAAATTGCACCCCACGCTTCCAGAAGCAGCTCCCACAAGTTGGATTGGTTGGATGGGCACTTCTTGCGTACCATATGGTCAAGCTGCTCCCACAACAGCTCAATGGGGTTCAGATCTGGTGACTGCGCTGGCCACTCCATTACCGATAGAATACCAGCTGCCTGCCTCTGCTCTAAATAGTTCTTGCACAATTTGGAGGTGTGTTTAGGGTCATTGTCCTGTTGTAGGATGAAATTGGCTCCAATCAAGCGCTGTCCACTGGGTATGGCATGGCGTTGCAAAATGGAGTGATAGCCTTCCTTATTCAGAATCCCTTTTACCCTGTACAAATCTCCCACCTTACCAGCACCAAAGCAACCCCAGACCATCACATTACCTCCACCATGCTTAACAGATGGGGTCAGGCATTCTTCCAGCATCTTTTCATTTGTTCTGCATCTCACAAACGTTCTTCTTTGTGATCCAAACACCTCAAACTTGGATTCATCCGTCCACAACACTTTTTTCCAGTCTTCCTCTGTCCAATGTCTGTGTTCTTTTGCCCATCTTAATCTTTTTCTTTTATTGGTCAGTCTCAGATATGGCTTTTTCTTTGCCACTCTGCCCTGAAGCCCAGAATCCCGCAGCCGCCTCTTCACTGTAGATGTTGACACTGGTGTTTTGCGGGTACTATTTAATGAAGATGCCAGTTGGGGACCTGTGAGGCGTCTGTTTCTCAAACTAGAGACTCTAATGTACTTATCTTCTTGCTCAGTTGTGCAACGCGGCCTCCCACTTCTTTTTCTACTCTGGTTAGAGCCTGTTTGTGCTGTCCTCTGAAGGGAGTAGTACACACCGGTGTAGGAAATCTTCAATTTCTTAGCAATTTCTCGCATGGAATAGCCTTCATTTCTAAGAACAAGAATAGACTGTCGAGTTTCAGATGAAAGTTCTCTTTTTCTGGCCATTTTGAGCGTTTAATTGACCCCACAAATGTGATGCTCCAGAAACTCAATCTGCTCAAAGGAAGGTCAGTTTTGTAGCTTCTGTAATGAGCTAAACTGTTTTCAGATGTGTGAACATGATTGCACAAGGGTTTTCTAATCATCAATTAGCCTTCTGAGCCAATGAGCAAACACATTGTACCATTAGAACACTGGAGTGATAGTTGCTTGAAATGGGCCTCTATACACCTATGTAGATATTGCACCAAAAACCAGACATTTGCAGCTAGAATAGTCATTTACCACATTAGCAATGTATAGAGTGTAAGTGAAGACTAGTTTAAAGATATCTTCATTGAAAGGTACAGTGCTTTTCCTTCAAAAATATGGACATTTCAATGTGATCCCAAACTTTTGAACGGTAGTGTATTATATACTATATATATTGTAACATGCATGGATAAGTAGACACGTTGGCTAACATGTCGGAACCGTTTAGTCGAGCGGTTAGCGATGTCTCTCGCGGTGCGGGAGCTACGGGCTCGTGTCCTGGCTGCAGCAGTTCCTGTGGTTGCCCCCCAACTTTGCTTCAATATATATATATATATATATAACTTTGTTAAAAGAAACACTCAACAGTAGGGAAAGTGCTTAACAAATAAGGAGCAAAATAATGAAACAGGCTTGTACTGTCTCATAAAGAATTCACTTGACTCACTGGATTTTATATATATATATATATATATATATATATATATATATATATATATATATATATATATATATACACACTCACCGGCCACTTTATTAGGCACACCTGTCCAACTGCTCGTTAACGCAAATTTCTAATCAGCCAATCACATGGCAGCAACTCAATGCATTTAGGCATGTAGACATGGTCAAGACGATCTGCTGCAGTTCAAACCGAGCATCAGAATGGGGAAGAAAGGTGATTTAAGTGACTTTGAACGTGGCATGGTTGTTGGTGCCAGAAGGGCTGGTCTGAGTATTTCAGAAACTGCTGATCTACTGGGATTTTCACGCACAACCATCTCTAGGGTTTACAGAGAATGGTCCGAAAAAGAGAAAATATCCAGTGAGCGGCAGTTCTGTGGGCGAAAATGCCTTGTTGATGCCAGAGATCAGAGGAGAATGGCCAGACTGGTTCGAGCTGATAGAAAGGCAACAGTAACTCAAATAACCACTCATTACAACCGAGGTATGCAGAAGAGCATCTCTGAACGCACAACACGTCGAACCTTGAGGCAGATGGGCTACAGCAGCAGAAGACCACACCGGGTGCCACTCCTGTCAGCTAAGAACAGGAAACTGAGGCTACAATTCACACAGGCTCACCAAAATTGGACAATAGAAGATTGGAAAAACGTTGCCTGGTCTGATGAGTCTCGATTTCTGCTGCGACATTCGGATGGTAGGGTCAGAATTTGGCGTCAACAACATGAAAGCATGGATCCATCCTGCCTTGTATCAACGGTTCAGGCTGGTGGTGGTGGTGGTGTAATGGTGTGGGGGATATTTTCTTGGCACACTTTGGGCCCCTTAGTACCAATTGAGCATCGTGTCAACGCCACAGCCTACCTGAGTATTGTTGCTGACCATGTCCATCCCTTTATGACCACAGTGTTCCCATCTTCTGATGGCTACTTCCAGCAGGATAACGCGCCATGTCATAAAGCTCGAATCATCTCAGACTGGTTTCTTGAACATGACAATGAGTTCACTGTACTCAAATGGCCTCCACAGTCACCAGATCTCAATCCAATAGAGCACCTTTGGGATGTGGTGGACCGGGAGATTCGCATCATGGATGTGCAGCCGACAAATCTGCAGCAACTGCGTGATGCTATCATGTCAATATGGACCAAACTCTCTGAGGAATGTTTCCAGTACCTTGTTGAATCTATGCCACGAAGGATTAAGGCAGTTCTGAAGGCAAAAGGGGGTCCAACCCGGTACTAGCAAGGTGTACCTAATAAAGTGGCCAGTGAGTGTATGTGTATATATATATATATATATATATATACACTACCGTTCAAAAGTTTGGGATCACCCAAACAATTTTGTGTTTTCCATGAAAAGTCACACTTATTCACCACCATATGTTGTGAAATGAATAGAAAATAGAGTCAAGACATTGACAAGGTTAGAAATAATGATTTGTATTTGAAATAAGATTTTTTTTACATCAAACTTTGCTTTCGTCAAAGAATCCTCCATTTGCAGCAATTACAGCATTGCAGACCTTTGGCATTCTAGCTGTTAATTTGTTGAGGTAATCTGGAGAAATTGCACCCCACGCTTCCAGAAGCAGCTCCCACAAGTTGGATTGGTTGGATGGGCACTTCTTTGAGCAGATTGAGTTTCTGGAGCATCACATTTGTGGGGTCAATTAAACGCCCAAAATGGCCAGAAAAAGAGAACTTTCATCTGAAACTCGACAGTCTATTCTTGTTCTTAGAAATGAAGGCTATTCCATGCGAGAAATTGCTAAGAAATTGAAGATTTCCTACACCGGTGTGTACTACTCCCTTCAGAGGACAGCACAAACAGGCTCTAACCAGAGTAGAAAAAGAAGTGGGAGGCCGCGTTGCACAACTGAGCAAGAAGATAAGTACATTAGAGTCTCTAGTTTGAGAAACAGACGCCTCACAGGTCCCCAACTGGCATCTTCATCAAATAGTACCTGTTAGAGCCTGTTTGTGCTGTCCTCTGAAGGGAGTAGTACACACCGGTGTAGGAAATCTTCAATTTCTTAGCAATTTCTCGCATGGAATAGCCTTCATTTCTAAGAACAAGAATAGACTGTCGAGTTTCAGATGAAAGTTCTCTTTTTCTGGCCATTTTGAGCGTTTAATTGACCCCACAAATGTGATGCTCCAGAAACTCAATCTGCTCAAAGAAGTGCCCATCCAACCAATCCAACTTGTGGGAGCTGCTTCTGGAAGCGTGGGGTGCAATTTCTCCAGATTACCTCAACAAATTAACAGCTAGAATGCCAAAGGTCTGCAATGCTGTAATTGCTGCAAATGGAGGATTCTTTGACGAAAGCAAAGTTTGATGTAAAAAAAATCTTATTTCAAATACAAATCATTATTTCTAACCTTGTCAATGTCTTGACTCTATTTTCTATTCATTTCACAACATATGGTGGTGAATAAGTGTGACTTTTCATGGAAAACACGAAATTGTTTGGGTGATCCCAAACTTTTGAACGGTAGTGTATATACACTACCGTTCAAAAGTTTGGGATCACATTGAAATGTCCATATTTTTGAAGGAAAAGCACTGTACTTTTCAATGAAGATAACTTTAAACTAGTCTTAACTTTAAAGAAATACACTCTATACATTGCTAATGTGGTAAATGACTATTCTAGCTGCAAATGTCTGGTTTTTGGTGCAATATCTACATAGGTGTATAGAGGCCCATTTCAAGCAACTATCACTCCAGTGTTCTAATGGTACAATGTGTTTGCTCATTGGCTCAGAAGGCTAATTGATGATTAGAAAACCCTTGTGCAATCATGTTCACACATCCGAAAACAGTTTAGCTCGTTACAGAAGCTACAAAACTGACCTTCCTTTGAGCAGATTGAGTTTCTGGAGCATCACATTTGTGGAGTCAATTAAACGCTCAAAATGGCCAGAAAAAGAGAACTTTCATCTGAAACTCGACAGTCTATTCTTGTTCTTAGAAATGAAGGCTATTCCATGCGAGAAATTGCTAAGAAATTGAAGATTTCCTACACCGGTGTGTACTACTCCCTTCAGAGGACAGCACAAACAGGCTCTAACCAGAGTAGAAAAAGAAGTGGGAGGCCGCGTTGCACAACTGAGCAAGAAGATAAGTACATTAGAGTCTCTAGTTTGAGAAACAGACGCCTCACAGGTCCCCAACTGGCATCTTCATTAAATAGTACCCGCAAAACACCAGTGTCAACATCTACAGTGAAGAGGCGGCTGCGGGATTCTGGGCTTCAGGGCAGAGTGGCAAAGAAAAAGCCATATCTGAGACTGACCAATAAAAGAAAAAGATTAAGATGGGCAAAAGAACACAGACATTGGACAGAGGAAGACTGGAAAAAAGTGTTGTGGACGGATGAATCCAAGTTTGAGGTGTTTGGATCACAAAGAAGAACGTTTGTGAGACGCAGAACAAATGAAAAGATGCTGGAAGAATGCCTGACCCCATCTGTTAAGCATGGTGGAGGTAATGTGATGGTCTGGGGTTGCTTTGGTGCTGGTAAGGTGGGAGATTTGTACAGGGTAAAAGGGATTCTGAATAAGGAAGGCTATCACTCCATTTTGCAACGCCATGCCATACCCAGTGGACAGCGCTTGATTGGAGCCAATTTCATCCTACAACAGGACAATGACCCTAAACACACCTCCAAATTGTGCAAGAACTATTTAGAGCAGAAGCAGGCAGCTGGTATTCTATCGGTAATGGAGTGGCCAGCGCAGTCACCAGATCTGAACCCCATTGAGCTGTTGTGGGAGCAGCTTGACCGTATGGTACGCAAGAAGTGCCCATCCAACCAATCCAACTTGTGGGAGCTGCTTCTGGAAGCGTGGGGTGCAATTTCTCCAGATTACCTCAACAAATTAACAGCTACAATGCCAAAGGTCTGCAATGCTGTAATTGCTGCAAATGGAGGATTCTTTGACGAAAGCAAAGTTTGATGTAAAAAAAATCTTATTTCAAATACAAATCATTATTTCTAACCTTGTCAATGTCTTGACTCTATTTTCTATTCATTTCACAACATATGGTGGTGAATAAGTGTGACTTTTCATGGAAAACACAAAATTGTTTGGGTGATCCCAAACTTTTGAACGGTAGTGTATATATATATAATTGTGTGTGACATTCTTGTGTATGAAGTGGGGTTGTTATGAAGTGTCTAGTGTGTTGGTGTTGTGTTCTGTGCTTGTCACGTCTCACTCTCAACCTTCACTGGCCTTCAGAAATGCGAACAGGAGAGCCGAGCACGCAAGTCTCTCCCTGCCAGTACATAGCTTCTCCAACAGCAAGCCCTATGTAGTGCCTCCTCGTGGCGACACACGGTAACTGGGTACACCTTGGACCCTGGCTGAACTACAAGGGACTCGGAGGAGGTCTGGCCCCTAGACGTGTGGTACGCAGGCCCACTGGTGTGTGGATATTCCCTGATGCCCACGAACCAGCCCCCAGCTATGGGTTGAATAGTGCCACTGCCTGGTGGACACCTCGGGAGAGGACTAGGCTACAGGAGTGAACTCTTACAGAAAATCTACGTCTACAGTGTTGTTGTTTTTTGTTTTTCTTGCCCTTTTGTATGTGTTTAAGTGGGAGAGTACTGCTGGCGTCATGTGTGGCTGCCGCTGCTCTCTCTCGTAGCCCCCCTTCCCATCCACCCCTGTATGTCTGTGTTATGTTTATCTGTTGTCTTGTTTCACCGCCGTTTATTGCAAAGCAGCTTTGAGAGTTAGAAAAACGCTATATAAGTTTAATTTATTATTATTATATATATAGCCATACAGATGCAGGAAAAAAGTAAACAATGCCTCCTCACTAGAGCATTTTTTTTACTAGAACTTTTTTTTTCCTGCGTCTGTATTGATATTCTGCTCCTCGTTAGTTGAGCACTTCTAACAACACCATTGGCGGTTTCGGGTAAAAATATATATGATTTTGTTATTCTGTTTCACTGTTATAGCCTTCTCTCCCTCCGATGTGTGATTAATGTTTTTTCTTGTTTCTTCTCCCGTGTATGTGAATGGTGTGATGTGAGTCTCCCCTGTGTGCATGTATAGTCTGTCCCCCTCCCAGGTCTCTATGGTGATGGCGGTCGCATAACTCAGGTCCTAGGCTGTTCTGATTGCATCTGGACACTGCGTGGCATCCTCCTCATCTTAAATATTCTTCATGTAGTTTATAAATCCATTATAATTCTGTTATCCTGTTTCAATGTTGTATTGTGTAAATTGTGTTTTATTCTGTACAAACAACATCCATTGCATGTCTGTCCATCTTGAGAGAGAGAGATCCCTCCTCTGTTGTTCTCCCTGAGGTTTCTTCCTATTTTTTCTCCTTCTTAAATATATATATATTTTTAGGGAGTTGTTCCTGATCTGATGTGAGGGTCTAAGGACAGGATGTTGTGTTGTTGTAAAGCCCCCTGAGTCAAATTTGTAATTTGTGATAATGGGCTATGCAAATAAAATTGACTTGACTTGACTTGATTTGAGAGAGAGCAAGACAGAGAGCGAGAGAGAGAGAGAGAGAGAGAGCATGTGCCTGACATGGTTAGCATTAATGGGATTCCACCGCGGGAGTAGGAATCAATTCAGTCAAACAAAGGACTGTGTCAACATCCTAATCTCTGACAGCATCAGAGTAGCCAGCCTATTAAAACTTCCACTGGTTCAAACATGAACACACACACACACACACACACACACACACACACACACACACACACACACACACACACATACATACACATATCAAGATGATAAGACAGAGGGAGAGGACATGAGCGACCATTAGAGGAGGACTTGTGCTGCATGTTGGAGAAAAATAATCAGATAGCCTTCATGACCCCGAACCATAGTCTGCCTTCACTCTGTTTTGCACTTTTCAACTGAAATACACCTTCGACTGCAGGGGTCGCACACAGACTCAAGAATGTTTTAAAATGGCCGAACCATTATTTTGTCCATGACAGACAGTCTCTAAAATAGTCACAAAGAATTCATTACATTCGGTGAGGGTCACCGCCTTCATTCGGGGAAATTTCTGGCATTGGCGATGAAAACAATGAAAATGGCCTTAAACAGTGTTGTGGCAGCTCTTTAAAGGTAAACAGCACCGCCGCTGTTCCACTGCTGGCATTTGGTTTACTGTATATGCCCAGCACACCTTTACATTCAGTGATTCGTTTACGCTGATTGTCTATTGAAGGAATAGTAAATGTGTAACAACCCGAGTATTTCCTTGTAATTTTTGCAAAAACGGGCTGGAAAAGCAGGAAGGTTTGTATTTTTATTACTAGGATGAAATGCCAATAAGCAATGGCATTTTGAGTTTCTGGGGAAAACACTGGGTTGGTGTTTGTCCGACTCAAACATTTTATCGATGACAGTTGCCCACCATAAAAAAATTCTTTTAAAGTATTTTAGATTTTTGTCAGAGTTTGGAAAGTAGGGTACATTTGGCCTGTCTATATGATGCCTAGCTTGTGGAAGTGATCAAATCTACGTTTCTGATAGTCACATCTACACAGTTGGCTTATGCGTTTCTTATGATCAATAACAACACAATGTATGCACTTGTGATTATTAACAACACATTATAATATTACGTTATCAGATATTTAATTTTGACTCGATGTACTTTAATGGTGTGACAGAGGAAGATGCAGAAGACAGGACGAAATGGAAATGGATGATCCACTGTGACGAGCCCTAACGGGAGCAGCTGACAGTAGTAGTAGATACTTAAATGATCCTTGTAGGGAAATTACGCCCTGCATGTAACCCATCCTAGCTGTGTAGCTAGGAGCAGTGGCCAGCTGCCGTGCAGCACCTGGGGACCAACTCCAGTTCGTCTTGCCATGCCTCGGTCAGGCACACAGAAAGGAGTATAAACCCTAACATGCATGTTTCTTTTTGATGGTGGGGGAAACCAGAGCACCCAGAGAAAACCCACCGCAGACATGGGGGGAACACGCAAACTCCACACAGAGGACGATATGGGATGACCCCCCAAGGTTGGACAACCCCAGGGTTTGAACCCAGGACCTTCTTGCTGTGAGGTGACAGCGCTAACCACTGTGCCACCATGTCGATATGTTGGCATTTTAAAAAGGGCACCCAATTTCCAAAGCCTACTCTTGCATAGGACTCAAGACTCTGTGAGGTGTAATCTGTAATGTGCGTTCTTCCCTCCACACAACTGGTGAGTGTTTTGTGTTGCAAATCGGACACGGCTCTGACCTCAGAACAGAACATATAATCTGAAGCTATCCTATCATTTTCACACCAGATGCACTTCCTACAAATCAGATCTGTCTCTATAGTTGTTTGTTATTCGCTGGGCAGATGTAACTTCATTTACATCACAAAATAATAGTATGGTTTTAATGGCTATCAAGATGTTCAGTGTTTTCAATTTGTTTATCAGTATAAATGTAAAAGGTTTCCAGTCTGCACATACTTTGTAGTATTGCGAATGTTTGATGGATGTATGTTCTCATTAGGTCATTAGGGCAGTGGTTCTCAACCTTTTTGGGGTCCTGGACCCCCTGCGTATTTTTGATCTACCCTGAGGACCCCTCCACCTGATCTTGGGGGAGGGGGGTTGCAATTTGATAGAAACAATAGAAACTGCATTTTAAATTGCATTATAGCATTTATTCACTCTTTGGGGCAAAAATAAGAGCTTTCAGTTGTAACTTAGATATAGTTAACAAAACAGAATTCTTATGCAGTAACTTTCAGATATATGTAACAAAACAGAATATGTATTCAGTAACTTTCAGATATATGTAACAACAGAATTTTTATGCAGTAACTTTCAGATATATGTAACAACAGAATCTTTATGCAGTAACTTTCAGATATATGTAACAAAACAGAATATGTATTCAGTAATTTTCAGATATATGTAACAACAGAATTTTTATGCAGTAACTTTTAACAATGCAAACGGGAGCGAGATCTCTTATTAAAATACAATAAATTACACTTGTGAAACAGATGTAATTAGAGAAAAAAGTCCTGTTACTCTTTATAGTTTGGGTAGATAAAGGTCTCAGTCACATTTGAGTAAAATAATCCTATTTCTATAAATGTCATAGGATCTTTTTTTTAAAGATATTTTATTTTCACGGACCCCTTGCAATTACACCACGGACCACTAGGGGTCCGCGGACCCCCGGTTGAGAAACACTGCATTAGGGCACTTCATTAGGTAGGCTACATGTATCTTAATCTCAACTGGCTTAACAGCATTGTGTGGCTCCAGATGTTTGGGCACACAGTCGTGCTGTGAATCTCCAGTTCCACCTCTTACCAAAGATGATCTGTTGGGTCAGGATCTTGGGACAGTGCAGGCCATTAGAGTAAACTAAAGCCAATGTCATGTTCCTACAAGCATGCTGAGATGGTGCATGCTGTGCAACATTAGACATTTCTCTCATTGGAAGTAACTTTTTGAAAAAGGGTAGACTATGGACACAAAGGGATGTACCCCCTCAGGAACAATGCTATGGTGCACTGTAACCTTCAAATAGCGTTCACTTGGTATGGCGTCCGGGTGGCGTGGCAGTCTAGTCCATTGCCAACCAACACAGGGATCTCCAGTTTGAATCACCATGTTACCTCCGGCTTGGTCAGGCCTCCCTACAAACACTATTGGTCGTGTCTGTGGGCAGGAAGCTGGATGTGGGTATGTGTCCTGGTTGCTGCACTAGCACCTCCTCTGGTCGGTCGGGGTGCCTGTTCAGGGGGAGGGGGAACTGGGGGGGAATAGCGTGATCCTCCCACACGCTACATCCCCCTGGTGAAACTCCTCACTGTCAGGTGAAAAGAAGTGGCTGGCGACTCCACATGTATCGGAGGAGGCAAGTGGTAGTCTGCAGCCCTCCCCAGATCAGCAGAGGGGGTGGATCAGCGACTGGGATGGCTCGGAAGAGTGGGGTAATTGGCCAGGTACAATTAAGGAGAAAAAATCAAAAACAAAAAAAAGTGTTCACTTGGTATCAAGGGGCCTAATGTCTGCCAAGAAATTATTCCACACGCCATTACACAACCATCTGCAGCCCGCACCTTTGACACCGAGCAGGATGTCAAAGGACTCTGACCTTAACATAAGAAACTGTGATCTTTTTTACATTTTTTTTTTGCACCATATCTTTTCACTCTTCAGTTGTCCAATTTTGGTGATTATATGCCCACTGTAGCGTCACTTTCTTATTCTTGGCTGAAGAGTGGACCCTGTTGTAATCCTGGAGCAGCCCCGCTTCAAGGATTTGACAAGTTGTGCATTTAAGGATGCCTTTCTACACATCAGTATTGTACAGGTGCGGTTTTTCGCTTACAAGTGGCCTTCCTGTTACCTTGAAAGAGTCTTGCCAATCTCCTCTGATCTCTCTTGTCAACACAAAACGTCCTGGTCCATGGAACCTCAGCTGACTTGATGTTTTTTTGTGTATTCATGGTAAACTCTAGACAAGTTTGTATAACAAATCCAAGGAAGGCAACGGTTTCTGAGATACTGAAAGCTATGATAGCTGGCACCAATGATCATACCACATTCCACATCACTTAGATCACACGTCTTGCCCATTTCAACATTTAACTGAACAGTAATTGAACCTCTTTATCTCGTTTGCATACGTAATATATTGAGCTGGAGCCCCGTGATGTGTTGTCTGGTGGAGCTGGCTGTTTGTGTTAACAGGCAGGTGTGCCTAATAAAGTTGTCGCTGACAGTATTTCTTATATATTGGCACAGTTTGAGGGAATCAAAAACAGAGCTGTTCTTTGTTTATGTGATCTTAGTTGTGCACTACTTGTGTACTGTATCTTTATGCTCTAGTTTCCATCTGTTCATATCTTCGAGTACCCAACGCGTCAATAAATAACAGTTTGGAGGCAATGATTTGACTCACACACCTTTTCAAACTCAGTTTGGCTTGTTGTCAAACTGAAGTTCTTTCCTTTCAAGAAGGACAGTGTAATGTTTTACTTTGTCCCTAGCCAAGTCAAAAACATTTTCACCAATCAAACTTAGATAAAGGGCAAAGCTGCCATCTATTGTTTCCAAAGGTGTGGTTGCTTTAAAACATTCCAGATCTGATGTGTACATTATTAAGTGTCGGTAGTAGCTGTCATATTTTGCAGACACACCCTCTGAGTGTGTGTGTGTGTGTGTGTGTGTGTGTGTGTGTGTGTGTGTGTGTGTGTGTGTGTGTGTGTACCATGTTTTTCTATCCTAATGGGGACATTTGGTCCCCATTAGGATAGAAAAACCAGGAACCACCTACCTTGTGGGGCCATTTTATGGGGCCCCACAAGTAATAGGGTTTATTTTAGGGTTAGGACTTGGTTTTAGGGGTTAAGGTTAGAATTAGGGTTAGGTTAAGGTTAGGGTAAGGGATGGGAAATGAATGTAATCAATGAGGGGGCCCCACAAGTATAGATTTGCGAGTAAGTGTGTGTGTGTGTGTGTGTGTGTGTGTGTGTGTGTGTGTGTGTGTGTGTGTGTGTGTGTGTGTTAGGGTGACCAGATTTTCAAAATCCCAAACTGGGACCCTAAAAAGTGTACCACATGTTTGTGCATGCACACATGCATATGCACGCGCTCACAAGCATGGCTGTCTCGCCGGACATGATGGGGGATGAATGTTGAAAACCGGGACATTTTACTATTTTACAGATATGTGTCAGGACTCGGGACACCCAGCTTGAAACCGGGACAATCCCGGACAAACCGGGACATCTGGTCACCCTAGTGTGTGTGTGTGTGTGTGTGTGTATTAGACAGCATCTTTAATTGCCCAGGTAACACAGCCAGATGCTCTGTCACTCTGGCAATGGCAGTGATTAAAAGCAGTAAAATATTCATTTCAATCAGACACCCACATGCCGCATGTATAATTAATGCTCAGGGGAAGGACAGGCAACTTCTACGACACATGCACGCATGCGCACGCGCACGCACGCACGCACGCACACACACACACACACACACACACACACACAACACCAGGCTGCAGCATATAGGGGATATAAAATGATGGAGTGTGTGTGTGTGTGTGTGTGTGTGTGTGTGTGTGTGTGTGTGTGTGTGTGTGTGTGTCAGGGCAGATCCTAAAAATGGAACTGTGGATGAGCCACTTGGATCGTTAGTGCTCTGGGAGGTGAGAGGGTAGACAGACTGCATTCTGGAACAGCATTCAGCCTCCTACACAGCAGATGTGTGGCGATCCTCTCTCCCTGCCCCAGCTCTCCCCCGGAGTGTTTTTGTTGGGGAAACAGTAGCTTGAGCTGTGGTTTGTTCTAGACACTGTTCTCTGTTGTGGGCTTGTGTGTGTATATGTGTGTCTGTGCATGTGTGTGTGTGTGTGTGTCCACGTGCCCTACTGTCTCCATTCTCCATTCTTCTCCCTCTTCTATGTTTGTCTGCGTGACTACATACCTGCAAGCACTAAGCTGGAGGTCTCTGGAGTCAGAGGCGGTCTGATGTCTCTGGTGGGTGGGAGACTACACAAACACAAAACAATTCACGATTTGCACAGATATGAAACTTCTGATTTGTCAAGAGTTTGCGGACCAGATCTACTCTGACCATGGCTGCATGATCAAGGAAAACTAAACAAAACTTGAGATTTGCTGCTTTCGACAGTCAGAAATTGTTCCACACTAGGTTAAATATGAGATGCTCTGCATGTAAAACCAAGCCACACCGATTCTCCCTCTTATGGACACAGTTTCAAAAGCCAACATTTTTTTTCTCTCATCAATCCTCGTTCCATCTCTGCGCTTCTCTCTCCCTCTCTCTCTCATCTCCATCCATCAGACTGCTGTCTCTGCTTCTCTTGACTAACCCCTCTGCATCCGTGTCGCAGCCTTGTTTAGACTGCACCAGTTAGCTGCAATCACCAGACACCATGTGCGTATTGTATCACTCACTCATCACAGTTACCTCCGGGGTGAGCATGTTGCCTCTCGCTTGTTCCTGTTCCGCTCTCTCTACGAGTGGTGGGGGACTTCGATCCAGACGCTGTAATGGGAGGTATATGAGGACAAGATTAGCAAAAAATAATAATAATAATAATAATTTAAAAAAAACACAGAGAAGGGAAAATGGGACATTTCCGTTAGAGAAGAATGCATCGTGCATCAAAGACCTCACCACAGCCTAAAAAGACAAACACAGTGATATGAGGAGCAGCAGTGAAGCTGAGTTTCACAACTCAGTCATTAATTTTGTCAGCCATCTATGGCCATCTTTACTGCACTGGCAGAGGGGATTACTCAAAGAGTAACTGAGATCGATGTTTTTATGCATTCATACAGGGATCTCATATTCAGCTGGTTTGCTCGTGAACTGGTTCGTATTACAAAAGCTCTATGGTGTAGCTACACGTGGGAAGTGTGGTGGCTTGTTTTGTTTGCCAGAAATTTCATGAAATTCAATTCAGTTCAATTTATTGTCATTAAAAACAATGTGCAGGCACATGTTAAAAATGAAATGAGGGCTGCGGCTTCACCAAACAGTGCAAGACAGACACAGACAAACACAGCGAACACAGTATAAGATATACACACATGAAGACCAAAAGCTAAAAATAAGTTTAAAAAAAAAGAGCAAGAGTACAAAAATATTTAAAAATATCCACAGACATTCAGTGGGTGGCCAGGTTCAGGTGGGCAACAGCTTGTGGAAAGAAGCTGTTTTTGAGCCTGGTAGTGTGGGCTCTGAGGCTCTTGTAGTGCCTCCCAGAGTGCAGGGGGAGAGAACAGTCCATGGTTGGGGTGGGTGGGATCTCTGCTGATGCTCAGACCCCTTCGAAGGCAGCGTTTGTGATAAATGTCTTTTATGGGTGGGAGCTGGGTACCAGTGATATGCTGGGCCACCTTGATGACCCGCTGCAGAGCTTTCTGGTCTACTGAGGTGCAGTTGCCGTACCACACTGAGATGCAGCTGGTCAGGATGCTCTCTATGGTGCAGTGGTAGAAGTTGGTGAGAATTTTGGGGGATAGATGGGTGCTCCTCAGCCTCCTCAGGAAATGCAGGCGTTGTTGGGCTTTTTTCACAAGGGCCTCGGTGTTTAATGTCCAGGAAAGTTCCTCGCTGATGTGGACTCCAAGGAATTTAAAGCTGGAGACACACTCCAGTTCCACCCCACAGATGTGTATGGGGGAGTGGCTGCAGCTTCTACGACTACTTCGGTATCACATAAACACACACAAAAAATGTGCACATAGCCGCAATCTACTTCACATTGAGAAGAAATTTGTCTGCATCATGTCTGTCTGGTTGTCTAGTGCAAGAGCAGGCAAATTGATATTCTTGTGCAATCTCCCACAAGCTAATGAGACCCCCCACACACAGACACACAACATATGCCCCTTACAATATTCAGGCATCTTAGACTCAACTCTCCTGTTCTCTGCTGTACATCAACACCTTTGGTACATTTGGTTTCCTCTTGACTCAGGGAATATTAAAAATGACACCTGATGTAGCAGTGGGAAAAAATGCCACAGCAACACTTACCTCACCAAACCATTTATTTTGTGGTTGTCACTTCCGAGCAGAGCACCTATCTGCTGACAAACTAATATGCAAAACACTCCTATTCTCACTTCACTCCCATTCTCATTGCATAGCTTTATATGAACCTATTTTCACAATAAACTCGATGAGTATAATACAGACCAATCTCTTTGGCAGTACAATAAAGCACATCACATTATAATACATCCCGAGCAGATGGAAAGGCTATTTCCTGTGACACAGTAGGCACAGCGTCATGTCTGTAGTAACAAAGCACCAAGGAAATGGCAAGACATTAAATGTGTACTGAACATGAGTTCCTGTTTATCAAACCCAATAAAAACACTTATTATAAAATGGTATGTTTCACAGATATGATCCAGTTTGCTACACTTGAAGTAATGGCAGCTCAACCTACAGGTGTTGTCATTTAAACGATTTTGGGCTCGATAGAATGACTGACACTTGAACAGAAAATATGCCATATCTTATCCAAACTCATCATTTCACAGAATAGAGAAAAATAATTCTACTTTGAGCATATACACGCGCTGTTCACACAGCTTGTTTCACAAGGAAGATTTCGTATGTAAAGAAAAAAAAGATGTCACAAATTTCCTCCCTCCATCCATTGCAGTAAATAAGTATACTTTTATTCTTATTCTACATGCCTGGTTGAATTAAAGCAAACAAAAAAAATGAACTATTTCTCATAGCGTGACACTGGATGACAGGATTCCCACATAGTGTGCGTAATGAATCCTGTAAACAATCCTGCATAATTGTGCAACATCAAGCCCTTCGGGGTAGGAAACAGTGATCTTCTGCAGTAAGTTTGCAAAACCTCAACGCATGGTACACACAGAGTGGGCAAACGTGCATGCACACACACACACACACACACACACACACACACGCCTTACTATTGTCTGTTGCTGTCTTTTATTTAATATTGCAAACACAAATTTATGGACGCTTGAATAATTGATTCATCATGTTCCAATTCAGGGTCACCTCATTATCAACATATTAATGCAGTTTCCTTATAATCACTAGATGCTCTGAATACTCAAAGATACTAAATGCAAAATCAGTAGCATATTGCACTACAGACTGAGGATAGGAGCGTTGTTTCGAAATTTGAAACACAGTGTAGAAATAAGGTTTTTCACCAGTGGCAAACAGTGATACTGCCAGCTAGTCAATTATTAAACCAGTTGCCAAGTCATTCAGTCATTCAGCCAGCTAGCCAATCAGTCAGACAGCCGCTACATAGAGGCTGCTGGAGGTTCCAAGACTCCTGCTATTCGGGGGTGTGATGACAGCCCTGTCCCCTCAGCGGGGGCAGGAGTTGGGACCGGGTTTGCTAGCGTTATAGTTGGGGATGCCACTGGTACTGGAGCCACAAGATCCTCGTGTGGGGTCGAGGTTTGGACCGCTGGGGCTAGAAGAGCTGTAGCCATTCCCCCAGGACGTATGTTGGTGTTCTGGGGCAGAGGCATGGGCTTGAATGTCCCCTCCGTACCCTCCCTCCCCCGATCCTTTGTGTTTTCCAGCAACACGCTAATACTCTTGGAGAAGACGGCGCGAGGGTCTAAAGCTGGGAGAGCAGGACAGTCACAGCTCTCTCTCAACTCCAGAGCCTAGAGAAAGAAAGGGAAGAGAGGACATTGAGAAAAAGTACAAAGGGAATCAGAAAGGAAGTACGGTGGATTTGAGTGGAAGGGAGAAAGGACATAGCAAGCAAATGGACAGGAGAGAGAGACAGAGAAAGAACCATATACAGAGTATGATATAAAAAGAGAGAAAAGGAAAAAAGGGTGAGCACAGAGGTAACATTTTAGAAAAAGTAACTAAGGTGTGAAATGGTGTTTATTCAGTCAGGACAAATGTAGATGAGTGCATTGTCACATCTTGGACCCCCCCCCCCCATGATGCGGAGGGGATTTGATTCTCATTCATCCACTCACATAAAAAACACACATGCACGCACGCACGTACACACACCTGACCAGTTTCCCACTCAGCATAACCTCCAAGGCTCTAAGCACATACATGCACTTGGCCTTCCACTTAACAGGCCCTCCTCCTCACTATTTGTGGAGTTGTGTGCGTTGCTTGAGGATGATAAGTGCACTAGTGGAAGCTAGTAGAGTGCTTTGTCAGATGAGGAAAGCCAAATGGCTTGACGTTCATACCTCCACCATGTTAAAGAAAATGTTATGATAATAATAACAATAATAATACATTTTATCATAGAGGACTTTCCAAAATACTGACGCTTTACATACGTAAAAATAAACATTAAAAATAACACACCAAAAGCATAAAACACAACATTAATCACACATTAAAAGCAATTCTGAAGAGGTGAGTTTTGATTAATGATTTGACCGTGGACAGACCGGTGCACTCTCTGATGTATTTGGAGAGAGAGTTCCAGATGGACTATGGGCATGAGTTCCAGGAGCCACTATGGAGAACACTCCATCACCCCTAGGTCCGGTGCTTGAGCCTGTGTGGTGGAAACAGGAAGTTGACATCGAAGGAGCAGGGGCTGCTGGGAGGAGTATGGTAGTGGAAAAAGTCAGTAAGTTGGGGGGGCCTGGTTATGAATGGCTTTGTGAGTGAGGAGAAGGACTTTGAATTGGATCCATTGTGGGACAGGAACCACGTGGAGGTTCTGGAGGACAGGGACGATGTGGTCATGGGAGCAGGAATGGGTGAGCAGGCAGGCATCAGAGTTCTGGATGTACTGGAGTTTGTTTAGGACTTCAGATGATGAGCCGTCAAGACTGCTGTTGCAGTAGTCAATTCTGGATGTGATGAAGGCATGGAAAAAGGCAGTTCTGGTGATTTGATTGATGTGGTGTTCCAAGTAAAGGTTGTGTCAAAAATTATTCTAAGTTTGCGGATGTGTGGGGAGGTGAACAGAGGAGTTATCGACGGTAAGGCAGAAGTTGCGGGTGGTTCTGGTAAGGGATGCCAGTGGAAAATATGCTACTGTTGGTAGAAGAAGAGGGGGAAGGCATGTCCAGAGGTAGTGGGAGAGGAAGAAGGACAGGAGTGTGGAGGTGAGAGTCGGGATTTTGAATGTTGGCACTATGACTGGAAAAGGGAGAGAGTTGGCTGATATGATGGTGTGTGCAAGAGACCAGGTAGAAGGGGAGTAAGGCCATGAGCATCAGAGGTGGGTTCAAATTCTTCTACCATGGTGCAGATAGGAGAAGAAATAGGGTAGGGGTAATTTTGAAGGAAGAGTATTTCAAGAGTGTGTTGTAGGTGAAGAGAGTGTCGGACAAGATGATTAGTATGAAGCTGGAAATCAAAGGTGTGATGATGAATGTTATCAGCACATACGCCCAGCAAGTTGGGTGTGAGATGGAAGAGAAAAAATAATTTTGGAGTGAGTTGGATGAAGTGGTGGAGAGTTTACCCAATGAGGAGGGAGTGGTGATTGGAGCGGACTTCACTGGGCATGGTGGTGAAGGGAACAGAGGTGATGAGGAGGTGATGGGTAGGTATGTTGCCAGGAGAGGAATGTGGGGGGACAGATGGTGGATTTTGCAAAAAGAATGGAAATGGCTGTGGTGAATATATATTTCAAAGAGGGAGGAACACAAGGTGACATATAGGAGTGGAGAAAAGTGCACACGGGTGGACTATATCTTATACAGGAGGAGCGATCTGAAAGGGATTGGAGACTGCAAGGTGGTTACAGGGGAGAACATAGCTAGCCAGCATCGGATAAAGGTCTGTAGGATGACTTTGGCGATCAAGAAGAGGAAGAGAGTGAAAGCAGACCCAAGGATCAAATGGTGGAAGTTGATGAAGGAAGACAGTTATGTGGCATTCATGGGGGAGTTAAGACAGGCACTGGGTGGAGGTAAAGAGTTGCCGGATGGCTGGGCAACCGCTGCAGAAATAGTGAGGGAGACAACTAGGAAGGTACTTGGTGTGTCATTTGGACAGAGGAAGGAAGACAAGGAGACTTGGTGGTGGAATGAGAAAGTCAAAGTCAAAGTGTCTTTATTGTCCCTTACAGGGAAATTAGTTTGCAGCCAGTATAATAAAACTCTCACACAAAAACAAAACATACAAACACCAAGGCAGAGTTGACAACAGGACATAATGGACAAGGAGAACCAAAGGAGTTCAAATATGCAGACCAAGGAAACAAGCGATCTGCAGACAACAGATGAATACTATCTACCATTTAACAATTGAATGGCAGTGGGGACAAAGGAAGCCTTGTATCTCTTAGTCCTAATACAGGGCATCCTCAACCGATGACCTGAGGGTAACAGCTCAAACTCTGGCCAAAGGGGGTGACCTTGGCACTCCAGAAAGGAAGTAGCCTCTCTGAACACCTTCCTATTATAAAGGTCAGTAAGTTGGGCTTGACTTCTCCCTGAAATCTTACTAGCCCATTTGATGAGTCTATCAAGCCTTTCTTTATTGGCCAGAGTCAAATTACTAAACCAAGCAACAATACAGTACATTAAAACTGTTTCAATAAAACTTGTATAAAAGGGAGTCATCATCTGGAAGGAGACATTAAATGTCCACATGGTCCTCAGGAAAAAAGTATTTGTTGGACCTTCTTTGATGTGGAAGCAACATGAGTTTCAAAGCACAATTTGTTGTCGAGAACCACCCCCAGATGTTTGTAGCTGTCCACAAGCTCGAAGTCAGCAACTTTAATGCTGGTTGGTACAGGACTAGGAGGAGTCTTTCTAAAGCTGATTATTATGTCTTTAGTTTTAGACACGTTTAAGTGGAGAAAAGACTCATCACACCAAGATACAAAATCATCAACCACAGGTACGTGTTGTTCCTCCTCCCCTTCAAGAAGACTTACAATCAATGAATCATCCGCAAATTTGAATATGTGTCTATTGGTATGGTTGCTGCGACAGTCATTAGTGTACAAGATGTAGTAGAGTAATGGGGAGAGGCAACAGCCCTGAGGGGAACCGGCTGAAGAGTACAGCTGATTGGAAAAAGAAGTACAACAAAGTAAACAGAGGAAGAGGTTGGCAAAGAAAAAGAGGGATAGTCAGAGAGATGAAGAAAGTAGACAAGACAAAGTACAAAGGAGACAAAGTACAAACCCCAATTCCAATGAAGTTGGGATGTTGTGTAAAACGTAAATAAAAACAGAATACAATAATTTGCAAATCCTTTTTGACCTATATTCAGTTGAATACACTACAAAGACAAGATATTTAATGTTCAAACTGATAAACTTTACTGTTTTTTTGCAAATATTCACTCATTTTGAATTTGATGCCTGCAACACGTTCCAAAAAAGCTGGGACAGGGGCATGTTCACCACTGTGTTACATCACCTTTCCTTTTAACAACACTCAATAAGCGTTTGGGAACTGAGGACACTAATTGTTGAAGCTTTGTAGGTGGAATTCTTTCCCATTCTTGCTTGATGTACGACTTCAGTTGCTCAACAGTCCGGGGTCTCCGTTGTCGTATTTTGCACTTCATAAGGTGCCACACATTTTCAATGGGAGACAGGTCTGGACTGCAGGCAGGCCAGTCCAGTACCTGCACTCTTTTACTATGAAGCCACGCTGTTGTAACACGTGCAGAATGTGGCTTGGCATTGTCTTGCTGAAATAAGCAGGGACGTCCCTGAAAAAGACGTCGCTTGGATGTCAGCATATGTTGCTTTCAGCATTAATGGTGCCTTCACAGATGTGCAAGTTACCCATGCCATGGGCACTAACACTCCCCCCCCCCATACCATCACAGATGCTGGCTTTTGAACTTTGGGCTGATAACAATCTGGATGGTCCTTTTCCTCTTTAGCCCGGAGGACAAAACATCCATGATTTCCAAAAACAATCTGAAATGTGGACTCGTCAGACCACAACACACTTTTCCACTTTGTGTCAGTCCATCTCAGATGAGCTCGGGCCCAGAGAAGCCGGCGGCGTTTCTGGGTGTTGTTGATATATGGCTTTCGCTTTGCATGGTAGAGTTTTAACTTGCACTTGTAGATGTAGCGATGAACTGTGTTAACTGACAATGGTTTTCCCAAGTGTTCCTGAGCCCACGTGGTAATATCCTTTACAGAATGATGTCGGTTTTTAATGCAGTGCCACCTGAGGGATCGAAGGTCACGGGCATTCAATGTTGGTTTTCGGCCTTGCTGCTAACGTGCAGAGATTTCTCCGGATTCTCTGAATCTTTTGATGATATTATGGACTGTAGATGATGAAATCCCTAAATTCCTTGCAATTGTACATTGAGAAATGTTGTTCTTAAACTGTTGGACTATTTGCTTACGCAGTTGTTCACAAAGTGGTAAACCTCACCCCACCCTTGCTTGTGAACGACTGACCCTTTTGGGGATGCTCATTTTATACCCAATCATGACACTCACCTGTTTCCAATTAACCTGTTCACCTGTGGAATGTTACAAACAGGTGTTTTTTGAGCATTCCTCAACTTTCCCAGTCTTTTGTTGCCCCTGTCCCAGCTTCTTTGGAACGTGTTGCAGGCATCAAATTCAAAATGAGTGAATATTTGCAAAAAAACAATAAAGTTTATCAGTTTGAACATTAAACATCTTGTCTTTGTAGTGTATTCAACTGAATATAGGTCGAAAAGGATTTGCAAATCATTGTATTCTGTTTTTATTCACGTTTTACACAACGTCCCAACTTCATTGGAATTGGGGTTTGTACAAGGAGATGCAATTTAAAGTGAAGAGAGAGATGGCAAAGGTACAGAAAAAGGCGTATGGTGAGTTGTAAGAGAGGTTGGACACTAAGGAGAAAAAGACTTGTACCAATTGACTAGACAGAGGCATCAAGCTGGGAAGGATGTGCAGCAGGTTAGGGTGATTAAGGGTAGAGATGGAAATGTGCAGAGAAGTGAGGAGTGTGATGAGAAGGTGGAAGGAGTACTTTGAGGGGCTGATGAATTTAGAAAATGAGACAGAGAGAAGGCTGGATGATGTGGGGATAGGGAATCAGGAAGTGAGGTGGATTAGCAAGGAGGAAGTGAGAGCAGCTATGAAGTGGAAAGGCGGTTGGTCCAGATGATATACCTGTAGAGGCATGGAGATGTTTAGGAGAGATGGCAGTGAAATTTTAAAGTAGATTGTTTAACACAATCTTGGAAAGTGAGAAGATGCCTGAGGAGTGGGGAAGAAGTATACTGGTACCGATTTTCAAGAATAAGGGTGATGTGCAGAGCTGTAGCAACTACAGAGGTATAAAGTTGATCAGCCACAGCATGAAGATATGGGAAAGAGTAATAGAAGCTAGGTTAAGAGGAGAGGTCATGATTAGCGAGCAGCAGTATGGTTTCATGCTGTGAACGAGCACTACAGATGTGATATTTACTTTGACAATGTTGATGGAGAAGTATAGAGAAGTTCAGAAGGAGTTACATTGTGTCTTTGTGGATTTAGAGAAAGCATATGACAGGGTGTCGAGAGAGGAGGTGTGATATTGTATGAGGAAGTCGGGACTGGCAGAGAAGTATGTAAGAGTGGTGCAGGACATTTATGTGGGCAGTGTGAGAGTGGTGAGGTGTTCAGTAGGAATGATGGATGGGTTCAAGGTAGAGGTGGGATTACATCAAAGATCGACTCAGCCCCCCCCCCCCCCCCCACACACACACACACACACACACACACACACACACACACACACACCTGATGGACAATTAGTGGTTTACCCATCTGTTCGACTCTCCTGCTTGGAGCATCTGATGGGGGGAACGGGTTTCTGTCCCAACATTTCACCTCACATTCAAGGTTAACTGCACTGCTGACTAACACATACTATTCTTTGTAACTCCTCCTCTTTTAGATTGTCTGCTTTTCCTGTCTTTTGCAAAGGCAAACACACACCCAGACACACACACACACACACACACACACACACACACACACACACACACACACACACACACACACACACACACACATGCACATATGCCATCTGTTAGGATTGTAGATGTTAATGTTTCCATTGCAGGTGCTGTCTTGGCCAGTTGTTTGTTTCCATGTAGCCTGGAGATACCATTGATTGTTTCACACCAGAGTGCGCCAGCACAGCATGTGAGTTGGTGAGATCTGGCTGGTACTGCAGAGCTTTTCTATCTCAGGTCTTCATCTCCAAGCCTCCAGGAAATTTCGGAGGGTGGCCGAGCCCCCACATGGGAGATGCCCACCCCTCCACCCATCCCCCTGCATTGCTGCTTCTTTTCGCCTCTCCTCTCTAAATCAAACCCTTCCGCACCCTACTCTCTTCTTCCCATTTCTGTAGCTATCCATACATCTCTCCTGTCTCCAGACAGTTCATTAGATTCATTACTAAAACTACATCCCAACAGCTGCTAACGTTACGCTGATCATCCTTAACCACACAAAGGTTCTTGAAGCATGTATGAATGCAGTGAAGGCATACAGAGGTAGGGAGGGGGAATTTGAAACATGGGACTACCAGAAAGTCTGGCGGGAGAGAGATTATCTTCTCCATTCAAACGGCTACCATTAAGGTGCCCTTAAGCAAGGCATTCAACCCCCATCTCCCAGTGAGCTTCTGAATTTCCCAACAGTGGAAGCAGCCAGGGTTGTACTATACAGCTTCAAGCTGTGAATATGTTTAAATGTGTGACTGTGGGGCAAGTTGTATCTGAAATGGAGCACGCATGCTCTTTTGACCTTCCTTGGATAAAAAAGGGCTATATATGTCTGTGGATCAGTGCCTGTGAGTGTGTCAACAGAGCTGTACCTGTGGTATGAGCCGGTCCAACTGTGTGACTCTGTTTCTGTGTGACGGGTGTGTGGACAGCCACTCAGGAATGACCGGATCTCCTCTGAGCTGATCTGTGATCTCCATTTGCTGCCAGAACACTGGGCCTGCTCGCACATCTGCACATGCCTGAGAAAGGCACACATACAATGCGCTTAGACACACCCTGAGAAATGAGACATGAACAAAATGTGGCATCCCTCCATCTTGTGCTGAGCTGAGGCAGTTTACCCACGGTTTACAGACAGGTTTTTTTTCGTTGGACAACATTGCCCCCTAGTGTACCACTGTAAGACTACATAAACTAAGAGCCGCTTCTCAGGATTATTGTTTGTTTTTGTTATTATTTTGATTTTGATATATTTTATTAATCCCCGTGGGGAAATTACGCTCTGCATTTGACCCATCCTAGCTGCGTAGGTAGGAGCAGTGGGCAGCCGTGAAGCGCCCGGGGACCAACTCCAGTTCATCTTGCCATGCCTTGGTCAGGGGCGGGGCACAGACAGGAGTACTAACCCTAACATACTAACCCTAACATGCAGGTCTTTTTGATGGTGGGGGAGACCAGATCACAAAACCCACCGCAGACACAGGGAGAACATGCACACAGAGGATGACCTGGGATGACCCCCAAGGTTGGACATCCCTGGGGTTCGAACCCACGACCTTCTTGCTGTGAGGCGACAGTGCTAACCACTGGGCCACCGTGCCGCCCATTATCAGTTTAAAGAGTGGAATGCAAAGGTGCACGCACACACACACACACACACACACACACACACACACACACACACACACACACACACACACACACACACACTCACACACACACACACACACCTTAAATCTATAGCTTTGTCATATTATGTTAAAAACAAATTGTAATGAAGATTTTGTGTACCTTCGCAGCCAGCTGTAATCCAACTTTATCAGCTTCAGCCTCCAGTTTTCTGCTGTATGGACGACTGAACATCAACTGAGTGACCGAGTGAAACAGAAAGAGAGAGGGAGAGAAAGGGGAGGATGTTAGCATGACAAGGTTTCTACACAATTCATGTAATTTCTTTGTTTAAATTATATATCATATGAAGCATTGCATATAAGGCTTCATATAATATAACTAAAACCATAAAGTTGTTTATTCTTCAAAACAATAAATATTACAGCACTAACAAAGCCGTGTATATATCTAGACTAATAAGATTTCTGTGTTATCTACTTTTCCAAAGCTTTCTGTGAATTTCCCAATTTTTTCCAGACCTGGAAAGTGTCCCATTCATGTTACATACTTCCCATACTTTGTAACCATGGGAAGGAGGAAGATAGGCGATAGCATGTTTCTTTCTGTGCCAACATAAATGTCTCACCTGTACAAGCTTGCCCTGTATCCACTGACCCAGCACAGCTAGGCTGTCTCTAGGACAAATAGCCCAGATGGCCGTCAGCAAGATGAGAGACAGGAAGTCCACCACATGGGACAGGCTGGCCTGCTCTGCCTGTGGAAGGGCAGGGGAGGAACATGGGACAGAGGGGACAAAGGGGACAGGTGCAGATGGGACAGAGAGGATGGGAAGAAAAATGAGTGAATTACAGGGGGCACAGAGAAAGAGAGAGAGAGAGAGAGAGAGAGAGAGAGAGAGAGAGAGAGAGAGAGAGAGAGAGAGAGAGAGAGAGAGAGAGAGAGAGAGGAGAGAGAGAGAGAGAGAGAGAGAGAGAGAGAGCGAGAGAGAGAGAGAGAGAGAGAGAGAGAGAGAGAGAGAGAGAGAGAGAGAGAGAGAGAGAGAGAGAGAGGGAGAGAGAGAGAGAGAGGGGAAAAGAGGAGAATTTGAGAGAGGCCGAGAAGGAGAGGGTGCATATTGATTGTTCCCATCTATTTCATCTGAACCTTTATGCCGTAACAAAGATTTGGAGGTTTTAACAGCCAGTCCAATAGAGCACACCTACTGGGTAATACAGAGTCCATCGATGCTCACTCCCTTCATCTAATTAAAATCCTCCCCAAGCATTTCCCTCTGAGGAAAATCTAAACTCTCAAAATAACCAAAACTTGATTAGACTCTTAAACACTTTCTCAGTGCAAAAAAATGGTCTTTAATAGGCAAGATAAAACCGGCCATCTGTGGAGAATTAAGAAAGCAAGAATGTATCTAGGTCCAAAGGACTTTGGCCACAGCATAGATTGGATTAATGACTGAGGCAAGCTGTGTATTGTGGCATTGTGTGGGAGTGATTGTCACTGAGCCTTAATCATCAGTTGATGCAAACACATTGCAATTAAAGCCATTTCACTGTGAGAGGCACTAGATGAATAGACAGGGAGTGGGGTTCCTGTGTGCATAATGCCTGCCTACATATTTTTTTAGGACAGGTGTAAAATGATCCAATATACTTTTTAAACAATTTCCCTTGAGTCTTCTGTATAAACTATAGTAATTACCTATACCTTCCACAAGGGTTTCTAACTGACTTGACTAAGAATGGACATTGACGGGGTCTTTACATTTATCGCCACACAAGTACATGGTACTTTCTTTAGTAATGACACTGTCACCCGGCAAAACCACCCAGGTGACAACGTCATTACAAAAGTGTGGTATTAAATACAACAATACAGAGATTTTATTACAAAATGCAAACTTATTATTGCCTCCAGCACTAATGTTTAGTGATGAGATTAGATAAATTAGTTCGACTGTTACACCCATCACTATTCAACAACAGCACAATAGACTTGATTGCTGTTATCAAATTACAACGTTGAGTCTCACACAAGTATTGGTGTTTTCAGACTTTGACAGGCATTCAATGAAATAATAGCTGAGGATTTACAACATACAATGAGGGCCAATGACCCCATCTAGTGAAAAAGAGCAATCATACTGGTTATCAATGGTATGTAAGCATAACAACACCAGTGTAAAAACCACTTTGTTAACTCTAATAAACTACATGAGTTGTCTCGTTTACGGTCTTCTGTTTGTCCTGCATGGTTTGCTTGAAATATATTTCTATTTCTTGTAGTCCCTGTGCCAGTATGTAGATCTTCTCTTCTTCTTTCAGCTTGTTCCCAGTTTCTCAAGGGTCGCCACAGTGGATTTTATAGTTTCCTTCAGTATCCTGTGAGGGCACAGCACCAATGGCAGTCGTTGTTAACGCAGGCCTTGAGTGTTCTGGTAGTGAGCCCCGACCAATCTGATATGGTCTTGTCAATCCGCATAATGATTTGGTAAAATGATACATTGGATGCCCTTCCTGACACAACCACAAAACCTATGGATGGGGTCACAGGTAAAGCGCTGGATGCCATCCTAGTATTCATGGACTTGCACCCATGACTGTCGCCCTGTGCCAGTATGTAGATGGGAATAATTTGTCGATGTGCTCCTGATCAAGCCCTACCAAGACAAATTCCTGTACATTTACTGTACTGTACTGAGAATAAAGTGACTCTAGTAAGGAAAGCAATACATAGAATACAATGATAGATAACACCAACTGAGAAAAATTACAACACTAAAGACACAAAAACTGATTTGGGTTGGTGTGCGTACTTACAGAGTGTCCCAGGAGTGCATGGGCCATCTCATGTCCGAGGATAAAGGTAAGCTGATGTACATCTGCCACAGCATCTAGCATTCCAGTGAACATGAACACCTTCCCGTTCTACACAGAAAATTTTTGAGAACAGACCTGGGTGAAATAATGCTTGCGAGTTGTTTTCATCTACCTCTGAGCCAGATCAGTAAGGTATGCCACACAGACATAAATAATAAATAGAGTGACAAAAAAGTTAAGCCAATGATATACCTAATACTTCATGGATTGTGCTGATGGAGTAAACCTCACCCATTTCAAGTTTTCAGGGCAGCTTGAGAGAAATATTAGTTATCATTTGCATCTAGTTTTTGACTCCAACTGGTCAAACACACACTGTGTGTTTACACCAACTATCATAGCTGTAAGGTAACAAAACATAATACAGTGTGACAATTCACTAATTGAAACAGCCTCTTACTCCCTGACTCTGTCTAGAATGAGAACAATTCCATTTAACCAGGAGAGAAAAAAATGGTGTAGTATCATACAATATGACAACATACAGTGTTTCCAACACATAGGTTTTACCTGGATGGGTTGCTCAGGTATATTAATGACTTTATATAGGTGTATTTGGAACCCCATTTTATCAATTTTCTATTTTTCTTAATCTGTCAGAGAAAACACCACACATGATTGATTATCAAGGGGACAATTTCGCTCTACCCCTCCAGTCCCTGTTCACTCTGCTTCTGCAAGCTCAGCATTTAAGAGAGAAGGATGTACACAATTGCAGGTACTCTGCAGAGAAACAGACCCCAACACAAATTTTGTCACATTTTTGCAATCTCTCACTTTGGAAGATGCTCCAAATTAAGTGAGACAAAGCATGCCTTGCAACTGTGCTGAAATTTAGCACTGGTATGAACTGTAACACTGTTACCAATATGACTCTTACCAATGTTTATAACATCAGTTTGTTTTTGTGGTGATGAGACACGGCCCCCTCACCAGCACAGACTACAAGTATATTTCAGACCTTTGGGAAACATTGCAACATTAAACAATCACTATCTGGGATCATCAAGCAGTATGTCTCTCTAACTGACAGGCAGTACAAAGGCGTTGACAGTGGGATTCTGAACCACATGGACACTCCAAGCAACAGAGGACAACTCAGGGATGTCCTTGTTCTTTTGTGCCAGGTGCTGCACCACACGCTCCACCACCTGGTGACGGGGGTCATGCTCTGGCACCAGCAGTTCAGCAAACTCCTCCATGTACTAAAAAAGACATGGGAAGGAACATTAAGGAAGGTAACCATGCATCAAAGGTGACATTGCACATAATTAATCTCTCCACCATTGCATTTCAACTACCCACATCTTTGTAACTATCATCTCTGGTGTCATCCCACTTTTAATCTCTGCTGAGTTAGTTGCTTTGACTATAAAGGTGACAGCAACCTGGAGCCCTACTTTCAAAAGATAGCTCTGCACTCCTGCTACATCTCCCCTCTCCACCTCTCTCACCCCCTCTGCAGTCAAGGCTGCCAGTTCCATGTAGTTCTCTCGACTGAACACAAGAAGACGTGTCCGTCCCGTCACAGGTGACTCATCCAGGTGTGTCAGGAGGAAAAGGGCCATGAGGAACATAGCAATGACCCCCCCTGCTGCCATTTGCCAACGGCACCGCCAAACGGCCTCACGCATGAGCTGCTGGCGGTTGGGTGGTAAAGAACCCCACCAATTCCTAATGCTCCTAAACACACAGGGAGGCATAGAATTTTTAAATAGTCCTGATTGTGTCTTTACCTTCTCAAACCAGCATGATAACATTATCCAATCCTTGTAGTAGTGTCCTACCTTCCAAGTATGACTGCCATGATTTTCTGCAGTGGTTTGAGCACCAACCATATGAGAGGCGCAGGTAAGGCCCTAAGTGGACCTGATGAGTGGAAATGGTACCCACATTGCATTAGAACAGGTGCATGACGGAATATGAAAATGGTTTGGGGACTCTTGAAGGGGAAGTAAGCCGTTCCTGAACTCTCAGGAAATAAACGTCTCCCAAAATGAGTCTTTCTGAAGTGAAGCTGAACAGTGCTCTTAGTTCTTTGACAGCTGTTACTTGAAGAAATGTCTATTGTTGATATTAAGTGTCTCTTCTTAACAGCATGTCCTTTGTGTTTGTAGACCTGGAAGCCTCTTGTCAAATGTTTAGAAACTGCACAGAAGATATTGTTCCTGAGATAACGAACACAAACCAATTCCATGATCATTTAAGGCACGTTTTGTCAACTTTATAGTCTTCTCAATGGCAGGGGAACCCACAATAGGGGAGCGAGCAAGTTTGCTGATGGAGCCTAAACGCCCATAATCGAACTTTTAAATTTCAACTGACATAAAAAGTGTATTCATACATGTTAAGTTATCGAAGAAAACGCTGCTTTATTATATCATATTTCAATGTCACACCACTGCCACCTTGTTACATTAACCCGCTACTTTTGTGTATCACTTTCATATATACAGTTAAAGTTTACAACCAGACAGCTCTCACATTTGTATTCCGATCTTCATTCGAAATGTTTGTGACGATCCTAACTTGTGATACACATCCTTAACGCCTGTCCTACACAACGACAACGTGAACTGCGGTCGTTCCGCTAACCTCTCGACGGATAGAAAGCTTGTGCACGCCAAATAAAAATCTCCCCTAGAAACTGCAAGCGCGGAGAAACGTTCCGAGTCCGGTGACAGTCGTAACATTTTGTGTGTCTGACAAAAATACTGCTTTCATAATCTACATGCTGCTTGATATCAAACCACCGTTGACTAGTATCAGTGACTAGAAACCGAAACAGCCTTTTAAAGTTAAGGAAAATAAAGCCAGGAAATAAATGAAAGCAGCATTAGCTAACGGCCACGCATGCGCGAAATGAACATTGGCTTGCCTCCCGTTCGCTTCCATGCTATGCGAGCGAAGGGCGAATGAAACGTTCGCTCGCGGTGGCGGAAGAAATTTGCGTCTTCGCATTGCGTGGAATTCAACTTTGGTTAACTCTGACCGGCGAATCCGCAGCCTTAACCAACAGCAAATAAGTGAGCACGGTTGACCCCACTTGGCCTTTAGTTTTCTTAAGTGAGACAGGATAGAGGAGACTTGATTGTTGCTGTGTCTAACCAGCCGGTATTATACGACATTGGACGTGGAGAGAGATGCTACCTGGCTGGCAGTGAGTCCAGCGACGGGCATTGAACGTAAATAAATGGGAAAATTATTAATAGCATCAATTCATATTTCGCGGTATACAAATATAACTTGTACACCAATGTTATTCCTCCGTATTTGTCCATAAAACTATGATAACAGGTACAAGTGAGACAACTGAAAACATGTCTCTTTCTCTGGACGTCAGTGCCAACAACCGCTTACGCGTGATCGACAACTACAACTACTCAAAAGGACTTCAAACCAACAAACTGATTTCCGTGTGCGTCACATCCTGCACCGCCCACATTCAGCGCGACAAAATACGAATTTCGCCTCGGCCAGAACCCTCTTTCCAGCAAGCGGAGGTCGTTTGCTTGCATTCGCATGTTTGACCGTAGCCTTAGAGAAATAAGACAACTATCTGCTCCTTCATATGAAACTACAAAGTCAACATATTAAAGTAGGTTTTTATTTAGTGCGCGAACTACACCATGGTTTTCAGGGGCTCTTTTTTACAGGGAGGGGGTGCGTGTGCGTCGACTGTGATTCTTGTTGCATTCTTAGCTGCATTCAGCACAAATTATAATAATCAGTTAATGACCACATCAAACCTCCACATGGGTATCAAAACGAAATTTAGTATGATAGAACACGGGCAACTAAAGCTATGCACAGTATACGCTGCGGAGTGATGTACTGTATTCTATATTTCATCAGCACAAATAAGACATGAATAGGTCAAATAGAAAAACAGCCTATAAACACACAAATGTATGGACATTACATCAAAAACAGAGCAAGCCCGGTTGCTTACAAGGAATCGAGTACTCGTCAACAACGGTTAAAGTAACCCATCACATACAGATGAGCACAATAATTTATCGGTACAATTAAGACGTCAAATGGGTCACGTATCAACAAACCAGTCCATAAAACACGGTATTCATTTCTGTTTACTTTTGTTTTTTCGCCAATATATTCGGCGCGCAGACCGAGTAGTACTAAAAAAAAATTATTTATCCCCCCCCCCCCCCCCCGATCTTTTGAGCTAAAGCAAGATATTGCACTCCCACGCTTCGGTGGTGATGGCAAGAATAGCATGCATACCAGTATCTTCATTATAGTTAATTAGTGATGAATCACCCTCATGCATCACACTGAATCACCCTTTCGTAGCCCCCCTTCCCATCCACCCCTGTATGTCTGTGCTATGTTTATCTGTTGTCTTGTTTCACCCCGTTTATTGTAAAGCGACTTTGAGTGTTAGAAAAGCGCTATATAAGTTTAATTTACTATTTTTATTATTATTATTATGCATGAATAATACATCAATAATAGCCTAATTTTACGTATGAGTCATGATAATAAAAATGCAGAAAAATAAAAATGCATGACAAACAGCATATTGTTAATATTTTAGAGACAACCCCCCCCCCTCCAAATTTCACAAAGGGGAGGTCATGTCTTGAAATTCAGAAAAGGAGCCAAGTCCGTCTGGCTGCCCTTTAGCTCGCACCGATTTTATTCCTGCATTTGAAAGCCGGTAGTAACAGGGTGAACAAGGAATTCTACAAATCAAACATAATATTTCCCCTAGGCGCACGCGCACATACCAATATATAGTCAATCATCTCTGGAATCTACTGTGTTAGGGAATAAAAAACACTAAAGACAATTTCATAACTGTGTTATAACAATCTGTGGCAGGAATAAAAACGTAATTTGACTGATTACAAATAAAAATAACATGACTGCATAACTGCAAATGAATATTGTGAGAGTATAGTCACAGTAGATAATCGTGTCCAGTTAATAACACAGAGCCTAGATGTAATACTGGGCTGCTTTCTATCTCTGAGTTTGAAGTCTGTGTGGTAGATTCTGGCAACCTGTTATTCACAATATCAGAGTCTCCTTCCTCAATTTTCCTTCTGTTGATTGGCTGTTCAAAGGCAGAGTCATCTGAGGCAGTTAGTCTGGATGAAACATTTAAAACTTCTCCTTCCTCCTGGTCAGCTGGTTGTTTAGCAATAAAGTCATTCTGAAAGAGGGTCTGGACCTGGATGAGGAAAGGGTCTCCCTCCTCATCTGGAAGGGGCTCGAGGTACTTGGCTAAAGATGACAACATCTAAAGGGAGGTAATAAAGAGAGCAAGTTGGATGAAAATGAGATGAAGTCAATAACAGAGGACAACCAGAGATAAGTCACTGAAACCATGCACCATTGGTGCAAGGTTTGGTATGGGCAATAGTTTGAGTGCTGACCTTCTCCAGACAGGTGAGATGTGAGTCCTTCCGGAAAAATCTGTCCATCTGCACACTCCTGACCAGAGCACATAAAGACAGCAGCTTAGACACTTCACTTTGGGGGGGGGTCTCAAATATTTTGGGTTTTTTTTTTTCCTGTATCACTCATACACTTTATACTGGGGACCCAATCTTTAGCGAGATTACAAGTAAAGAAATTACATGCACATTTGCAGTCACAGGGCACAGATGTAAGAATGTCTCTTACTCACTCATGTGTCTGTGAGTATTTGCTGATGATCCATTGGCTTCTCCGCATCATCTGTTCCCAGTCTGGAATGTCTTGGGAGGACAGAAAGTCAAACCTGTAAGGACACTCTGGGAAGGAACAGCAGGAGATTGAGTTAAGCAGAGGAAACCTTATGGCATGAAGCGATCACTGCCCTACAATGTTGGTTTGGTTTGATTTGATTGGATTAAAAAGGTCTTTAAGCCAAGATACTTTACATTTGATCATTATACTGAACATTTGATAATTGTCTACTTATGAAAGCTGTTTGTGTGTTTTTGTGTACGACAGCATGTGTGTTTTTGTGTATGAGAGCATGTGTGTTTTTGTGTATGAGAGCATGTGTGTGTGTGTGTGTGTGTGTGTGTGTGTGTGTGTGTGTGTGTGTGATTCAACACACTCTGCGGGCCTGAAGATTCCTTGTTCTCTCTCACCAACAGGCAGTTTGTCTGGGAATGGGGGGAGGGGTTTGCTGGATAGTAAGGGCTCACTATCATCCCAATGAAGGGAGCTCCACCACGGGAGAAGTAACTCTGGAAACAGAGACGACAGATGCCTGAACACACACACACACAAACATATAGTCTTTATATCTCTCTTATTCATCCCTCCCTTTCACTGTCTTTCTCTCATGACTGTACTCATGTTAAAGAGCTCAGTAGTCTAAAATGAGTTTTGCTAACAAGTGATCAAAGAGTTTACAATACCAACCAGTAAAACCTCTATCTTTAACTTTACTAGGGAACAGTGTTATGTTAAATCAGACCAGAGCTCTGATGAAAAATTAATTATTGATACTGAGCAGTCAGGAGAAATGATGCCCAGTACCCACGTCAAAGAAACATCAGGACAAGCTAACTTTGCAGGAAGTTATAAGGGTACCTTTTCCTGGGAGCCAACTGCAGAAAAGGGGCCAGGCACAGACACACATGGATGCATGCATGCACACACACATTCACACAAGAGAACAGATTCTGATGCACAGTCCAGTGTATTGGAACCAGGGTGGGCTGGTGGCTCAATTAGTCCTCAGACTCCATGTTCGCTAAGGCTTTAGTGCATCATCCTGTGTTGGTATCCAGCCCAGGGTTGTAGCTGCATGTCCCTCCGACTCTCCCTCTGTCCCATTCTTCGCTTCTTCCTCTCCTCACCAACACCATCTCTTTTCACTGTACTATTGCTGCTAAAAAAAAATCTACTAATGCACAGTCTGGCAAAGGTTTGTAACTAAAGCCATTTTACCTGGAACTGGTCCTGTGTGTGTATGTCCCGCAGAGAGGGGCTGGGGTGGAAGGTTGGGTGTGAGTGGTACCAGCCCACCACACTGAAGCCAAGGGCTGACAGCATCTCACAGGCCTGGGTCTGAGACACTGCGTCCATCTCACACTGCAAGCCTGTACTCACACTATTACATGGCTCTGCTGCACAGATCTGCACTCAAGCACAGATGCACACCCGCATAAGTGCATTAAAACACACACACACAGACACACACACACACATTCATTTGAAATACATGATCATTGCAGCCAGTTAGCAGAAAATCTACAAAATCTTCATCTTTCACTTTTATATTTGTATTTCCCTACCTTCAGTACTTTTTCTTCTTCATTGAAAGCTCCTCCCAACAAACCGATTACTTCAGCCCTGGACACATGGGCATGCTGAGAACAGAGACACACTTAACTAATTCAAAAATGGAAGAAACCCATCTATCCATCCATTATCTGAACCGCTTATCCTGCTCTTAGGGTTGCAGGGATGCTGAAGCTTATTCCAGCAGTCAAACCAGACTGTTACAAAGTTAAAGCACCATACTAGAAATGGAACACCTCCTCAAAGAAAAAGTTAAAATTAACAGACTTCCAGATAAAGGCCTGGAAGTCTAAAAAGAATGTGTAGGTGCAGTCATTAGTGTTTTAAGTATACCATGTCCATGATAAGGAGAGCCTCTGCACACACGATAACCTGGAATGGCTCCTGGGGAACATAGAAAAAAGGCTCTTTATTGCATACCATCACTTGACATGGGACTGTTGGTGGATTAGTGGACAATAAACTAGTTAATAACAGAAATACTAACATAGTTGGTGATTCATTTTAAGTAGAGAATTGCTATAAAAAAAAAAAAAGCAAAACCTTTTTATGGCTGCTCTACGTAAATTAAAATGATGAACTCACAAAGTGTTTCTGCTTATTGGGTAAAACAATTAATTAGAAATCCTGAAGTTTCTTCCTATTTTTTCTCCCTGTTAAAGGGATTTTTTAGGGCGTTGTTCCTTATCCAATGCAAGGGTCTAAGGACAGGATGATGTGTTGCTGTAAAGTCCCTTGAGGCAAATTTGTAATTTGTGATATTAGGCTATACAAATAAAATTGACTTGACTAGAATCTATAACCTGTGTGGTACAGGGTTTGTATCTTTTGACAAAC
Organism: Lampris incognitus; assembly: GCF_029633865.1. Classification (NCBI taxonomy): domain Eukaryota; kingdom Metazoa; phylum Chordata; class Actinopteri; order Lampriformes; family Lampridae; genus Lampris; species Lampris incognitus. Next base: position 82,569,639 of record NC_079213.1, read on the forward strand.
AAAATAAAAGCTATCAACTGCATCTTTTATGACAACCTTTTATTTCAACATGTGGCATAACGCAGATTCAATTAGCAGTAATCAAATCAATAACAACTGGTTGCAATTGTGACAACTGACTGACCTGTACATCCTCTCCAAAAGACCTGCACGGAATCAACTGGAATGGATCAAAAGATCTATGAAAAGAGGAGCATGAGGCCAGAAGAAAACAACGAGAGACAATTTTCACGTTAACAAATATGAGTAATTCCACTTCACCTCTCGACACAGACCGTCAGAGGGTTTACATTGTTTACACAGCCTATAGGATTGACAGGATTCCATTATGTGTCCTACCTATCCATTACACTCACCCTTTGTGCCTGGAGACCTTGCAGTGTTTAGGTTGCCTCTTCATCTCCTCTCTCCGTAGGGCTAGCTCCTCTGCACTCAAATGCTGATGGAAACATCAAAAAAATGAACAGTAAGTAAACAAGGCAAGACATGGCCTGACAATACTTGTGCTGTGTGAGTAAGTGTTTAAAAACCTCATATGTCTGTCCCTCCAAATCCCTTTGGTCACACCAGTTTCCCCAGATGTCCCGCACACGACGCTTCCTAGTCCGCTGTAACACAAAGCCGATCAGTACTTAAATCAAAGGCTACCATGCCGCTAGTTTAGATACTAGCGTCTAAAGGTCTTGGCCTTGGGGGTAGTTGGTACCTACCATGCTCTGCAGTCTCTGGGCTAGCTGGTAGGCCTCCAGGGCATCTTTACCCTCCTTGTGCTTGGAGCGGTCCATCACCTTGGGCCGGTTATATACCGCCTGCTCTACTCATGGACAGATAGATGGAAAATTGCAAGGTCGACAAATTGTTAAGACAAAGAGGTTTTATTTTTTTTTTAGAAAGAAAAAAAGTGTTTTCTAGGTGTTCAATAAGCTTACCACAGTTGAAGTTAATGGCTCCTATGAGTTCCAAGTAGGTATGCACTCTGCCAATACAGTTGACATCACCACAATTCTTTAAGCCAGGGCGCACTGATGTCTTGTTCAGGTACTTTGGTTTGCTTTTCAACCTAATGAATAACCAGTTTTACATGGGGTTTTTTTTTCAAGTTCCAGAGTTTGAGTATTTGAGAAGTGGAAGTGAGAGTGTCTATGTGTGTGTATGTGTTTGTGTATGTATTGTGTATGTATTAATGTTTACCATTGATCCAGGATATAATTTCTTATCTTCAGATATCTTTCAGGGGTCTTGGATGGCCGTCCCTCAAAGAACTCTGGGATAGCTTGTTTCTCCTCCTCAGTGATGATCTCCATGTCCATCTCAATTTCCTGTTCTGGGAACTTGAGCTCCTCCTCCTCCTCCTCTTCGTCCTCCTCCAGATCTCCCTCTGGTCTATCATTTAGACTATGGCTGGCCTCATTATCAGCACAGTCTAAAGAAACAACAATACATATTCCACAGCGGATTACAATTTGTGTGTGTGTGTTTATATAAGCCAGTTATTAAATATTCATATTTACACTTCACTTGGATGTTGTGAGTTGCCATTTGATGGGAATAATCCAATCTAATTTGTCTTCATTAAATGACTGTAGTGCAATAAAAAGGTGAAGGTTTTGAAGGGATGAATACTTTCTGTTGGCACTATAAGTATAACACTTAAAAGGGGGAAAGTAAAGCATGAGATAGTGTTCCATAAAACCAGCAGTTGTGGGTTACCTGTTCTAGAACAGCAGGTCTCTTGATGACTTCTGCCCTCTGAACTCCCAGTTTGGAGGCTCTGGCTCTGAGGTATATGGTGCTGTTCAGTCATCTTCTTTGCTTCTATCCCTGGTTCTACACAAATGTCCTTTGCAGGGGGTAAGATCACCTGCCTGTCCCCATCATTTAGCCCTGTCATGCCAGGCTCCTCTGGGCAAGGAAAAGAGGATAAGGGTGGATCAGTGTATTGAGATGGAGAGCTGTGGCAAGGATGGTCCTCTGTGCCTATCCCATGGTTGTTCTCCCCGACAGTCATATCAGCTTCCATCTGAATGGGCTGAGCCTGTGTGTTCTCACTCAGGATGGAGTTGTCTGTCCCAGTTTCTGTCCCTGTGAGCTGACATGATTTATAAGACTCACTTTTGAGCTCATCCTGCAGTTTATCTCCAACCTCTCCTTCATCACTTATGTCATCTGTGATGTCCACCTCCTCATCCTCATCATCAGACAGCCTCTCTATACGGATGGTGTTGGCCAGTGCGTACACTTGATTAGTGGTTGAGCTCGACTCAGAAGCGTGCGCTGCCACCAATTGGCCAGTTGAAAGAGCTACAGCTTTTGGTTCTGATTTAGCCTGCAGATGCGGAAAAAATGAAAATTAACAAGAGTCATGTCACCTATTCTTTGGAAGCTCAGCCTATATCCTAAGTTCTTGAGCAAACATTATTTTTGCGGAAGCGAGTGAGTTAAATTTGTGGCTAAAACTCAAGATTCAATAATTTAGTGCAATAACAACTTTACAGTTGATTTGGAATGTTGTTTCAGTGTGCTCAAATATAACAACAGTAAACATATAATCACACAATACATACAAGGAGTATCCACAAAAACATGCTGTTACAATTATAATTCTGTTAATACAACCATATGTCCCATGCCCTTAAAGTGGCAAATTAATGTGCATATGCTTAAGGAGACTATACTTGTCCAACCAGTGAAGCAGGATGTACAAGGATTAGGATGTGGATTACTGCAGGGTTAGTGCTATTGTGGAAGAGAGATATTCTGGTCTTGATACTGCGGAGTCTTTTACCTGACAGGAGATGACTGAATAGGGGGTTGGCTGGGTGTGAGGAGTCCTTTAAATTTTGAAACCTTTCTGCTGAATGCCAATATGGCATAATTAAGAAATGGTAGGGAGTTCGCAGCCAATTATTTTTAAAGCTGTGCACACAACTCTGTCCAACAGTTTTTTCTCGTGGGCTGTAGAATTGCCATACAATACAGTTATAGAGAAAGTGAGCACACTTTCTACTACAGCTCTGTACAAGAGTAACATTGCAAGCCTTCGCACTCTAAATTTCCTAAGCTGTCTTAGAAAGAATAGTCTTTGGTGAGCTTTCTTCTGCGTTGTGGGGAAGTTGTCTTCCCATTTCAGGGAGGAGGAGATTGTAGTCCAAAATAATTTGAAATGATCCACTCTCTCTACCACCTGATTGTTAATGGCCAGCAGTAGTAGCTCTCCCTGATTTTGACAGAAGTCAGCCACAATCAGTTCAATCAGTTCAAAGTTCAATCAGTTCATCTAGACTCAACTATTAATGGGAGAAACATTTCATCACTCATTTATGTGACTTCTTCAGTCTCAATTGACTACAGGTTCCCCACCCTTATAAACAGCATTCTCCAATCCTCTGTGAATAGTACACATAGCCATTGTAACTCTAGTTAATGGTCACGGCAATTTGCATATGAAACCGATCATTGACTTGGTCATTACGCAACTGTACTGTTTATAAGGGTAGGGATACCTGCAGACAGTTGAGACTGAAGAAGTCCCTTAGATGAGTGATGAAACATTTCTCCCAATAAACTTTGTGTCCAGATGAACTGATTCAACTTTCTGCAATTTTCATACCTGGATTATTGAGCATGCACCAAGACAAGTCAACCACAAGTTCTTTAGTTTTGTTGTTGTTCAGTTCTAGATTGTTGCTACACCAGTCGACAACTGAGGAGACCTCCTTTCTAGAAGCTGTCTAATCTTTACAGGAAATCAGTCCCACCAGTGTTGTATCATCCCTCTTACTAAGAGTGACAACAGCCAGTCTCACATTGACAGATGATGCTGTGTAACATTTAGCAGTCAACTCGGCGGTCAGCATTACACACTAGGGAGCAGTTAAAAGAGGCCTCACCTTATGTTTAAAATACTGTCTGGCATAGCTCTTGACCTGAAGAACTGTACGGCTGCCCACCATTTTGGCAATCTTAGTCCACCTCCGACCAAACTGAGCCTGCAGAGGGATACACCTTTAATCCCTCATTATCCACACATGGTATTACAAATGCACCTCACAGATCCAGAAATCATTGATATTTAATTTGGCATAGGCTTTCAAGTGCAGAGGTTGGATTCTAAAGACATTTGTTTGAGCCATGAGATTTTATGTTAGCACGGTGAATGCCAATAAAGCTTCCAAGCGGAAGCTTACCAGTCCTTCCTCAAATAGCTCCTTCTCCTGTTGGGACCACCGAGAGGAGGAGCCTAAGGCAGAGGGCTTGGCCGGAGTCCTGAACAAGAGACAGACAAGATAGCAGCTCAAACGTAAACATAATCAGAAAGGGAAAGGATGAGTACTCTTTAATAAGATACTGAAAGATGAACAGACTTACTTTTTCACTTTAGGCTTAGTGTTGGAATCAATGTGCCACAAATTCTGAGGAATCTCTCTTCCAGTCAGATAATATCTGAGGGTATTGTTTAGGACCAGCATCTAAGATTATTACAACAGTATAGCCAAAAATTGTATAAAAGTGAAACTTTAATTATATCCATATGTGAACTGTGTTACGGCAGGAGCAAATATTAGGACATTTGCAAAAGAAGATAGAATGGCAAGTGATTTCGCTAGACAGAAATGGTATGGTGGAAGGATACTGTTCCTCCAGCAGCATGTTCTCTATCACCTCTCTGTTTTCTGCGCTGATGGAGCTATCCAGCTCCCATGGCTGCTGAGATAAGGGGAAGGGAGAAAGTAAAGAAAACGTAGAAACACTTCATTATACCATTTATAGTCAAGCGTTGTTTTCAATTCAGCATCCTTTACCACGATCCCAGTACAGGTCTTCCATGCAGACTGCACGAACTGGTCCTGGAGCAGGTCGCGAACTTCTGATTCACTGGAATAAAAAAAACAAAAAACAAAGTGGAAAGTGGACAATATCTTAACTGTCCCCTATCATCAACTCCTCTGGCATTCACCGCAGTGCAAGTGAAGGGCTGAGGCAGGCGTTCAACAATTTATAGTTAGCAGACTAGCTAGATTGGATACATCTTCGGGATAAGGCAGCGACAGAACAACACAACAAACGAGGATAACATCAAAACACCACGGAATCGACTAGGTAAGGATAAAAGAAACAGTATAAGCGTGAATTAAATGAAATAAACAAACACCTGTACCCGTTATTGATATCAAATCCATCGCCCTCGATATCAACGTCCACTTCGTCCGCCATGTTCGCTGGACTAAAACGTAAACACGGACAAAGAGGGTCTGACCGTTGGAAACTCTGAACGGTTTCTCTCCACAGCGCCGCTATGTGGTGAATGGTGTTGACAGTCAGGGAGACTTCATGACATGGTCTAAAGGTGGCGCTATCGTCATATTTTTAGTACTGCGGGACAACGACCCACTCATTTCAAAACAACTGAAAGTTTTAATTCACATCCACGAGGTCAGATAGCGAGCTCATCCCGTCTCAGTATTTTTCGGCCTTTGCTGTTTTACTGTCAAAATGTCTTCCGACAGCTGTCACCAGGTCTGAGCAGATTTAAAAGTTGACAGGGGGGAAAAAGTCCATTATTCAAGCCGCTTATCTGAATTCGGGTCGCTAGATGCTGGAGCCTGTCCCAACAGTCACTGGGGGGCAGGCGTAGAGACACCCTCGATAGGCCGCCCCTCCATCACAAGGCCGACACGTGGCTTATTGACATAACTGGGGTGTAATGTCTCAAGTTTTCAGACATAAAATACACAGTGGTCTCTCCTCATCTCCCACCACATTCACTGTGACCCCAAGAGCAAGATAGGCTTCGTCATATTTTCTTAATTTGGTTTTTGGTCGATAACTGTCAGCCAAGCACTTTGTCTTGTTTGTCTCGGTAGCATCGCCCGTCTTTCTTTTCGTCCCTGTCAACTCTCTCTCCATTCTGTGAACCCACAGACTCTCTGTCGCATGAAAGCACGTTTTGTTGACTGTTTCGCCACAAAGATCCTAAATAGAAATATTGCAATCCACTACAGGAGCAGACTGGGCTCTTGCCAGTGTAATATCTGTGACTCTATAAGTGATAGTACATTAATCCTCATACAATAATTGCCCCCCCCCCAGTTATCACCAAATGTTTTACAAATGCAAAATAGGCATCTTGATTGTCCCAGAATAACACCTCCTTTATGTTGCTTTATTCTGTGAGGAATGGGCAACGTGATCCAGAAAGGGCCGGTGTGGGTGCAGGTCTTTGTCCCAACCAAGCAGTTACACACCTGATTCTATTAGTCAATCAATAGTCTTTGCTAAGGACCTTGATTTGTAGACTCTGGTGTGTAACTGCTTGGTTGGAACAAAGACTTGCACCCACACTGGCCCTTTCTGGATCATGTTCCCCATCCCTGTATCTATTCTAGATAACAGAGAATTCAAAGTTTCATATCTACTATGTGGTTGGATTTGCACAGAATACAAACACACGTCACTGTTAAAGACAACAAAATGTTTTATTTGGAAATTCACAGTTTCTAATGGCACTACAGTTTTTGTAGTTACACTCACTCCCGCTCAGAAATACTGTGCAGCACTCCCTCTCTGGGTAATCCGAGAGAAGCGGAGAAAAACAAAACGAGAAAATAAAGATTAAAAAAAAAAGCTTGGAAAGATAGCACTTGACATACAAGGTAGAATAGAAAAAAAACAAAAGGCATGAGGAGTTATACAAAGTGCACACACTGAGCTCCTAGGATTTTTTCACCAAGGACAATGTCCCTATTCACCGTCTTATTGGTTAAGTAGATGTTAAGTTGTCTTTCTCTCAGATCACACACACAAATGAAACAAAAAAGACAAAAAACACAATAGAGCAACAAGGAAACATGGTCGCATGCATACATGTTTACATACTCACAAACATGATTTCATACACATTCAAAACCGGTACAACAAAACAAAAGATCATGATTTGCTGGGTGCATGGAACAATAAAAAAAGTCAAAGTCATGTTAAAATATAGTGTTCCAATCCATACCCATCTTCGCTACTTTCCCTTTAGCAAAAAAACAAAACAAAAAACACTCATTCGCCACTCCTCAGGAACAATATCCTTCACTTATAGGTGGGGGAAATGCATAGTCAGTGGAGCATGACAGGTGAATAGAAAATCGGGTGAGGAAATGAGTGATGATGATACATCGCTATGGTGTGGTCCAATGAAGTGTTTCATTTTCCTGATGGGAAGTAGAGTGGTTAATTAAACAGCCGTAATAAAGTAGTTCTCTCCTCAGCCACTAAGACATGTGTGAGGTGGTGGTGGGACAGGGTTTTCAGGGGTTATTGTGGTGGAAATGAAAATGTTAAGAGGAGAAAGTGGGACCATAGGGGCTGGTCAGATGTAACTAAGGTCTAATGGGAGTGTAAAGTTGGCTGACAGCAGAACAGACCATCTCTTTCTCTCTCTTTGTCAAAAGGCCCAGTCACCCAACCAAACAGGGAGCCAATCAGAAAACACTAAAAACCCAAGACGGTTGATATTCTCTTGAGAGTTATTTAAAAGATTTAATTCTGTTTTTCACATCTGCAAACTTATATGTCTTCTCGATGCTACTTAAAACGATATTGTGTCATCTCAGGTCAATCATGTTCTTGCCGTCTAGCTGCAGCAAGGGGATGAGGTAAAGTCAATCACCCAGCAGAGATACAGAAACAGGTGCATGGTTGACATTAACATTTTAAATGACAACCTGATCTTAGCCCAATATCTCTGATAGTTTGAAAACACAATAGAGAAGAAGTCTTATCCTCATACGCCTCTTGGGTGTGGCAAGAAATAAAATATGACTCCATTATTTTGTTGGATATATAAGCTATGGCAGGACATGTGACACCACTGTGATGTCTGTCTGAAATGTGTATTTGAAGCTAATGGAATGAGAAGGTTATGGCGTTACACTTTACAGGGCCTAGATTATCCCATTTCATCAGCAAACAACAATAATAATGAAACAAACAACATATAAATACATTAACTAGTTCTTGTGGGAACAAGGCATCCACAATGACCGTACCATCTAGTGCACTTTATTGCATTATTTCTATACGACACATGTATGGACACACTCCCAAGACTCTTGGGGAAACATGAGAGGCCAGGGCCTGTACTAGACAGTGAATCCGAGGGATAAATCTGTGGAGGCATTTAAATAAATAAATAGATAAATAAAACTGATCTCTCGGTGTCCTCTGTGGGGTCTGAGGTGTGTGTGACATACTGTAAACATTTGGCGAGGCCCCTACATGTGCCCCCAAAGGGAATTGATTCCATTCATAAATAGTGTGCTGAAATTAAATCTGACTTCTGAACAACCATCAGCAAGGAGCACTGCTCATTTACAGATGCAAACATTGCAAAAACACAAAAAATAATAAGAAGAAACTGCTTCACTGTTATGTTTAACTTGAACGTTACACTGACTCACTTTTCTAAGTGTTGTGTGCATGTATTTTGAGTATTTACAGGTGCTCATATGCAAGATGGTTGGCTTTTTTTCCCCTCCATTTTATCTCAGGTCCAGCCCAAACTGCAAGAGTAAAGGGTAAAAGGAGCATCTGATTGTAAACTAGCAGGATTTTAAGCTTGCCTCTATTATATTCATAATGGAGTCCAAAACAAGACATTACACTGGACAAATACAGTCACTCTGATGAACCCCACACACACTGTTTCTTCATTTAGCTCTGCTGGTTGGTTTGAAGTAGACTGGCTTGATCAGGAGAGAGAGTGAGAGGGGGCAGAAACGAAGAGACTGGGCCTGACATACCTGAAAGGCTGATGATCTGGTCCCATTACATGTAACAACTACAGCAGTGTTAGGTAGAAACAAAAGACAGCATGAATGAAATGAAGGAAATTAGAGACTGACGGGAATGAGTAAGCGAAAGTAATGCTTTTATGCTCTACGTTTCTTTCAGAACAACACGTTTCATCCAAAGGAGCAGATTCATACTTCTTGAGGCCCCCCTGAGGAAGCAGGGGACTAGAGTTGAGGCACAACCCAGCATGCACCTCTCCTCACTGCGCTGTTAAAGGGACTCGAGCCACTGGTTCACAACTCAGATGGAACAATGTGCTTGTCCAGTAGAAAACAGCTCATCCACACTTTAATGGGTTTGATTTGTATGTATATATGTCGCTCATCACTGTAGTGTCTTTCTCACTTGAGAAAAAAAAATCTTTCACTTTACGGTTTTCATCACTAAAAGCTCTAGAACACATAAAAAGGCACATTACCATAAACAGGTCTCTGATAAGGGGAGTGAAAAGGGGGAGTAACTTTCTTCTGTGAGAGAGGGGGGCAAATAATTGCAGAGTTGCAGTGGCTGTGACAAATTAATTTCCATGTGGCACAAGGATGCTCATGGGAAATGTGGTCCTTCGAATGCTCATCTCCTACCTGTGCTAATGGAAAATTGCCCGGCATGGGCTGTATATGTGTATGAATACAAGGTTGTGTACAAGTGACCGTGACCCGCTCAAAGGTTGAATGTGACACTAATGTGCATGTTCAGACGTGTCCAGTGACGGCTGTCACTCCTATGGTCCCGACACTGATCTCCTCGTTTCCCTTGATCAGCTGCTGCAGGCTGGGCAGAGAAGCCACCCCTCTCCCTGGCACGGAGGAAAACCGCAGCTCTGCCTGCCGCGACTTGCGGCGCTTCACCGAGCGCTTCTCCTGGCGGGACTTAGCATAGGAAGGCTGGTGGAGGGCAAAGGGCAGGGTATGGCCATTGCAGAGGCCCGAGGAGGACAAGAGGGGGGAGGAAGGGGGAAAGTGGCTGGAGTATAACTCCTCAGAGTGGGTGGACGAGCCACAGCTGCTGGTCTCCAAGGGCAACTCCTTGGAGGAGCAGGAGGAGGACGGTGACAAAACCTCCTCCACGGAGGGAGGGAGAAGTGGAGGCAGAGGTGGGGGAGGGGGAGGGGGGGCTGGTGCAGTGGGAGGAGGGGGTGGAGGAGGCAGGGGCGGCAAGCAGGGGTGAAAGCCGTTACACTTGAGAACCCCATTGGTGAGTGCAACGGACGGGTCAGACGCTTTCACAGTTTCAACCTTGTCCGCCGACTTCGTCTTGCAGCGCTTTTTCTAGAAAAATTAGAAACAGGATAATAAATAAAAAAGGTGCAAAAACCGAATTAAAATATTTATACAACAAAACAGCACCACATTAACCACCCTTGTGCCAGACAGTGGGCTATTATTAGCCTATTATTATGATTATTATTATGAATTTTTTTATACAAGGGAAGTGATGATGCTCTTCTCATCTTAGAGGTATGAAGCAATGTCAAAAACAAAGGCAAACAGATCTTTGGTCCACTTTTGAGTGACAATTGGTGTGTCATTTGGTCTAGTATGTGTTACACAAACAGCGTTAGGTCAGAGAAGGGTGGGAGTGCACAATGGAAAATGATTGACAAAGGCTTCTGAACAAATCACTGCTGCTGACATGAATGTGAGCAAGATATTCCCAGCTGGCCCTTATCCTTCCCAGTGCTGTGTTGTGCTGCTGCGCTAGAATTTATGTGCACAATGTCAGCCAAAAAGTGGTTAACAGACAAGTCAACTATAGGTAATGGGACTAGATGGGGGCTGCATCTCAACACTCCCTCTCAGCTCCATTTCCTTGTGCTCAGTGCAATTCCTTCACTCCTGTTAAAGACTGTGGTGATCAGAGATGGAGGAATGAAGGCTTTCCACAGCGTTGAGACACAGCCCGCTCACACCCACTGACTGACTGACTGACTGACTGACTGACTGACACCAGAAGACACAGCACTTAAGATGGCCCAACAGCAACGGTTGGAATAGACACTGTACCTTTTTCTCTGGAGAAAACCTTAGAGGTTCTACAATGTACAAGTCATCTGGACCTACTGAACAGGGGAGAAAGGGGCCAGGTTAATGATGGAATGGGTAACAGGAACACATATGTGTAACAAGCATGACATGACCTTGCAAGTAGTAATATCAAGTCTACATTGGAGGAGTGCTGCATTGACTCAGTTTTTAGTCCAAACGAAGGCACATGCCCTTTTCCTTTACAGCAGTGAGACTTAAGTAATTCATCAAAAATTCAGCTAACTAAATTCTGTCGTTATAGAGCAGAATGTACTGCCAATACAATGTGTGTGACATTACTTTCCATATATCATTACTACTTGCAAATGGCCACCATGAGCCAGCCCAAAGGATTATGATCTATTGTTAAACGTCTTAAGCCTGCGCATGAACACAAGCTGACAGTGACAGCCTCTCAGCCCTAGGGGCAGGTGGGTGGGCGGGTGCGCGCACACACACACACACACCCACACACACACACACAGAGTTGAAGGAGAGTGAACGATAGGAAGAGTTTTAGGTTTCATGAATGAAAGGCTTTATTCTCTTTGAGCTTGCAACCAGCCACTCCCAACAGGCATATGTGGCCCCAGTTTCGGCCTCCACACTGCCTACATTAGAGATATCTACATCAGAGATATCAGCCACTCAGAATGGTGCCATGAGTATGCTGGAGTGACAGAATTGAAGGCTGTGTGCAGAAGTGGATTGAAATGGTCATATGGCCAGCTCTGCAGTTGTGCAATGCGGGAAGCACATACGGGCCACGGCCATGATAATGTGATCCACATGATTTTTTTCATGTGGCAAGGCTTTGTATTTAGTCCCCTTGGTTCTCGATCTTGCTTCTGAAGGCAGATGAGTGAGGGAAAAAAAAGAATGTACGGGAAAAACATGCAGAGAGGGCAAGTTGGACAAGACACGTGTGTTCGAAGTGTGTCTGTGTATGTATTTGTGTTGTGTTTCTGTGAAACGTTGGTGGGGGGTTCTTACCTTCTGTTGAAGACAGTTGGAAGGACTTGCAGCGAATAAGTGGACAGGTCCCCCTGCGCTTTAGGCTCATATCGTCATAAGAGGAGAAGCACCTGATAAAGAAAAAAGAAAATCCAAAAGACCCATTTAAGAGTGTTGTTTTCGCTGTACTTAAACTACAGTTGTCCTTTTTCAGTAGAGGGGTGCTGTACAGTGACATTAGGGGAGCAAATATAACAATGAAGACAGGGAAGTAAGCCAATATTTACTTTTTGAAAGCAGGGCATTAACTGGATGGAGATGGCCAAAACAATTATAAATAACACAGGTCACTTAAACCCAGGCCTAATGCAGTCAAGTCCAAGTCAAATTTATTTGTATAGCCCATTATTACAAATTACAAATTTGCCTCAGTGGGCTTTAGAGCAATACAACATACTCTCCGTAGACCCTCGCATTGGATAAGGAACAACTCCCTAATAAAACCCGTTTAACGTGCGGCTGTCCTAATCATATGTACCATGTTTGCAAGGAGAACCAGACTGAGATGCTTGACTGCATCAAAAGTAAGTTGTTTCGGTGAAAAACGAGGGACTTCTGGGTGATTCAAAATGAAGACAAACTGAGCAAAAAAACGGGAGCTTCCAAAGAACATCTGTCTTAACCATATCACCTAGGGGGACCAAACCCCCCCCCCCCACAAAACAATGTCGAGTACTATCTGGCTAACTAGCTCTATTAACTAGCAAACGCGAGCCGGAGCTCTAAAGCTGTATGTCCAACATCAGTAGATGAACTGCTAGAGCTCTACAGGCCAACTATGCACCAAAGATCAAAAGAACGTAACTGAAGCTGAACTGGAGTTCGTAACGATGGACACGCTCAAAGAAATCCTGGCTCAACAAAAGACTCTGAGGAGCTATTAAGAAGACAAGGGACGTCATTCACACAAATGATCATGGATTCAACTAACAGTCTAAATTACTCTCAGCAGGATAATGATGAAATAAAAGCAACACAAGGCGGATAAAAATGCTTTTCAGCACTTAGACAAACTGGTGAAAAAAAAAATTCACTCTAATTCAGTCTAATATCCTCCTTGAGCGTCTCAACTATTTGGAGAACCAAAGCCAAAGGAACAACAATTGATGGAATAACTTCAGATCATGCAGAAGAATCATGGACTGAGACTGAGAACAAGGTGTGTGAACTGTTAACCACCAAGCTGAAAATTGAGGCCAACTCAACTCAAATGAAAGGAGCCCATAGAAGGGGGAAATGCAAACGAGACGCTGAAAGAACCCAAGGCATCATAGTGAAGCTCTTGCGTTTTAAGGATAAGGACCTCTTAATGGAATAGGCTAGAGCACACCCAAAAAACACCTCGGTGCACATAGAGGGTGACAGAGGAAGATGCAGAGGGCAGGAAGAGATGGAAACGGATGATCCGCTGTGGTGACCCCTAACAGGAGCAGCCGAAAACAGCAGCAACAGCAGCAGCAGTAGTAGTAGTAGTAGTAGTAGTAGTACATAAATGAGGACTTTTCTGAATGGCTGAGGAAAAAGAAAGCTGAACTTCTGCCTGCAATGAGAGAAGCCAGAGCAAAGGGTAATTACGCCATAATCAGTTATGATTGGCTAATTGTGAGAGCAAAGAGAAACACTAATGGGTCATCCTAGTTTTTTTTAATGGACATCAAATGACTATGGATCATTAGGTTGTCATTGAGACTGTGCCATAAGCCACTAAATGCCTATTAAACTACTAAATAAAGAACTTGAAATTCTTCATCTAACCATTAGTAGCCTTAAAAATAAGGTGCAAGAACTGAGTCCTGTGCTGTTCGAAAATGCTTTACACATTGGTGCCATTTCTGAGACACATTTAGATGCATCTATAGAAGACACTGAGGTGGCAATACAAAGTATAAAATAGTCAGACATGATAGAAATAAGCAGAGAGGAGATGTAGTGTTTTGCATTCAAGACTATATACCAATCAGAATAAGAAAGGATCTAAGTGCACCAGGTGTAGAAGCACTGTGGCTACAGGTGCATCTATATAATTTTAAACCTATATTAGTGGGCTATGCTACAGACCACCTAACTCTACTACACAGTACCTTGCGCACATATGCACAATGATACAGACAGTCACTGATACTGACAGAGAAATATATTTTGTTAGAATCTTAATATTGACTGGTTCTCCAATACATGTACACTGGGGAAAAAAAGTTAAGTGATTTAACTATTGTATGCAAGTAATCCCAGATTGTGAATTCACAAATAAATTAAATATCAGGTGCTCAGGAATATCCTGTTTATTTTGCATAGATCCTTTTTCCTCTAATTCTGTGGCAATGTGTTCAAAGGTTGTATCTGTACCAGTGGGCTTCAGTGATCATAACATCATTGCAGTGTTAAGGAAAACAAAGCTTCCTAAAGCTGGGCCTAAAGTGATATACAAATGAATTTCTAAAAAAAAAAATTGCGAAAATGCATTCATGGAAGACATGAATAAGATACAGTGGGATAATGCGGTTAAATTAACTTGTGCAGAGGCTGCCTTACGATTATTTATGCAACTGTTTGTGTCTACTTGGGACAAACATGCTCCTATCAGAAAACTGTCAGAACCACTAAAGCCCATTGGCTTGATTTGGAGTTGAGAAGCATGTATGACAGAGGGAACAACTGGAAAAAGCTGCCATCAAATCTGGTAGGTCAGCTGATTGTCGTTCATTGAGAAACAGTCACAAAAATGAATAAACAAAAGAAAAAGCAATATTACCGATCCAAGACTGACGAAATTAAGGGTGACAACAAAAAGTAACGGAGAACTCTTTTTTTTTTGAGCTCCTTTACTGATCCCCATGGGGAAATTATGCTCTGCATTTAACCCATCCTAGCTGTGTAGCTAGGAGCAGTGGGCAGCTGCTGTGCAGCACCCGGGGACCAACTCCAGTTTGTCTTGCCATGCCTCGGTCATGGGCACAGACAGGAGTATTAACCCTAACATGCATGTCTTGACGGTGGGGGAAACCGGAGCACCCGGAAGAAACCCACCACAGACAGGGGGAGAACACGCAAACTCCACACAGAGGATGACCTGGGATGACCCCCTAGGTTGGACAATCATGGGGTTCGAGCCCAGGACCTTCTTGCTTTGAGGCAACAGCGCTAACCACTGGTCCACCATGCCGCCTTAATGAAGTAATTGGTAAAGATGAAGTGACTAAAACTTCCTCATTTATTGAATCTAGTGGTGGATTTATTACCAAACCTTGAGCTATAGCTAATTATTTTAATAATTATTTCATAGGTAAAGTGGATACGGTAAGAAATCAAATGTTGCAAGTGGATGGTAAGCTGTCTGAGTCACTAATTAAACATACGTATGAAAAAATGTTAATTTGACTTTATTAATATAAATATAGAAGAAATGGAAAAGCTTCTCTTGTCACTGAAGAGTGATGAACATTGTGGCTATGATAATCTGAATGGTAAATTACTACAGCTGTCAGCTAGGTTTGAGGCAAAACCACTGTCATTTTCAATTTATGTCTGAATGAAGGTGTTTATCCACAAATGTGGAGAATAGCAAAGGTTATTTATCTACCAAGCAGCAAGGAGTCATTTACTGGACAACATAGTAGACCTATTAGCATTTTGTGTAGCATTTTGCCTGTTCTGAACAAACTTATGAAGGGTATTGTATTCGAACAGATTCAGCATTACTTCTCGGGAAAACGGTAACAACTCTGAATTCCAACAGGCATCCAAGGTTGGTTACTCAACATGTACAGCTTTCGATCTTATAGACCATGAACTACTGCTCATCAAACTATGCATATGGATTCAAAACTTAGCAGCCATCAATTGAATGAAAAGTTATTTATCCAACAGACAACACTGTGTTTTGTTTAATGATACCCTGTCATATACTAAATTGCTACAATGTGGAATTCCCCGGGGCAGCTGTCTAAGACCTCTCCTATATTCCATATTTACATTTGGGTAGCCGAATGCTAGCGGCCAACCTGCAGCACACCATATAGTCTTCTCCAGGTGACTGGCTGTTTATATCCCACACTTTCCTCCCAGAACCTCCATTTCTGCCTATGGTGGCACTCCTGTCTGTGCCCCGAGGCATGGCAAGATGAACTGGAGGTGGTCCCCGGGCGCTGCATGGCAGCTGCCCACTGCTCCTAGCTACACAGCTAGGATGGGTTAAATGCAGAGCATAATTTCCCTACGGGATCAATAAAGTATCTCTCTCTCCCTGCAGTACTATTCCGCCCGCTAGCTCCACCCCCCACTGGCCTCATCTGTCATTAACCCTCTCACCGGGAGTTTTCCCGATACTGACTATTATTAGGCATCGGGCGTCTCATCCACACGATATATCTAATAGTAGAAACAATAACAACCTAATAGCTGGAGCAAATATCTGCAATTTACATCCCATTTGCTGTATTCCTATTGCCTTTCAATCTGCTTTGATAGCAAACTGTTTTGGCCTCCTGAATATGAGATCTCTTAGTAATAAGTCCTGGTCAGCAGATTCACACTACCCGAAGAGATCTGACCGGCGTGTAGATCACAGTGTTCTAATTTCGCTAGTTAAATCAGCTGTTTATATGCACATGACCTGTCATAAGCTTTCCCTCTACAATATCTGATCTATCACCACCACAGCCCTTCTGGTCCATGACTTCATCACAGAGCACAAACTGGATTATTTATGTCTCACTGAAATCTGGTAGTCACAGAATGACTTTCTACAGCTAAATTCAGCAACTCCACCAGGATTTGTTTACATATGCAAACCTTGGTCTTTGGGCAGAGGAGGCGGCCTCGCGCTGATTTATCGTGACACTATAAAAGTAATGCCACTCTACCTAATCAATCTTCCTTTGAACTGTTGGCTGTTAAGCTCTATGGACCAACACCTACCATTGTTGCTGCTCTATACAGTCCACCTAGGACATCGAATATTTTTATCACTGAATTCTTGACAGTTTTAACCACCCTTAGTGCAATGTCTCCAAATACACTGCTCAAAAAAATAAAGGGAACACATACGCAATGCAATGTAGCTCCAAGTCAATCACACTTTTGAGATATCAACCTGTCCAGTTAGGAAGCAACACTGATTTGTGAATCAATTTCACCTGTTGGTAAATTGTCTAATTTCCACCAGGTTTCTTTTTTCCAGAGTTGGTGCAGTGGGCCCTGGGTTCCTGCTCATGCATGACAATGCTCGTCCTCATGTGGCCAGAGTGTGTCAGCAGTTCCTGTATGTCGAGGGCATTGATGCTATGGACTGGCCTGCACGTTCCCCAGACCTGAATCCAATCGAGCACCTCTGGGACATCATGTCTCGTACCATCCGCCAACGCGATGTCGCACCGCAGACTGTCCAGGAGTTGACCGATGCCCTGATCCAGGTCTGGGAGGAGATCCCTCAGGAGACCATCCGTCGTCTCATCAGGAGCATGCCCAGACGTTGTAGGGAGTGCATACAGGCACGTGGAGGCCACACACACTACTGAGCCTCATTTTGAATAGTCTTGAAGAATTTCCACAGAAGTTGGATCAGCCTATGTTCTCATTTTCCACTTTGATTTTGAGTATGATTCTGAATCCAGACCTTAATGGGCTAATGATTTTGATTTCCATTGATCATTCTTAGGTTATTTTGCTCTAAACACATTCCTCTGTCTAATAAAGATTTTCAGCTGAAATATTTCATTCATCGAGGTCTATATTGTGTTTTTAGGTGTTCCCTTTATTTTTTTGAGCAGTGTATAATCCTAATGGGGGATTTAAATGTTAACTTTGATAACACTGACTAGATGTTCACTAGAGATTTTAAATCAATTTTAGATTGCTTTGACCTAACACAACAGGTCAACTTTTCAACCCACACCAAGGGTCATATCCTTGACTTAATTTGCTGTTCAGGCATCCTACCATATAACGTCACCTCTGCTGAACTACCTATCTCTGACCATAAAGCTGTGTTATTCAACACCAACCTACCGCTCAATAAATCAAGGGTGCATCATACCATATCATACCACAACATCAGATATGTTAATCCAGATGATCTCAGCAGTTTAATTATCTCAAACCCGATTCTTGCTCCCACCTCCTCACTCCCTCATCTTATGGACTACTAAAATGATAGTTTATCTTCCGCACTTGAGTTTAGCACCTCCAAAAACACAGATTGTCTCATTTGCCCATACTGCTCCCTGGTACACACCTGAACTACGTCAGCTCAAGGCTATAGGTCTGCACCCCAAAAGGCTTTGCATCAAGACAGGACTTGCTGTTCATAAACAAATGTATTCTGATCATATACTCCATTACAAAAATGCTCTTTCAACAGCTAAAAAATCCTATTATGCAAATATCACCAGTACAGGTGAAGAGAATACTAGAACGCTCTTCACCACAGTGAAAAGTTTACTCAACCCACCTGAAACCAATATGAACAATAACTTTTCTAATAAAAAATGCTCTTTTTTTTTTTTAAAGTTTTTCCAATTCCAAAATTAGTGCAATTCATGAGCTGCTGGCCTCTGCCGACATCATGCAGACTGACTTACCATCAGCAAGCGCCATGAAACTGTCTCCATCCACTGTCCTATGTGACTTCAGTCTTCCAACTGAAAACCACATTTTTGAACTTATTACTAAATCCAGCACCTCCACGTCACCTAGATCCAATCCCCACAACCCTAGTTAAAACATGCCTGCCCTCTGTCATCTCCCTGATAACCTCCATCATCAGCTCCTCTCTGTCCACTGGTACAGTTCCTCCTTCACTGACTGTTGCCATAATCAGACCAACTCTGGAAAAAACCTGGTTCAGATTCTAATGACCAAAATAATTACCAGCCAATTTCCAATTTACCATTCATCTCCATTATCCTTAAGAGGGTAGTCGCAGCTCAACTCCAGATCTACCTTGATAACAATAATCTCTTTGAAAAATTCCAACCTGGCTTTTGCCCCTAACATAACACAGAAATAGGCCTGGTTGAGATCATCAATGACATCCTTCGTGCAGCTCACTCCAGTCTACTCTCTATCCCCATCCTTCTTGACCTCACCACAGCCTTTGATACTATATCCCATCAGCTCCTCACCGATCATCTGGGTAGCACTGGAGTTGGGGGCACTGTATATCAGTGGTTTGCTTCCTACCTACGTACAGACAGGACACATTTTGTACAGATTCAGAATTACCGATCAGAAAGTTTCATAGTACGGCATCCGGGTAGTGTAGCAGTCTATTCCATTGCCTACCAACATGGGGATTGCTGGTTCGAATCCCCATTACCTCTGGCTTGGTTGGGCATCCCTACACATAATTGGCCGCGTATGCGGGTGGGAAGCCGGATGTGGGTACATGTCCTGGTCGCTGCACTAGCGCCTCCTCTGGTCAGTCAGGGTACCTGTTCAGGGGAGGAGGAGGAACTGGAGGCAATAGTGTGATCCTCCAACGTGCTACGTTCCCCAGGCAAAACTCCTCACTGTCGGGTGAAAATAAGTGACTGGCGACTTCACATGTAACGGAGGAGGCATGTGGTAGTCTGCAGCCCTCCCCGGCTTGGCAGAGGGGATGGAGCAGCAACCAGGACGGCTTGGAGAGTGAGGCAATGGTCAAATGCAATTGGGGAGAAAAAATGCCCCCCCCCCAAAAAAAGTTGCATAGTTCCCCATGGAGTTTCACAGGGTTCAGTGTTGGGGCCACTCCTGTTTATTATTTACCACCTCCCTCTTGGCAATATCTTCCGGCACTATGGTATCAATTTCCACTGCTATGCTGATGATACACGGCTTTATGTGTCCACTAAGCCCACTTCCTCTCTCGCCTCCAGTACCCTCACTGCTTGTCTCCATGATTTACAGATAAGGATGACAAACAATTATCTGAAATTCATCAGTAGTAAATCTCCATGTTACCTCCGGCTTGGTCGAGCATCCCAACAGACACAATAGGTCGTGTCTGTGGATGGGAAGCCAGATGTGGGTATGTGTCCTGGTCGCTGCACTAGCACCTCCTCTGGTCGGTCAGGGCGCCTGTTTAGGGGAGAGGGGGAACTGAGGGGGGGGGGGGGGGGAGTGTGATCCTCCCATGTGCCATGTCTCCCTGGTGAAACTCCTCACTGTCAGGTGAAAAGAAGCGGCTGGCGACTCCACATGTATCGGAGGAGGTATGTGGTAGTCTGCAGCCCTCCCCGGATTGACAGAGGGGGTGGAGCAGCAACCGTGACACCCCAGGAGAGTGAGGTAACTGGCCAAATACAATTGGGGAGGAAATCTGAGAACCCCCCCCCCCCAAAAAAAAGAAAGTCTCCCAGATTGCCTTTTTTCATCTGCGAAACATTTCCAGAATACACCCTGCTTTAACATAACACTCCACGGAAGTCTTAGTCAATGCTTTGGTCACATCACGCACTGACTACTGCTATGCAATCCTGGTAGGCATCCCCAAATTTATTGGACTTCAACTCATCCATAATTCTGCAGCACGGATTATTACACATTCAAAGTCCACTGAACATGTCTCTCCCCTGCTGATTCAATTACACTGGCTTCCTGTATCACAGCGGATTAACTAACAAACGTATTAACATTCAAAGCTCTTCATAATCTATCCCCTGCTCATCTCACAGACCTCCTTCAGACTTGTACTCCATCTCGCTCCCTGCGGTCTTCACCAGCTGGTCTATTGGCACTATCAGCCATCAACCTCAGCACAATGGGTGCCAGGGCTTTCTCCTATGCTGCACCCAAACTCTGGAACATTTCCTGTCATATCCACATACTGGACTCTATTACAGAATTCAGAAGTGCTCTTAAAACCCATCTTTTTAAACTAGCTTAGTGACTTTAACAGCATTAACCGCATCATCTTCATCTTGATTTAACTCCTTGCTGATGTATGCTCCGTTGTTTATTGTGTTTTATTGTTGATTGTACTCGGTGTTTTTTACTGCTTTGTTATTTACTGTATTTGATGTAAGGTGATCTTGAGTGTCATGAAAGGTATCATTAAATAAATACATCACCATTTGCATCATTAAATGCATCATCTGCCATGTGTATTAAAAAATGCATGCATGGCTATGTAAATTGATGATACTACAATGTACGTATGTATCTGCAGAAAATACCAAGGACGTTAACAAAATGCTTGAAGAAGAGCAAATGCTGGTTTCTGAAAATAGGCTAAAGTTGAACATCTCAAAATTCAAGAGTCTAACATTCGGCTCCAGGCATGCTCTAAGGACAGATCAAGAGCTGTGCATCTCTTTCTAGGGGTAGCTATTGAGCAGGTTAAAGAGGGCAAATTGTTGGGTGTCACACTTGAGGGAACACTTTCATCGTCAACTCACATTAATAATATTGTTGCCAAAAAATTAGTAGAGGCATTTCCATCATCATCAGATGTGTTTACTTTTTAAGCGAGATAACAACTTAACAAGTAATACAACCTTTAGTCTTATCCCACCTTGATCACTGTCTGGCAATCTGGTCTAGTGCTTCAAAACAAGAGCTTAATATGATCCCCATCATTCAAAACAAAGCGACCTGCACTGCTTTTCATTGCTCAATGAGGGACAGTGTGGAAGGGATGCATGCCATGGATGAGGGTGGAAGAGAGACTGGAATGCAGCTTGGTCCAGTATATAAGAAACATTTATGCCTTGAGAAAACCCATACTTATGTTCACAGTTAACACACACCAAAGATGGACATTATTATGACACCAGACATGCCTTGATGGGATGCTTCATGTTAGCTTTACCTAAAACCAATGCTTTTAAGAAAACGGCAATGTATAGGGCTATGTCAAATTGGATGAAACTACCACTACATTTAAACCAGATTACTAGTAAGATCAGTTTTAAAAATAAATTATTCAGAAAAAAATAAGTTTAGGCCACATATGATATTCTGTATGTTTGTGGTACTTAGACCATTCTTCACTGTGCACTACTAGTATTGGGCAGTTCTTTTTACCTAGCTTTTTCATGGGATACTTTTTTATTATGTTTTGACCAATTACTGTTGAGGTGACATTACGAATGTGAGAGAACTACTTATTTTCTCATATTTTTATTTTGTTAATATTGTGGCTTTGTACCTAATGTGACGTTTGAAAGTCTTGTCTTGTCTTTTGCGTGGATCCCAGGAAGAATAGTTGTTTCTGCGGTAATAATGAATGGGGATCCTAAATAAATTGAAATTTAAAAAAAAAAGAAAAGAAAAGTGGTGTGTGTGTGTGTTTTTTACCAACCTCTTGGGGCTAGGGTAGCAATTGGTCTTGGGCAGGGCAGCAGGGCTGATCTTATTGTTGGGATAAGAGCTGCGACAACACTGCAGACACAACAGCAGGCCCAGAGAGAGGCAGAGAATCAAGGACATCACCAGGTAAGTCTGACGGTCAGATACCTGAAGAACACACACACACACGCACGCACGCACGCACGCACGCACACACGCACACACACACACACACACACACACACACACACACACACACACACACACACACACACACACACACAGTTGATACAGAAATATTCTTTATCAGGGTCCGCAGTGGTGTAGCGGTCTAAGCATCAGCTTTGTGTCGATGCAGTTGCCCACTGGGGCCTGGGGTTCGTGTCCCGGTCTGGTCAGATCCGACTATGGCCGGACTCGATGAAGCAGCAATAATTGGCAACGCTGTCTTCGGGAGGGGGGTGGAGTTGGCTTTTGCTCATCACATGAATGCGTCTCTATGTGTGTCAGAATAGCAGTGATTCGGCCTGGATTCGCCTTGTGACGGAAGTGGCGAGGCGTCTCCTTCAAAACTGCCGGCCGAACGCATGCAGTACGAGGGTGGGTGTTTGAACTAAAATAGGGATCGATTGACCACTAAATTGGGAGAAAAAAGCGGAAAATCAGAAATGTATAGAAAAAACAAATATGCTTTATCACAAGTTGCACTGCAAAGTCACTTGAGACACAACTAACTGTAGGAAACCGAGCACACATCAAGAGGTCATAAGAGCCAAGAGTGAAATAAAAAAGGGAACCCTTGTCAGTAGAATATGTTGTATATTCCCTGCTGCAGTCCTTCATTGAAATCCCCATGCAGTTCAACCATCTTCTAAACAGCATACAGACCATGATTTCAATGAATATGTCATATACTGATAGATTACTATTATTCAGACACACACCATACATCCATCCATTATCCGAACTGCTTATCTTGACACATCATACAATGAACCTAAGATTTTAAATTCAATAGATCTTCCTTTAAAACAATGATAATGTAAACAGTTGAGCCCATTCTAATGTATGTATCAAACACATCCTTTTTTACAGATGATATACACTGTTATTTTCCTTTTCAAACCATTCAGGTATTGTTTTGACTATGTGCATTAAATCTAGTTTGCTGATATGATTGCAATTGTCTTTATTTATTTAGAATTTTACTAAATGCAAAACTGCCTGCTCATAAACCTTTGGGGAGAAAAAAAGAGAAAAATCAAAATTCCACAGGAAGGCGGCTGATTGCAACAAAGTCTTTTCTTGTCAACATGTACAACAATAGAGTGTAAGCTACCTCTCTCTGCAACTGGGTGACTGTAATGGTGAGATTGAGCATCAGCCTGGTGACATTCTCCAGCTGGCTTTGTTGAACTTGTATAGAGTCCGTTTGCTTCTGGTCCTGGACAGATGCATGAGCAGAGTGCAAAATAAACATGGGCGTTACTTAGCTATCACTGAAACTCATTAAGCACCCAACACTACTGTTAAAGGTAAGTGCCCCTAAAGTCTGGCTACTACTGACCTGCTCCTCAGCAATACGTGACGTGTTTTGCAGTTTAATGATGGTCTTGTTGAATGCTCTCTGCATCTCTTCCATCTGTTTACGATACCTGGCCAACACAAATACAAAAATCCATTCTTTGTAGCTTCTTCACAGTTTCTAAGAGCTTTAAACACATGGTCATATAAAATTACAACATACTTTGTAAATTAAACTAAGTGCTTTAAAAACATTATCAATGTCATCATTATTATTCAGTTATATCCCCTCATTCAGTGCTAAACTGCATTGTGCTCAGTGGCTCACCTCTGACTGAGTTCCTCCAGGTATCTACTGGACAAGCTCATGTTCATTTCCAAGGCTTTGATCCTGTTGTTCAGCCTCATGAACACACTCTCCTTCTGGCTGGAGCTATGCACCGTGCCCCCATTTAGTAGTGCTCCATTTCCATTCACTCCCCCGCCACCGAACTCGCCTGCACTCTGCAGCTCAGCATAAAAGTCTGTGGCCGTCCGGTGGATATTCCCATTGCCATTGGTACTTAGGAGGAGCTCATCTACCAGGTCTTCCCCACGATGGTGCTCTACAACCTGGATGAGGGATTCACTCTGTTCCCTGTGGGTCTGGGAGGCCTGGAGGTTGTGCCTCTGCAAGTCCCCGCCATCTGTTCCCAGCCTTACTGCGTCTGAATGGGTGTCATCCAGCGGGGGAGCTGTTGGCAGCTCAGTAGGTGGAGTGATCATGTCTGTGGATTTGGAGGCCGTGGGGAGAGGCTGCTCCTTGCCAGAGGGAACAAGGAGATTTAGGTAGGGAGAGGCGGTCTCAAGGGACAGATGCTGCAGGGGAGAGGTAAGGCTAGGGCTGGGGGTAGGGGTGCTACCACTAACCTGCGTCTCTGGGACAGGGACCCTTTGGAAAGTTGGAGGGGAGACAAGGTCCAGAGCTGCATCTTTGATGGGAGGTAACACCCTCTCTTCCTGGGTGGGCGTGGGCCGGGTCAAGGAGGTGTGGGAGAAACTGTGAGGAGTGATGGTGGAGGTTCTACTCGGCTCCAGAAGGATCTGGGGCTCCGTAGTGTGCGTGTCAGGGATGTGGGTGCTGGGGTGTGTGTGCAAGCTGTGGGGCTCTGCAGAAAGTTTGCCCTCATTCTGAGCCTGCAAAGGCATCTCGGGCTCTGAAAGCTTCTCTGTAAGGGGAGGGGGTTCTTGGATGGGGGGCACAGGGACAAGGATCTGTGGAGGTGTGTGCGTCAGGGCAGGTGTGTGTATGTCCAGTTGTGTCTGTGTCTGAGCATTCAGTTGTCTGCGTTGGAGGCTGCGCTGTCTTACTTTGGCTAGCTTGGCTGAGCACCAGCAGTGGAGCAGCTCTGGCAGGGTGGCCATGCAGGACTGGGAGATGGAAAAGGAGGAGAGAGGACAGTACACCTGACTCTCCCTCCGTCTCTTCCTTGCCTCCCTCCTCATCTGCTCCTCTCTCTCCTCTTCCTCCTCCTCCTCCTCTCCCTCCATCAGCATGACTGTGGACTGCCTGGGCTCTTCGTTATCGTCGTCCTCAACCAGAGTGACAATCCTTCTGTCCTCCGGTGAGTCTGGTGATAAAGAGGAAGGTGTAGAAGAGTCTCTAGACCCCTCGGAGTCCTCTGGGGAAACAGGATGCACTGACTCTGTCATCTCCAATCTAGGGGTAAAATTTTCAAAATGACTTGGGGGCATACTCACAGAGGAGGTCATTGGTGTGTTTGTCTTTGTGGGTGTGTGAGCGATACAGTACATGCATGTATAGCAGGTTAGAAAAGTAGTTTACATGGTTGTGCATGTACTTCATCATATTTTGTGTGGGGGTTAAAGGGAAACTGCAATTTTCAACATTATCACTAAATAATTATGTAATAGGACTAACATGCCATTAGCAGCCAATAATACTGAACAGTCTTCTGTGTGTCTCTGAAATGGTGCTGAAATTGTGTGGAAAACTAAATGTGAAAATTATTATGTGAAACTTATTTCCTGGTTTGCCGCCACCTTCAGTGGGCTACATCGAAACAGTGGAAGAAAATGTGAATAATACCGCTACTGTTGTGGCGAATGACAGCGATTCACCAATTGCGGAAACGTGTCACCCAGTGGCTTTACTGACAGACACTTTTCTGCAATCGGTGGCATTGAGTGACACACAGATGTCTGACTGCTAAGTATTATGGCCGCTAATGGAGTGTTATCTCTACAACACAAAGAAATAATGCTGAAAATCATGACCATTTCCCCCCAAGACTCATTAAAAACCATCACTTATTTACTGTTATTCCTTTTTAATATACCAATTAGTGTGTGTGTGTGTGTGTGTGTGTGTGTCTTACATCATGGAGCTGCTGAGGGTGGTGGTGGGTGTGAGCAGAACTTCTGTGCTCCCCTCAGTTTCATTCTGAGTCTCTTCTGTAGCATTGGCTATAAGTTGAACAAACCGACAATATTTTGTCAAGTCAGAACGGGGCTATGATAACTCCAGGCTGCAGTCAGAAATAAGGCAGCCACAGTACTTGGCAGCAGCAAGTTTCCGCCAACCACTGTGTGGATAGAACAGCTAAAATGAGGGATAAGGAAACAGTTTGCCAACACTGACAGTGTTTCTGCTTTTCCCCAAACATGGGCCTGCCCGACAGCCACAAAACCAGTCTAGTCCAGTTAGGACTGCTCCACCCCCATCTGTGTGTGTGTGTGTGTGTGTGTGTGTGTGTAAACAGGCATCAGAAGTGCCATAACTCCAGCTAAACCAGTATTTAGGGTAAATGTTTTGTGAGGCAACACTTTCTGGGATTGCTTCATATAATGAAAGGCTGAATTTCCTTCAGAAACCGAGAATATGCTTTAAATCCTTGTGGCCAGAGCTTTTCTGAACCAGATTCTGTAAACCTTTCTCTGGGAAAATGTTACGAGTACTGAAAAAAAGAATAAAATAAACCTTTTTGTTCCTAATGGAGCAGCATCAGAGAAAGCGTCTTCTTTCTAGCTTCAGGACAGACTTGTTCATTTAGTTTCAAAAATCTCGACTAAACTGTTTTAAGATTATACGGAAAAAAACTTCTGAGGGTGGTTTTTGCTTTCATTGTGCTGCCTCGGGAACATTCTGACGTCACTCCCTGTGTGGTAACAAGAGTCAAGCGCTTGGTGGTGAACCCCCCCTCCCCCATCTCCCAGTTTTATTACACGACTCAGCTCCACTGACTCAGAGTAACACACAGATAGCCATGTTTCTGTTAAATTCCTGGTAAAGACCTCCTGCCAGCAGCCAGATATACATCTGGTTCCCTCACCAAACAGCGCACATGCACAAGTGTGTACACACACACACACACACACACCATTCTTAAACAGTAAATATGCATACAAGCACGAAAAAACACACGAGAACAACCCCACATACAAATGCATACAGTATAAGAAAATGCATATGCCGGATATGAAAACACAGTGAATACGGCAATGACCTACTTTTAGAACTAGCTAATCTAAATAATATGCGGTATCCAATGTTCAAATTCTACAGACCAACACTTGGAGACACTGAAAACAGTGAAAAGGGGGAATGAAAAAGAAGTGTGGGCAGATGGAAGAAGACTAATGTTACAAATCAGTCAGATGGCAGAACCAAATGATCAGTAAAACAGTATAATGGGGCCAAGCCTAAGTGTCAGTTATTACGTCAAACCTATTATGGCTGCAGAACAAGAGATGACTCAGGACATTTCATAAGCAAAAAAAAAAAAAATTGGGGGGGGGGGCTCGTGTTTTTTAGCATGTCAACTAGAGATTTACTCATCATTCTACATGACTGAATGAGTTGTATTTGACTATCCCACATCCTACTCGAGGACAATATCAAGCTAAAGAAAAAAGCAGAAGGGCACATGACCCTCTTTCCCCAGAAGAGGTGGAATAAGGAAACGGGTTGTGTCCAACTTCCATATAAAAAAAGAACACACTACGAGTAAGACTTTTACAATGTGAGAAGTAACTCTGAGATGTACATTCCTGAAAATGCTCACCAAGACAGCAGCCTTTTATTACTTTTACTTCTCGTCTCAGGCTTTCAATTCCAAGTTATGTCATTTTCAGAATTTAGCACAAACCAGTTTCTCCATAACAGCAAGTCACAGTTCTAGGGAGCATATACACTCACTGGCCACTTTATTAGGTACACCTTGCTAGTACCGGGTTGGACCCCCTTTTGCCTTCAGAACTGCCTTAATCCTTCGTGGCATAGATTCAACAAGGTACTGGAAACATTCCTCAGAGAGTTTGGTCCATATTGACATGATAGCATCACGCAGTTGCTGCAGATTTGTCGGCTGCACATCCATGATGCGAATCTCCCGGTCCACCACATCCCAAAGGTGCTCTATTGGATTGAGATCTGGTGACTGTGGAGGCCATTTGAGTACAGTGAACTCATTGTCATGTTCAAGAAACCAGTCTGAGATGATTCGAGCTTTACGACATGGCGCGTTATCCTGCTGGAAGTAGCCATCAGAAGATGGGAACACTGTGGTCATAAAGGGATGGACATGGTCAGCAACAATACTCAGGTAGGCTGTGGCGTTGACACGATGCTCAATTGGAACTAAGGGGCCCAAAGTGTGCCAAGAAAATATCCCCCACACCATTACACCACCACCACCACCAGCCTGAACCGTTGATACAAGGCAGGATGGATCCATGCTTTCATGTTGTTGACGCCAAATTCTGACCCTACCATCCGAATGTCGCAGCAGAAATCGAGACTCATCAGACCAGGCAACGTTTTTCCAATCTTCTATTGTCCAATTTTGGTGAGCCTGTGCGAATTGTAGCCTCAGTGTCCTGTTCTTAGCTGACAGGAGTGGCACCCGGTGTGGTCTTCTGCTGCTGTAGCCCATCTGAATCAAGGTTCGACGTGTTGTGCGTTCAGAGATGCTCTTCTGCATACCTCAGTTGTAATGAGTGGTTATTTGAGTTAATGTTGCCTTTCTATCAGCTCGAACCAGTCTGGCCATTCTCCTCTGACCTCTGGCATCAACAAGGCATTTTCGCCCACAGAACTGCCGCTCACTGGATATTTTCTCTTTTTCAGACCATTCTCTGTAAACCTTAGAGATGGTTGTGCGTGAAAATCCCAGTAGATCAGCAGTTTCTGAAATACTCAGACCAGCCCGTCTGGCACCAACAACCATGCCACGTTCAATGTCACTTAAATCACCTTTCTTCCCGATTCTGATGCTCGGTTTGAACTGCAGCAGATCGTCTTGACCATGTCTACATGCCTAAATGCATTGAGTTGCTGCCATGTGATTGGCTGATTAGAAATTTGCGTTAACGAGCAGTTGGACAGGTGTGCCTAATAAAGTGGCCGGTGAGTGTATATGAAATTGCCCAACAAGACGTATCAATTACTAAAATCATTTGACAATTTTTGGAGATATAAACTGGCTGGCATCTCTGAAGTGAGCACGGGGAAGCACTGATACAAATACTGAAGAAAGTCATCTCTCAAATTCAAATAATGAAGAATTAAGTGAAATTAACAAAGAGAAAAATTAGAATATCTGATTGGATAAAGGAAGAAATTTGAAATATGGGGGGGGGGGCAATATCATTTGCTTTCCCTGAAAAGTAACTTAGTTTGGGGTTTTTTTGGGGGGAGGGATTTTTGCCCCCCTTTTCTCCCCAATTGTATCCAGCCAATTACCCTACTCTTCTGAGCTGTCCCGGTCACTGCTCCACCCCCTCTGCTGATCCGGGGAGGGCTGCAGACTACCACATGCCTCCCCCAATACATATGGCATTGCCAGCCGCTTCTTTTCACTTGACCATGAGGAGTTTCACCAGGGGGATGTAGTGCGTGGGAGGATCACACCATTCTCTCCAGTTCCCCCTCCCCCCCCGAACAGGCGTCCCAACCGACCAGGACACATAACCACATCCGGGTTCCCATCCACAGACACGGCCAATTGTATCTGCAGGGATGCTCGAACAAGACGGAGGTAACACGGGGATTCAATCCGGTGATCCCAATGTTGGTAGGCAATGGAATAGACCGTCACGCTACCCGAATGCCCCGCAACTTAGTTTTAATTGATAGGCCTGGAATAGAATGAGGTTCTTAGAACTTGCATACTACCAATACAATTTTCATATCATTTTGATGTCAGCGCTATCACAGGTTAACTCATCACAGTGACTGCTGGCCAGAGAAACCTTTATACCAACAATGAGCAGCAGCTTGAAGTCGTTTGGCATTTAGAGAAGAAACAGTAAGGAGGAGACATTAAGGCGGGGTGAGGGGATAGTACCTTCAGAGTGGGCTTCACCCTCCAGCTCTGGCTTTCCCCCCAGCACATTAGCAGCAATGTTGTTGACCATGTTCAAAATGGCGTCTAAAAAGGAAGGAAGGAACATAGATATAGTGAAAGAATTATTTTGTAGGAATAAAAGGGTCCTTTAAGGATGTGAAAAGGCAGCAGCTTCAGGCCAAACTGTAATCAGTAAAACCACATGCCTTGGGATTCTTTTTCTCCTTCTCTTTCACTGTCCAATCCCTTTTCTGCCCCCTTCAACATTGCTCCAATATCTCCTTCCCCCTACATAACATTTACTTTCTCAATTTTTCTTACCCAGAACCTCCCTCCAATTTCAGCTTCTGGGTTTTTCCTCCTGTTCTCTCCCGAAGATGCTATCAAGTATTAAAAAAAAAAAAAAAAAAACTTTGTCCCTCTACCCTTTTTTCCTTTGGGAAACCAAGGGTTATGTTTGACCCCCATGAAGGCTGTGTGTGTGTGTGTGTGTGTGTGTGTGTGTGTGTGTGTGTGTGTGTCAGAAAGGAGTATATCATGTGCAAAATTTTATTACTAAACTCCATTCTATGCCTGTAAGTACATGTGATACAGTGTGCAATTACGATACTGAGGAATAGTGAGTACTTTCCACTTCCCAGGAAATGACTCTCCACCTACTGGTTTTTGAATTGGGGGAGACTTTATGACTTTATGTAGGGAATAACCAATGATACTTACACACCTATACGTTTGTCTGTGCACAGTACTGACGATTTTGTAAAATTCTAAAACTATAGACACCTGTGAATCTGCCCGTGGACATCATTATGTGGTAGGGTACCGTAGTGAGGAGGAAGACTACCCTTTCAGGATGACCAGCCAGAATCAAGCCACCATATTGGCAAGCACCCATCCTGTTGAGCTGTCCTTGCACAACATACAAAATACCTACCGTCTTCTGAGGGTTGTTGTTCTATGAGGAAATCCTCATAGCAAAACGAGAATTTCACAACACAACTCATTATGGTATTACATTTGTGAGGAATATTTTTAGCCTATAGGAGACCTTAAACACATTTTTCTCTAATTTTTGTGTACTAGGTTCAGCTACAATTAACCAATTTCCCCCTTGAAGATTAATAAATTTATCTTTTATTCTGTCATCTTCATTGTTTTGACATGGCATGTTGTCACTTTGATTTGTAGTCATTTTTCATGGTAATTAGGACTATTGTAGCATATGTAGCTTTGTACTGTACTTACTGGTAGCTGAGCCAAGCAGGTTCTTAGATGCTTTATCCTCAGGTGGTTGGTAGCCAGGTGGGTAGTCTGGGCAGAAAGAAATATCACAAATTATAAGGGTGAACATGCATAACACACGCACTGAAGGTGAATATTTTCAGTTTAATGAATTAACTTTCGCTTCAAAAAAGTCTGCGATCAGACGTTTCCTCCAAAACATGCTTTAAAAATCTGGTGTCTCACTTAAGATACCAAAATGCAACTGGAGACTCATGATAACACATTCTACCACAAGGTTTGTATAGTGTTGCTGCTAAAAATGTATGTTGTTGTACCAATTTGGGACAATTTGAAACTATGCATTTCCTTTATCATTAAGCAAGAAAAAATTGCACACCTGGCAAGCAAAATCCTTAGAAACAATTTTCAACTGTATTTTCCCCAAAAAAGGCAAACCATAGTTCAAAAAAGAAAAACTTTTGGACACAAACACAGAACCATCATACCATAGTCCTCATCCAGATACTCCAGTCTTTCTGATGGGTACTGGGAATCAGCTATCTCCTCATATTCCTCCACCATACTCGTGCCAAACACCCTATATAAACATATACACAAATACAGAGTTACACATGGAGTCCCTTGCATACAAGCTTAAAGTTCTTCTGTTACTTCGTGACATTATTGATGGAACTTCCTTGGTATGGAACCTTGTACAAAATGCTGATACATATGCAATGTAATGCATGGGGATAATGTATATACAGCATGCATGTCATGTACAAGAATGGAGGTTGTGTAAAAACTGGGACCATTTCTAAATGCATACAAACTTCTATCTACATTTTCTAGCATGCTATGGAAAAGCTATACAAAAAAAAAACAAAAAAAAACACAGATAACGGGTGTTATTTTTGTAGTTTACACGGTGCGTGCACCAGTATAAACATGTACCCCACATTTCATGCTATTGTATAGACTGGAGTTGAGATAAATTAGCAGTGTTCACTATGAAAATCCAAAAACAAGCTCCAGCAGGGGCAAATGTTATTTTAAAGTTTGCCACATTCCTCTTTTCAAGTTGGCGCTCAGCCAGGCCTTGTCAACATAGCAAAACACCATTGAATTCTAGCCATGACCTCCCACCTGGGGTTGTTGTTGTTGTCTTATTTACAGTCCTTTCAGCCCCCCACAATTATTTTATTATGATAAATCCCTCATCAACCCTCTAACATGGGTGTATAGTTCTGTTTGCTCATGAATGAATGTCTGTGTGTGTTTAAAAGTAAGGTACGAAGCAACTCAACGCAGCCAACTCAGGAGAAAACCAGGGTCCTGCATACTCCATTTATACATGCAAAGGCACCATTTAACTATCTTGGGGTAGACCTAGAAACTTTAAATCCTGATACTATGTCGTTTATTCAGGGGTTCAACTCAACTTTGGTTGAGTTCTAGCCCTCTTAGGGAGCAGTGCACTGGGAATGCCAGATTGAGTTACAGATAATATATGTGTACATGACGGACTACGTTGAACATGATTTGTATATGTAGACAGACTCCCTGAAATACATAGGAGCATAATACCAGCAAGTGTCAAGAAAAGTTTAACGGAAGAGCTTGTAAGCGAGAAAGGGTGAATGACTGACAGAAACAGAGACATATCTGTTGAGATTTTACTCTTGTATACTAAATCTCTTCGTACTAAACAGGAGACATGAGAGAGTTGAATACCAAAACCAAGTCAAGCGGAAAACCAAATATTTTTTTCAAGCAAACCTAGAGTTCACATGGCATCCCCTACAGATAGCATGGTCCCTAGTATTACTGGGTGATATGGATACTGGAAATCTGGAGTCTAAAAAAGATCCGCAAGGCTGGGTTGTTAAGTTCATAAACACAAAGTGGAGTATTTCAAGCCGTGTGAAATCAAAATCAAATGACTCCATGGTGTAAATCATTATATAAGAGAAGACAGGAAGATTACTGAATGATTATTTTGCTCATCTAAAAGGCATCTTACTTCCTGTTCTTTTCTATATTTATAGTTCCTTTAGTTAAAAACAGACATTCAGTGTATGGGGTCATCAGGTCATTTGTTTTGCTGCAATTTTTAGGGACTTGTTCTGTCTCCCTGACTTTGTTCCTCAGCTCATATGAACACTGACATGAAAGTGAATGACCAACTCAGAACCTGCTGAATATGTATGAGAAATCACATACATTTCATTACTGAAGCTAATCCAGAGCAAACAGAGTCCTTGAAAACTATAGAAAGGTCTGGCAGAATGAACTTGGAACAGTAATGGAACTGGGCTGGGCTCATCGCCCCCTTACCTGATCAGACTGAGGGGACAAAAGTGTTCTGATCCAAAATGGGAGAGAAGTTCAACCTGAAAGGTACAAGGAGAAAAAGTTTAAGTGACTTTTAAACAAGTGACCCATTTCTCCCAACAATATATTTAACACCCCAGGGTAAACACATAGTCCAACAATCTTGGCAATTTCAGTATTCATTTCTCCAAGTTCTGAGAATGTGGTCTGTTTGTGTGTATGTGCATGTACTGGTGGCTTAATATCTTTGGCATGCATTAAAAAAATTAATGCTTTACTCTTCCACCAGAGCTCCTCCTTTCAAGTGTATGACCATTATAGCTCAGTTTTACTGTGCACCATGACCTCTGACAGTGAAAGAAGGTTGCTAACCTTTATGTACTTGATGAACATCTGATGCGAGCGAAAGCAGGAGAGAAGAGAGACAGGGGGACAAGAGAGATAGGAAGAGAAAGAGAGAAAAAAGAAAAGAAAGAAATCAGTAAAGGTTGATTCATGCTACAAGCAAGTCAAGCATTTGCTTACAGCATTGCTAGGTTCTTCTCTTAAAACCCAATGCACTTGTGATACTGGCGTACTGCTCAATGAGAGGCTATGAGAAAGATACTAGATTGAAATGGTCTACAAACAGGCGGAAGGCATAAAGACAGATGGACAGACAGACAGACAAGACAAAGTTCAGGACAGACGTGAGAAGTCGGAAGTGGTTCACCTTGAAGCTTCCGATACAAACCTCTAAATGTATCATTCAGTTATTCCATAACAGAACATATCAAAGGAAAAATGACTAAATGTAAATATTTAAAAGTAAAAAAATTAGCATATGAAAGGGGTCAACATTTATAAACATCGTCATTAATAAACATTAACTGACAGTTTGATGAGTCTACATTAGTAAACACACAAAAAAAGAACTATTTAGTTCAAGCAACAATCAGGTGGAAAAGAAAGAGGGGAGAGACAGTTTAACAAACAGGGCTCCAGGGTGCACCGTTTTGGTTGCACATGCGACCCAAAATCTGTCAAGTGCGACTAAACATTTTCATTGGTCGCACCAGCGTGCCTGAAATTTAGTATGTGTTTTTGTGTGTGTGTGTGTGTGTGTGTGTGTGTGTGTGTGTGTGTGTGTGTGTGTGTGTGTGTGTGTGGCATTATCTTTTCCCACCCGTATTCTGAGAAGATATCCTACTGCATCTAACTGCCTCTGATTGGCTCTGACCTTGATATTCTTACCCTAACCATTTCAATCCTCATGCCTAAACCTAACCAATCTAACCAACAAAGTCAACGAGTACTAGCCAATCAGAGAAAGGGTAGGGCGTGTCTTTGCAGAATGCGGGTGGAGAGAAAAAACCAAGCACAAAACCATGTAGAACAGCGCACCTGTGCTGCGCGTTCTACTAAACGATTAAACATTCCTCTCAGGTCATCCATGAGTGAGTGCGTGATCATAATTTGTTACGCATACCCCATGGTTTTTTAACAAACATTTATTTAGGGACATTAACCAACAATCGAAACAAATATAAATGTACCCGAGTTAGCTAAGAGGCTACTTTCCATCAGGAGTCCCTTTGCCTGATATTTTTAGGCATCCTAGGAATACAACATGTGCAGTAACAGCATAATGTAGAAAAAGATAATAAGGATAATATAGAAAATAATATATATAAAAAAGCAGACATACAACAAAGCCAATGTATAATACAGTTAAACAACATGTTAAAGGTGTGTGCGAACAGCATCAATGTTGACATTGTTGGTTCTTAATAAGCCGTTTCTTGACATTACACTTGAATAAACAATGGGATGGGGACTCTCTAATTGATTGTGGTATACTGAGTTCCATGATGTGATGCTTTAAAGGAGAAGACGGCCTAGCTAAATGCAGTTCTCCTGATTGAGATTGTGCAGTCCCCTCTAGCTGCACCTCTACTAGCTCTGTTTGTGGTAGATTTGAAGTTGATGAAGTTGGACAGGGGAGGAGGAGTAATGATGAAAACTGAATGGTTTCTTGTCTATGGTTTTGAGTTCTTGTTTGTATAATGATTCCAGTGGTTTTAATGCTGTACAGTGTGTGTTAGACCAGCTTATCACACATTACCAACTTATCATACATCATCCCCATCTTATCACTGGTGATGTAGGAAACAACCACTGAGTGGAAGTACATCTTTGCTGCCTCAGTTGATAGGAAGTCTCTGGTAAACCTGAAATTTGCCAAACTAAACTTTACTTTATTGCAGACCCTTTTTATGTGGGTTTTGAAGCCGAGGTTTGAATCTATGTGTACTCCTAAGTATTTGTATTCTGAAACAACTTGTAGTATCTCTCTCTGGATGAGAATATCTTGCTCTACATTTATGCTGTTGTCTTTTGAAAAAAACGTACAAACTCTTTTCAACACATTCAGTTGCAGACAACATTGGTTAAGCCTGGATGTGACCGTCAACATAACATGTTAACTTGATTGCAACCTCTTCTGTAGTTTTACAATGAGAAAAAACAACTATCATCAGCATACATTAAGATGTCAAGTTTTCCACACACAGAAGGTAGATCATTAATGTACTGAATACGACTGGACCCAGTACAGAGCCCTGTGAGACACCAGTTGATAGATCTAGAGAATTAGATGTATAATATATAAAATGTACTACAAGATGGCGGTGCATGTAGATGCAGCAACCTCACTCAGGCCAAACAATTCAAGTGTTTTTGTTGTCTAATGTGTCTGACACTGCGAGAAAGAACGTCAACTCTACTGGAAAACACAATTACAACCGTAAAGAACTTTTGGACATTGGAAATATGATCACACACAATCAGATACCCGCTTATTTGGACGATCTGCATTTTCTTGGCTTACTACGCAACCCAGGCCCCATTACTACAGGACATCCCCCTGCGGCTACCCGCTTGAAAAAGCGCCGGAGGCAGTGCGAGAGGACCCAGAAGCGCGGCATGCGCGGAGGCATCCATGCTAGGCTAACAGCTAACCCCTCCTGCCATAACCTCTGCTCTTCATCCTGCCCTGTCCCACCTGGAGACAAAGAACAGCTTTGTGAGGATGTTGTTCATTGACTTCAGCTCAGCTTTTAACACAATCATACCACAACAACTGATTGAAAAGCTGAGCCAGCTGGGCCTTATCACCTCCCTCTGCAACTGGGTGCTGGACTTCCTCACGGGGAGGCCACAGTCAGTGCAAATTGGCAAGATCACCTCCAGGACCATCACACTGAGCATCGGCACTCCATAGGGCTGTGTGCTCAGTCTGCTTTTGTTCACCCTGCTGACTCACGACTGCACAGCATCATCCACCTCCAACCTCATTATAAAGTTTGCTGATGATACCACAGTGGTAGGTCTCATCAGCAACAACGATGAATCATCATACAGAGTGGAGGTGGATCAACTGGTGACGAGGTGAAAAAACAACAACCTCTCCCTAAACATAAGAAAAACTAAAGAGGTCATTATTGACTTTAGAAAGACCAGCACCCACCATACCCCTCTGACCATCAATGGTATGGACGTGGAGAGAGTCAGCAGTGTTAAGTTCCTGGGAGTTCACATCACAGAGGACCTCTCCTGGTCCTCACATGTCACTGCGCTCTCCAAGAAGGCCCAGCAGAGTCTTCACTTCCTGCAGCGTCTGAAGAAGGCGAGTCTCCCCCCACCCATCCTCATCACATTCTACAGAGGCACCATAGACAGCATTCTGACCAGCTGTATCACACTGTCTGGCACGGAAACTGCAAGGCCTCCGACCGCAAATCCCTACAGCAGATAGTGAAGACAGCTGGAAAGATCATAGGAACTGCTCTCCCTTTCATCCAGGCCATCTATGATGCACGGTGCACCCGGAAGGCTCTCAGCATCGTGAAGGACCCCACCCACCCTTCCTACATCCACTTCACCCTCCTACCCTCTGGCAGGAGGTACCGGAGCATCCGTACTGCCTCCACCAGACTATGCAATAGTTTCATCCATCAGGCTGTGAGGTTCCTCCACAGCCTGAACACTTAGACCTCCCACAAAACGACTTTTTGACCGTCTTACTCACCGTCCGTGTCAGGTGTGCTTGTGATGTTTAGGTCTGTGAAGTAATTTTGTTTTTAATGGACTGTTTGTTCTTAATATTTATTGTGTGTTATTTGTTTTTATGTGACACTATGGTCCTTGTGAAATGTAATTTCGTTCCTTGTATGTATGAGACATGCATATGAGGCAATGACAATAAAAGCAAGTCTAAGTCTAATTATTAATTTTGACAAGCTGGGAGCGAGATGCGAGGTAGGATCGGAGAAGGTTGGCAAATTCTTTGGAAAGACTGAAATTGAGTAGTTTATGCAGTAGGACATTATGATTAACGGTATCAAATGCTTTCCGTAGATCAAGGAACACAGCCCCCATAGCCTCGCCTGTGTCCATTGATGCCTTAACTTTTTCTATGAAATAGCATGTAGCCGTTTCTGTTGAGTGGTTAGCCCTGAATTCAAATTGCATTGACTGCTGTGGGGAGGAGCTATTGTTGAGATGGTCAATGATTTGTTCGGCAACTGGTTTTTCGAATACCTTTGATACTATGGGGGAAATACTGATGGGCCTGTAGTGGTCAGATGAGGATCACGGCCTTTGAGTATTGGGGTTACAACCGCAGACTTCCACGAGTTGGGAAACCTCACTTGACCCAATGAGGTATTAATGATATGCGTTAGTGGGTTAGTTATTGAGGAGTTGATCTCTTTCAGCATGACTGTGTCCATACCATAGATATCCTTAGCCCTTGAAGACTTGAGAGATGCGATTACTTTTGCAACCTGTCTCAGACACTGGTCTTAATGCTAGTGCTGGCTCACTTGTACCGATAGGTCCACGCATTGGTTTGTTGAACCGTGAAACTTTGGGCTATGGTAGTCACTGATTACAAAGTATTGATTGAAGGCCTGTGCCACATTAACTGGGCTCTGTAGGATTATGTCATTGACCTTCAATTCAATTGGCTTTTTTATTATGTTGTTTTGACTGGTTAATTTTTTTAATCTGGCTCCGTATAGCTGTTGAGCTATTGTGAGAGTTTTCAATGATTGTGATGAAAAAGTCCACCCTTGCTTTTCTCAGTTCTCTTGTTACCTTGTTTCTTAGCATTGCGAATGTATGTCTCTCATGGGACATCTTTGATTTTGTGGCAATTTTTAAGGCGTACACACGAGGAATAAGGCATGTGTGTATGTGTGAAACTGCACCCTGTACTCCTCAAGCAACCTTAAACATACTGATACCTTAAAACATACTGATAAGTCAAAAGGAAGTGAACTATCGAGCTTTTTTTTTTTCCCAAGAAAAATGCTGCGGTGCCCCTATGTGTAAAGGAACTGACAAAAAAGGCAACCCCTAAAATGTATTATTGCAGCATGGTGAAAAATTCTGGGTGCACCTAAATTATGTGCTGGTGCACCAAAATGATAAAGCAAGACACACCAGTGCAACCAATGTAAAAAGTTAGTCTGGAGCCCTGACAAAGAAGATAAGATCCTTGAAGCCCACACTGTGAATGGATATACTGCATATCAAGACATAAACAATCTAATATTCTCTAATGAAGGATAACATCCCCATTTCCTAAGTGTGAAGACTTGATGAGGTAGCCCTTATTAATCACCATCACGTTAGAGACACGCACGCACGCACACACACACGCACGCACACACACACACACACACACAGACACAGCCATTTGTATGGAGACTCATCTCTGTCCAGGCAAAAGAGGGGTCACAGGAGGAGCTGATGACATGGTTCAACTTACCACAAAGTCCAAAGGGTTTCCCTCAAGCTTAGGCCAAAACACAGCTAAATGTATGCAAGATCCAGCAGATCTCTCAACTGATCCATGTAATATTCCCATTTTTTAGACAATAATGTGTTGAAGGAGAAGCTTTAAAAAATAAAACCATGAAAAAATATTTATAATAAAAAGGATCGTACTTTCACGTATTTGGCGTAAAGCTGTTCGTCCAATGGGAAGCTCTGGACTGTGCGTTCATCACGGGCATGGAATGTACCCAGCTTTACCCACTTGTTGGTAGGATACCTGCGGAAAGTAGTGGGTGTGTCAGTGTGAGTGAGTGAGCGAACGAGTAGGCGAGTGAATGACTGAGTGGTGGAATGAGTATACCTGTCACTGATGGACACGAGGAAGTCTTTAGGTGTGGACGAGAAAAGTTCAAAGTTTGCAATGTCCAGTTGCTTCACTTGAATTGGCTCACAGAGCTCTATCACAAACCTGGAATGACAAAAGATAAATGGTTATCGAGGGGCAGTTGCCACAACACTGACAGATCTACTACTACTACTACTTTCAGCTGCTCCCGTTAGGGGTCGCCACAGCGGATCATCCGTTTCCATTTCTTCCTGTCTTCTGCGTCTTCCTCTGTCACACCAGCCACCTGCATGTCTTCCCTCACCACATCCATAAACCTCTTTGGCCTTCCTCTTCTCCTCTTCCCTGGCAGCTCCATATTCAGCATCCTTCTCCCAATATACTCAGCATCTCTCCTCCACACATGTCCAAGCCATCTCAATCTTGCCTTTCTTGCTTTGTCTCCAAACCGTCCAACCTGAGCGGTCCCTCTAATATAATCGTTCCTAATCCTGTCCTTCTTCGTTACTCCCAGTGAAAATCTTAGCATCTTCAACTCTGCCACCTCCAGCTCCGCCTCCTGTCTTTTCGTCAGTGCGACTGTCTCCAAACCATATAACATAGCTGGTCTCACAACCATCTTGTAAACCTTCCCTTTAACTCTTGCTGGTACCCTTCTGTCGCAAATCACTCCTGACACACTTCTCCACCCACTCAAACCTGCCTGCACTCTCTTTTTCACCTCTCTACTGCACTCCCCGTTACTTTGGACAGTTGACCCCAAGTATTTAAACTCAAATGCCTTTGTCACCTCCACTCCTTGCATCCTGACCATTCCACTGTCCCCTCTCTCATTCACGCATAGGTATTCCGTCTTGCTCCTACTGACTTTCATTCCTCTTCTCTCCAGTGCATACCTCCACCTCTCCAGGCTCTCCTCAACCTGCACCCTACTCTCGCTACAGATCACAATGTCATCCGCGAACATCATCGTCCATGGAGACTCCTGCCTGATCTTGTCCGTCAACCTGTCCATCACCATTGCAAACAAGAAAGGGCTCAGAGCCGATCCTTGATGTAATCCCACCTCCACCTTGAACCCATCTGTCATTCCAACCGCACACCTCACCATTGTCACACTTCCCTCATACGTATCCTGCACCACTCCTACATACTTCTCTGCAACTCCTGATTTCCTCATACAATACCACACCTCCTCTCTCGGCACTCTGTCATAAGCTTTCTCTAAATCTACAAAGACACAATGCAACTCTTTCTGGCCTTCTCTATACTTCTCAATCAACATTCTCAAAGCAAACATCGCATCTGTGAGGTTGTCACAACACTGACAGATAAACGGATAAAATCTGAAACATGTCTTGACCTATGGTTTCCTCAGCCCTTCTACTGCAAAACATTTTCCAAGGAGTGACAAGTTACCCTGTGTCAGGGACACATCCCTGCAGTGTGGGTGGATGCTTGTGCCCTTGTGTGCAACTCACCAGATTTTGTTGCTGCAAGGATTTAACATATAAAGGTCCATATTCTCCATAAGAATAGCTGAAGTACTCTGAAAAGGAGGGAGAATAAAAGTGTGAGTGACAGAAGAACATATTTGGATACACTGCATGATAGGCCTATAACCTCACGAACAAGATGGTGTCAGAAAGCCATGCACTCTGTGAAATATTTGCATATAACCGTCTCAAAAGTTTCTGTCACTCATCTCTGTGATGCATTCATAACGTAGGTGTAAATGAAGTTAGAACATGAGTGCAAGTTTGCATGAGCATGTGCGTGTGGTTGGGTGTTTCACCTTGGCCTCATTGTTAGCTGAGAGTATCTTGGCACCGCACTCCACAGAGGCATAGTTGTTCTTGAAGTTCTTCTGAACCTTCTTTACAGGTTGGGGGCTACCATTGGTGGAGGTGTGGAGGGACTGACCTGAACCAAAGTAATAAGAATGTGTCAGCACTTGTTTAAGTATAGGTTCGGATTGTTGATACAAACAGCATGCAGGGAAAGGTAGTACTGGTTAGAAGTGGTGACATGTTAAGATGTGACGTTTGCGTACTTGCAGTGCCTATAACGAACAATGTTCAACAATGATAGCAACGAATAGGGAAACAGGTTCAATTATTCAACCTTCATACACATCTATACACAGAGGCCAGATGAGGTATGAGACCCCTTGTCGCATGCTGTTATTTGTTAATATTTGACCAAACAGAAAAATAAAAAGAGGTTGTACATGCAAACAAACATACATCCAGTATTTAAGGCCTGTGTTCACATTTATGTTCACTGCTAGGTATCAATATACTATACAGTAACCATGCCAATGTACTAACCTTGCTCACTGCATATAAACGTGTATGGTGTGTGTGTGTGTGTGTGTGTAACAGATGGTTCTGAACAGGTCATAAAACTTTCAGAGCCCAAGTCCATTAGAGACGATGGAAAGCGAGTGTCGCCCGAGAGGAACACGCAGAGTGAGATTATGCAACAGACATTAACTTGTGCTTCGCTGACCACTGCACATGGCCCACAGAGAAAAAAGAGACAGAGAGCAGGCAAGGGAAGGAAGAGAAAGAAGAAGAGCAGAGGGGAGAGGGAAGAAAAGCAAAAAATATACTCATGCACACACCTTAAAAAAAGTAGACTGGAAGAAAAAAAAAAGCAAGAGAAATAAGCTGACATGTATGGCTCTCAGCCATATTGGTCTGCTGAAGCACTGCAGGGAAGCATCATCTCATTTTGGTCAATGAACGTGTCAACAGGATCTCGAGAAACTTGAACATGCAGAGGCACTCATGTGTGGTGTGCCTGTAATAGTGTGTGTGTGTGTGTGTGTGTGTGTGTGTGTGTGTTTTATTGTACTCTTACTCTTCTCCTTCTCCACTTCCATGACTTGTTTCTTCCATTCATCAAAGGTGGGGATGTCCTCTTTGCTGGGCACTGAGGGGTCTGTCTCCCTGCCAACACTGGCATCCACTGCCTGAAACCAATACAGACAGGCAGGTCATACACTGACTGGGAGCCGCACGTGTTCAAGGTTTGACATAACGGAATTAAAATTCAACTATACTGTTATCTTACTGATGTGTTTCCATGACCCTATAGGGCCTCTTGTGTGAGGCAACAAAGTAATATTACTTAATATGGTGTTAATTTGTGTTCCTGGCATCAATGAGCCAAAAGATGACATGCGTGTTAGCATCTTCTCCCACGTCATGTCTCGTCATCAAACACACGTGCACGCGCATGGCAAGGCAACAAATGCTCAAATGACTCATCCACAGCACACAGTAGTTAGCTAGGCTGTGGCCTCTAAGGCATTCAGATGCAGCCAGTGAGCTGTGGATAATATTTGATGAATTATGTAAGCACGTTGTTAGAGCCCAGAAGAGTCTGAGCCTGTAAAGCCACCAACTCAAAAAGCCTCTTATGTAAATACCCAGTCAGACAGAGTGGTGGGTAGATTTTGGACCTAACACAGACAAGATATACAAATCTGTCCAAAGCAAAAAACCGATGAGACCTTTGGCCTTAATTATGTACAACCCATTAAGATTCATAAACTAATTTCCTTGACTTTTCATGTTCTATCCATCCTAGTAGAGGATGTCTTACCATATGTGGAGGCTCTTTGCTCAAATGGCTACAAGTCCATATGCACACATGCATATAATAACTAATTAGTTATTATATAAAATTTACACGTGAGATGAAAGCGCTGATTATAATCAGCGCTTTCATCTCACATGTAAATGTCTGCACCTGACCATGCACTGAAACCTTGCAGCAGACTTTGCTGCTTTCTGCTCATCTTTAAGAACTTTCTGAATCAACTCTTCTAAATGTATTGTTCTTTCAGTTCTTCTATTATTGTCTATCATTTATAAATATATGCAATAGTGCAAATACAGAAAAAATATTTTAAGCATTGGATTTGTCACATGGCACTTACAAGCTGCTAGAGATTAGAGTTCATTAAAATAGTCTTAAAAATGTTAAAAAAAAA
Organism: Lampris incognitus; assembly: GCF_029633865.1. Taxonomy (NCBI): domain Eukaryota; kingdom Metazoa; phylum Chordata; class Actinopteri; order Lampriformes; family Lampridae; genus Lampris; species Lampris incognitus. The sequence goes on from NC_079213.1 coordinate 82,613,388, forward strand.
TCTACCTTTGTTGTTGCACACTGTAATTGACTCCATGCTAAGAAATGTAAACATATAGAATTTTTTAAATCTATTTATTGGGTTTTGCAATTATTTAAAACATGACACAAACAAACAGTCAAGCATATGCATCCCCTCCCTCTTTCCCTCTCTTCCATCCCCAGAGCAAAGATAAATGGGGGGGGGGGGTAGCACAGGTGACAATTATATCAAAGACAGAATTAGCATTATGTGAAGATGATGTCTAGCGTCAAGTGTAAACCCCCAAGTCATGCCATTATGATTTAATATACTCTATTGATCCCCAAGTCTCTGCCCCGTCGAAGCTGCCCATGGTCATGTCGAATTTACGGTAGGTAGCAGTAAATCTGATGTGACCATGGGCAGCTTTGATGGGGCAGAGACTTGTGAGCTAGTGTGCTTGTACTTATTGTCCCAACTAGAGGTCCTAGACATCAACATCAGGCTGTATAGAGACAACGGGCTGGCAGTCTGCAACAAACCGGCAAGAGAAGTTGAGAGAATAAAAAAGAAAATGTGTAGTATATTCGCAAGCAAAGGGGTAAAATTTTCAAATGAGGCTAACAAAAACCAAATAGATTTCTTTGACATCTCATTAGACCTTAGAAATGGCACATACAGGCCATCCATGAAGCCCAAAAATACACTGCAATACATCCATCAAGAAAGCAATCATCCACCCTCGTATCTTGAAAAATATCCTAGTGAGCATAAATAAGACACTCTCATGTTTATCATGCAGCGAAGCCATCTTTAATTAAGCAGCCCCCGCCCCCCCATATCACGAAGCCTTACAAAAAAGTAGATATAATTTCAGGCTTAAGTACAACCCACCATCAATTAGCAACAGCCAGCAACAAATAAAAAATGCAGCAGAAGGCGAAACTTCACATGGTATAATCCTCCCCACAGTGACACCATGGCCTCTAATATTGGAAAACTATTTTTCAATCTTTTGGATGAGTGCTTTACCCCAGACCATCAACTGAGAAAAATATTCAACAGGAACACAGTCAAAATTAGCTACAGCTGCATGCCAAATCAACACAAGCATCATAACCAAGGCACAAACCCCCTCAACGCAGCCAAACACCACCAACTGCAACTGCCATGCTAAGGCATCGTGTTCCCTTGAAGGAAAATGCCAGACAGAGGGAGTCATCTACCAGGCATCAGTGACAGGAGAAGACAACTGCAAAGTGGACACTTACGTTGGACTAACAGAGGGCCCTTTTAAAATTAGGTTTAATGCCCATATGAGTAGCTTCAGGAATGAGCATGCAGGAAATGCAACAGCCTTAAGCCGCCACATTTGGTCATTGGTGGACAAGAATATTAATTACTCTATTTCATGGAACATCCTCACGGAGAGCAATACATATTCAATTAATAGCAAAAGATGTAACCTATGCTTGGCAGAGAAGTATTTTATTATTTGCAAGCCTGATATGTCTACCTTGAACAGTAGAAATGAGTTGGCCACCAGCTGTAGACACAGAAAAAAATATCTGCTTTGCAATTACAAATAAAACAATGTCTTTATTATTCCCCCCTTCATTGGATAATAGCATGTGATATTTATTAGATGTTATATTTTTATATTCTAACTGTCTGCTCTTCCAACTGTGCTCCAGCACCATTCCACTATATGATATACATAAAGTACCCCATTGGATGTTGCCTTGTTATATTTTAAATGTATTTCAACAGTGCCTTTAAGTCCTTGCTTTTTCTAAAGAACCCCAACCCCTACTCCATTGCTCCGTTGCTATGCACCGTAAATAGGGGTGTAACGTGGGGCAACGTAGTATTTATTGACTGTGTATGTTTTTTCTTTGTTGTTTAACCACATTGGCAGCTGATTGAGTGCATGACGCACGAAACAAGCTTGTTCTGCTATGTATTAAAGTTTTTTCTCCTACATCTATCTTTATATAGTATATAAAACTTTGTTAAAAGAAACACTCAACGATGGGAAAAGTGCTAAAAAAAATAAGGAGCAAGATAATCCAGTGATTCAAGTACATTCTTTATTAAACAGTACAGCCTGTTTCATGCCATAAGCAATCATCAGCTGTCAATAAAGTTACATGGGAAAGAACATATCATTCACTGCCTCGTCATGCACATCACGTGCACGAAATCCAATGGGGAAGGTAGAGGTGCCTACATTAAAAATTTGACAACAATTTTACTACTGGTTGAGTATGCTTTGTTTTTTGAGAGGATTTTCCAGGTGGCTGAATAATTCATGTTTCTGTCCACCAATGACCAAATATAACAGCTTAAAGATGTTACATTCTTTAAACTGTTGTTTCTAAAGCTACATGTGTGCATTAAACCTCTTTTTGAATGTTCCCTGTGATACCGTGTCCACAAACATCAGTAAGCACTTTTTTGAACTTTTGGATAAGTGCTTTACCCCAGACCGTCAACTGAGGAAGATATTCAATAAGAACACCATCAAAATTAGTTACAGCTGCATGCCTAACATTCAACAAATAATATCATCCCACAACACAAGAATCATGAACAAATCAATGACATCTTCATCACAAACAAACTCCCCCAACTGCAACTGCCATGTGAAGGACTCATGCCCACTCGAAAGAAAATGCCAGACAAAAGGAGTTATCTACCAAGCTACAGTGACGAGAAATGACAATGGCAAAATAGAGACATACGTCGGTCTAACAGAGGGAATGTTCAAAAAGAGATTTAATGCACACATGTATTTGGTCATTGGCGAACAGAAACATTAATTATTCAACCACCTGGAAAATCCTCTCAAAAAACAAAGCATATTCAACCAGTAGTAAAATGTGCAATCTATGTCTAACTGAAAATTATTTTATCATTTGCAAACCAGAAATGTCCACATTTAATAACAGGAATGAATTGACCAGCAATTGCAGACAGACATAAGCATCTATTTTGTATTGTAATTAGAAATTAATCATGCCAATAGACAAATACCAACCCCCACCACCCACCCCACCCTACTGGACTGTTAGCGATCACGTGTTTTTGAATTTTTGAATATAGGCACCTCTCCCTATCTTCTAACTTTATTGACAGCTGATGATTGCTTATGGCATGAAACAGGCTTGTACTGTCTCAAAGAATTTACTTAAATCAATGGATTATATATATATTTAACAAGGGGGACCGGAGGGTGTGCTCCAGTTATCGGGGCATCACATTGCTCAGCTGCCCTGGGAAAGTCTGCTCTAGGGTGCTGGAAAGGAGGCTCTGACCGCGATTGGGTCAGTGTGGACACTGTGGAATACTACAAGTACCTGTGGGTGTATACAGACAATAAACTGGACTGGGCTAAGAACACTGATGCCCTCTACAAGAAGGGACAGAGCCGTCTCTACTTTTTGAGGAGGCTTAGGTCCTTCAACATCTGACAGACAATGCTCAGGATGTGGTACGAGTCTGTGGTGGCCAGTGTCCTCCTGTTTGCTGTTGTGTGTTGGGGCAGCAGGTTGAGGGTAGCGGATGCAAACAAGCTCAATAAACTTATCCACAAGGCCGACGACATTGTGGGGGTGGAACTGGATTCTCTGGGGGCGGTTTCTAAGAGGACGTTGTTGAAATTACATGCCATCATGAACACTGTCTCCCACCCACTCCATGACGTGCTGGTTGGGCACAGTAGTACTTCAGTAATAGACTCATTCTGCCAAAAAGCACCACAGAGCGCCACAGGAGATCATTCCTGCCATCAAACTTTAGATTCAGACTCAGACTGTCAGACACTATGAGTTAATGGTCATTGAACTGGCCCTGTCAGGTTTTGTTTGTGCTGCTTGTTATGTGCTGTGGTAGTGCAGTATAGCTAAGATGTTATGTGCACCATGCTTGTTGATATATTTTGTTCTTATTTCTATTTCTCATTTTAGCTTTATTTCTATTTGTTTCTGTTTCTATTTTCTTATCTTGTATCTTGTTAGGTTTTAGTTATTAGAGCAGGAGTGTCTGCAATAGAACCCCATTTCCCCTCAGGGATGAATAAAGTATTCTGATTCTGACTGTCGAACCTCAGATCCAGGAGGAACAATGCGGATTCCATCCTGGCCATGGAACAACGGACCAATTCTTAACCCTTGCGGAAGTGCTGAGGGGGGCATGGGACTTTGACCAGCCAGTATTCATGTGTTTTGTGGACTTGGAGAAGGCTTACGACCGTGTACCCCGGGGCATTCTGTGGGGGGTACTGCGGGAGTATGGGTTTCCGGGGCAGTTGCTACAAGCCATCCAGTCCTTGTATAACCAAAGTGAGAGCTGTGTTCGCATTCTCAGCACAAAGTCAAACACGTTTTCGGTGGGTGTCTGACTCCGCCAAGGTTGTCTCTTGTCTCTGATTCTGTTTGTGATATTTATGGACAGGATCTCAAGGTGCTGCCAAGGTGAGGAGTGTGTCCATTTTGGGAACCTCAGAATTGCATCTCTGCTCTTTGCAGATGACGTGGTTTTGTTGGCTTCATCAGAGCTCAACCTCCAGCGCGCACTGGGGCGGTTTGCAGCTGAGTATGAAATGGCAGGGATGAGAGTCAGCACCTCCAAGTGTGAGACCCATGGTTCTCCACCGGAAAATGGGGGAGTGCTCCCCCTGAGTTGGAGATGAGTTGTTGCCTCAAATGAAGGAGTTCAAGTATCTCGGGGTCTTGTTCACGAGTGAGGGCAGGATGGAGTGGGAGACTGACAGGCAGATTGGTGCAGCATCAGCAGTAATGCGGACGTTGTACCTGACCGTTGTGGTGAAGAGGGAGCTGAGCCGGAAGGCAAAGCTCTCAATTTACCAGTCAATCTTCGTTTCAACCCTCACCTATGGTCACGAGCTTTGGGTAATGACCGAAAGGGTGAAATCATGGATACAAGCAGCTGAAATTAGTTTCCTCCATAAGGTGTCTGGGCTCAGCCTTACAGATAGGGTCAGGAGCTCAGACATCCGGAGGGAGCTCGGAGTCGAGCCACTGCTCCTTCGCATCGAAAGGAGCCAGTCGAGGTGGTTCGAGCATCTGATTAGGATGCCTCCTGGGCGCCTCCCTTTGGAGGTTTACTGGGCACGACCAACTGGGAGGAGACCACGGGGTAGACCCAGAACTCCCTGGAGGTACTACATGTCAAATCTGGCCTGGGAACGCCTTGGGATCCCCCATGAGGAGCTGGAGGGCGTTGCTGGGGAGAGGGGTGTCTGGAGTACCCTACTTAACTTGCTGCCACCACGACCCAACCCCGCAGAAGTGGCTGAAGATTAATATATATATATATATATATATATATATATATATATATATATATATATATATATATACTACCGTTCAAAAGTTTGGGATCACCCAAACAATTTCGTGTTTTCCATGAAAAGTCACACTTATTCACCACCATATGTTGTGAAATGAATAGAAAATAGAGTCAAGACATTGACAAGGTTAGAAATAATGATTTGTATTTGAAATAAGATTTTTTTTACATCAAACTTTGCTTTCGTCAAAGAATCCTCCATTTGCAGCAATTACAGCATTGCAGACCTTTGGCATTCTAGCTGTTAATTTGTTGAGGTAATCTGGAGAAATTGCACCCCACGCTTCCAGAAGCAGCTCCCACAAGTTGGATTGGTTGGATGGGCACTTCTTTGAGCAGATTGAGTTTCTGGAGCATCACATTTGTGGGGTCAATTAAACGCTCAAAATGGCCAGAAAAAGAGAACTTTCATCTGAAACTCGACAGTCTATTCTTGTTCTTAGAAATGAAGGCTATTCCATGCGAGAAATTGCTAAGAAATTGAAGATTTCCTACACCGGTGTGTACTACTCCCTTCAGAGGACAGCACAAACAGGCTCTAACAGGTACTATTTAATGAAGATGCCAGTTGGGGACCTGTGAGGCGTCTGTTTCTCAAACTAGAGACTCTAATGTACTTATCTTCTTGCTCAGTTGTGCAACGCGGCCTCCCACTTCTTTTTCTACTCTGGTTAGAGCCTGTTTGTGCTGTCCTCTGAAGGGAGTAGTACACACCGGTGTAGGAAATCTTCAATTTCTTAGCAATTTCTCGCATGGAATAGCCTTCATTTCTAAGAACAAGAATAGACTGTCGAGTTTCAGATGAAAGTTCTCTTTTTCTGGCCATTTTGAGCGTTTAATTGACCCCACAAATGTGATGCTCCAGAAACTCAATCTGCTCAAAGAAGTGCCCATCCAACCAATCCAACTTGTGGGAGCTGCTTCTGGAAGCGTGGGGTGCAATTTCTCCAGATTACCTCAACAAATTAACAGCTAGAATGCCAAAGGTCTGCAATGCTGTAATTGCTGCAAATGGAGGATTCTTTGACGAAAGCAAAGTTTGATGTAAAAAAAATCTTATTTCAAATACAAATCATTATTTCTAACCTTGTCAATGTCTTGACTCTATTTTCTATTCATTTCACAACATATGGTGGTAATAAGTGTGACTTTTCATGGAAAACACAAAATTGTTTGGGTGATCCCAAACTTTTGAACGGTAGTGTGTGTATATATATATATATATATATATATATATATATATATATATATATACATACACACACACACACACACACACACACACATATATATACACACATATAATGTATAGAAATATCATTTCTATTCAGCCCCAAGCTGCTGACCTGCTGTTCTTGGTAGCTTTGGGTGGTGTTGTCCACCTTGTCCATATCTGACAGCCCATGGTCCTTCTTCTGCCGCAGCTCCTGGTCCACTGGGCCCAGAGAGGACTGCAGCTCTGCTTCTGATCCGGAGGCCTGGCCTTCCTCAGGCTGGGGGCTCTCTATGTCAGCTACTTCCACACTGCAGCACAGAGAGAAGGACATGGAGATGGAGAGAGGACAGAGAGGAAAGGGTAGGAGATGACGATGGAGAGGAGGGGAGGTCAAATTATGAACGAGTATACAGTATAAATCAACAGATGCCAAACAAAAAAAGAGAATAAAGTATTTATTAATTTCATTGGACTCAGTCAAAAGGTAGACCTTGATTTTGAGTGAGCAACGTGACAAAAAAGTAATTAAAAAAAGGAGGAGGAGGAGTAGGAGCATGGCCAGTGGGCGAAAGATGCACGCAGCGAAGAGGCATGGCTTGTTACCTTGAACATCTGTTTTTATTCTGATTGGTTTTGGAGGGGGACGTCCATAACTCACCTGAGGAGAGGGCTGCCAAAAGGCGGGTTTTCACAGGTTGCCAGTTTGGGGGTAATGACCCCACACTGCGAGTCACAGAGCTCAGCAGAGACAAAGCTGTCTGCTGGGGTTTCATCTCCAGCACTGGCAACCCACAATGCACTGAGGGAAAAAAAGGACAAGCTGTTTACCACAGCTGCTTACACTGAGTTTGGGTGAGAGAGAGCGAGTAAGAGCGACAGACAGACAGACAGACAGACAGACAGACGGAGAGGGAGATAGACAGACAAAGAGGGAGATAGAGAGAGAGGAATGACAGTTGAGGAATAATGGGATGGGGGTGCAGTCAGATACAAACACAGGAAGAAAAACAAATAAGATGGAGAGAGGAGACGAGAGGAGGAGTAGAGAGATGGAGGAGTAGGGCTTGAACTGATAATTAAAATGTCTCAATGATGACAGCCATTTTCAGAGTTAAGTCGCAGCCGTGGGCACATTCTTCTTAAAGGTTTCCCACAAGTGTGGATATGAAAAGTCCAAAAACTTACATTGAGGGGAGAGTCCTTATGTGAAAGTGATAATGCCATTATACAACTGCGTTAGTTGCTAACCATTTCAATTAACGGTGACATGAGAAAGTTTAGGCAGATGACTAAGACACTAGACAAGAGGTAATACTCCTGTCTGTGCCCCTGACCAAGGCAATGAAAAGAAGAACTGGAATTGGTCCGCAGGTGCTGCAGCTGCCCACTGCTCCTATACAATAGGATGGGTTAAATGCAGAGAACAAATTCGTTGTGAGAATACAATTCGTTGTAAGAATACAATGTCGAATAAAGCCGCTTTCAAGATACTAGACCAAATCTTCTTCTTTTTCACCCCCAGGTTTTAAATCTCTTCATCTCTGTAAATCAATTAACTCAGTAAACATAAAATGAAAAAAAGTACAAATTTATAAGAATAAATAAATAAATAAATAAAGCTGCAAGTTTATCGAGAACAATTAATTACATTTGAATGCTAACTGTTTCCTAAGAAATGTTTACTGATATTGTTATGGCCATGGAGTTGGTTGAAGATGGCTCTGACCATCAAATGAGGATGAGACACTTCTAGTGTATAAAAACATCTTTCAAAGAAGGATGAACTGATTCAAACTTTGATTTTCTTACCTGGATTACTGAGCATACATCAACACAAAAACATCTTTCGTTATTGGTTGGGTTACGTGACTTTGTCAGTACATATAAACCTCTCCCCAAAGACCCAGGTGCCTCGGTCTGGGGAAACAGCTCTGCACTTACCCTGTGTGGGCTGGGCTGGCACTGTGTGAGGTAGGTTTGTGTCGGGTTTCATCTGCGGAGAGGGCAGGGGCTGAGTCCGGGATGGGCTCTGGAGCAGGAACATCACCATGTGGGATCTCTGGGGCTGGAGCCAAAGCAGGGGGATCTGTGAAGGCCTGGCCCTGGGCTGGGATGGGAGCAGGAGTGGAGGTGAATGAGTCAGGAGCTGGCCAGTCCAGGTCCTGATCCTGGCCGTCAGTCTGGGGGAGCAGCTCAGCCCCAGGGTTTGTTTGGGGTTCTGGCTCAGGAGCAGCAGGTACAGGATCAGTCTCTGGGTCCAGAAAGACCTCCTCCAATCCAGCCTCCTTTGGATTCACAGTCTAGAGAGAGAGAAAACAGCATTCACATCTAAGGATAATTCATCAACCAATGAACCAAATAAACCCTATTTGATGGACAATGTCACTGCTTAGGCACTTACACTTGCTGCAGAGCTATTTACTAGGGATGCATTGATACCAATTTTTTTTTTCAGATTAAGTACAAGTACTTACATTTGGATACTTGCAAATACCAAGATTACCAATATGAGTACTTAATAATACCATTACAGCTCTAACAATGACTTTGAAAACATCTTGTTTTCATCAGATGTTCCTCACATTCTGACTGTATCAAATTAAATACACAACATCATGCTGTTGCTAAAATTTTAACATTCAATATTGTTTTCCTGGACAAACATGGCACTGACTGCATCTGTGTTGCATGTGGTTGTATGTCAGCCATGTTTTTTGAGGAAATTTGAAAAGAACAATGGAAAGAAGAACTGGAGTTTGTCCCTGGGAGCTGCAGCTGCCCACTGCTTCTATACAATAGGATGGGTTAAATGCAGAGAACAAATTTGTTGTAAGAATACAATTCATGGTAAGAATACAATGACAAAAATAAAGTGGCTTTCTTTTTGGCTTTCTAAATTTTTGCATGCATATTGAGTTTCACCAAGTGATAATGCAGTTGGTTATGCAGGGTTTGGAAGTGTAGGCTATATTAACTGGTACTAGAACTAGATTGTTTTAACTACAGGATCATAAATACACATTGATTTGATTGATTTATTTTAATGTCCAATGGGGAAAAAAACCCACAAGGTTGCATTACTGCATCGCATTGCCTCTTGAACAATGAGGTATTTATTTTAATCATTTTCAAACAGATTGCACTTTATTTTTTACACAGTTCTATATAGTTTTTACCTGTTGAAGCAGAAAACATGGCTGGATACAATACAGTCGTAGTTTAGCAAGTAAAAAAACCCTGCTCTGCCCCGCCTACGTGACGCGCCGTGTCCATACTGTCTGCACACTCATCCAAATTACACATGCTTGTAACTGTCATTTCTTGCGTCGTTTGGACAAATTAAACATCGAAGTGTTCGTCTGCTTCTCAGCCATCGCCCCGCATCATCTATCTGGCTCCATCTCCTCCTCTTCCCATACGAATGGTAAGAAAATGCGCTGCTCACTTTTCACATTTTCAGTAGGAATTGTCTAGCTGGGTATCGGGCGCAATTGTATCAGAGTAGTTTTACGAGTACAACTACGAGTACATGATACGAGTATCGGGTATTGATGCATCCCTAGTATTTATGCTTCATTAGTTCATTATTCCCCTTCACATTCTTACATACATAAATGTAGAATCACACTTTTAATACTCTTCTCTAAATATTCTTAACACTACAACACCCTTCCATCTACTTCAAAAATGTGCCATTTGTATTTTTCATGTCACCATCACACAGAGACAAGTTCCATATATATACAGAATATTTTTTTTGTGGATATACTTTAATGATCCCCGTAGGGAAATTATTTGATGAGCAATAAAGCTTTCCATGTGTACATTTAGATCTTTGGTGGATATCTACAGAGGCATTGATAGCTTTAGGTTTGTTTGCATGTGTTCAGGGGTGCCCCTAGCCAGGGCTCGAAATTAATGATGTCCCAATGTCCCGGGGACCATAAAAAAATCCTACTGGGACACAAATATATTTTGTCTGGGACAATTCCAGGACAGTGAAAAAAAATGTCAAAGTAAACTTCGAAATAGGTGTTATTTGCAAAGTCATTAATTATGAGTATCTAGACGTTACTTTGTCGTTTGAATAATTTAATAAAAACGTGTGAACAGTGAAACTACAGAAGGCTTACGTTCTTGCGGCACCTCACGATAGGGCAGTCAATCGCCTGTTCGTGCAAATCATAGAATGCATTCTACGTCATCCACTCTGCCAGTGGCTGCTGCTTGACTCGCGCCAATGCAACATTCATAGAGCCAGAGCGATAGACCCTCATCAATAACAGTTAAAAGAAGAAGAAGAAAGAAATGCTGAGGTGGTTGAATAAACAGCCCCCTGATGCAAGCCCCAATACTGCCGACTCCCGAAACGACTGCCGACTCCCGAAACTCCAGAAACTAATATTCATATGTTTAATAAAAGAATAAGTATTTTAAACTTATATGGTGGACCAGAGTCCATGGTGTGATGATTAAGTGACAAAAAAGGATCAAATTATATGTATTCTGCATAATTGGGAGGGCGACGACAAGAATTAAAATTTGGGACACTGTTGGTTATATCCGGGACAATACAAAGTAGAATTCGGGACAGTTGTGGGACACTGAGGAAAAAAGTTAATTTCGAGCCCTGGCCACCAGGTTGGGTCCCATGAAAAAATATCACGTATATTAATAAAACATTATAGATCTTATATTCTAATATTTAAAGGCCCCTGATCCCACCCCCATACAGCGCCACTGTGTGTGTTACCTGTTCATTATTTTCATGATGTGTTTTGGGTGGTGGCAGCAGCTCTAGTGCTGATGCCCTCTCCGTCTCAAGTACCACATCGTACGATGTGTGTGCCGACCATTCTTCCACCACCTGGGGAAAGACAACACATTATCTTCTTCATATGAACACAAGCACACTCGAGCACGTGCGCACACACACAATCACACAAACATGGACTTGAATAAAAACCATTTAAGAATAAGAAAAAAATAAATGTTTGAAACCCAGCCACTGAGGATGCACAAGCCAGTGCATTTTTAGTGCCGGTCCCAAGTCCGGATAAATGGGGAGGGTTGCGTCAGGAAGGGCATCCGGCGTAAAATCTTTGCAAAATCAAATATGCAGATCATAAATAAGATTTCCATACCGGATCAGTCGAGGCCGGGTTACCATCACCCACCACCAGTACTGTTAACCAGCAGGGTGCTGGTGGAAACTATGCTACTATTGGGCAAAGGAGAAGGAGAGGGGGAAGGCATGTCCAGAGGTAGCAAGAGAGGAGGAAGGGTAGGAGTGTGGAGGTGAGAGTCGGAACTTTGAATGTTGGCACTATGACTGGTAAAGGGAGAGAGCTGGCTGATATGATGGAAAGAAGAAAGGTAGGCATACTGTGTGTGCAAGAGACCAGGTGGAAGGGGAGTAAGGCCAAGAGTATCAGAGGTGGGTTCAAACTCTTCTACCATGGTGCGAATGGGAGGAGAAATGGTGTAGGGGTAATTCTGAAGGAAGAGTATGTCACGAGTGTGCTGGAGGTGAAGAGAGTGTCAGACAGAGTGATGAGTATGAAGCTGGAAGTCGAAGGTGTATAGCTGAATGTTATTAGTGCATATGCCCCGCAAGTTGGGTGTGAGATGGAAGAGAAGGAAGAATTCTGGAGTGAGTTGGATGATGTGGTGGAGAGGGTACCCAAGGAGGAGAGAGTGGTGATTGGAGTGGACTTCAATGGACATGTTGGTGAAGGGAACAGAGGTGATGAGGAGGTGATGGGTAGGTATGGTGCGCCAAGGAGGTGGATGGTGGTGGATTTTGCGAAGAGGATGGAAATGGCTGAGGTGAATACATATTTCAAGAAGAGGAAGAAACACAGGCTGACATACAAGAGTGGAGGAAAGTGCACACAGGTGGACTACATCTTATGTAGAAGGCGCAATCTAAAAGGGATTGGAGACTGCAAGGTGGTGACAGGGGAGAAGGTAGCTAGGCAGCATCGGATGGTGGTCTGTAGGATGACTTTGAAGACCAAGAAGAGGAAGCGAGTGAAGGCAGAGCCGAAGATCAAATGGTGGAAGTTGAAGAAGGAAGACTGTTGTGTGGCGTTCAGGCAGGAGTTAAGACAGGCACTAGGTGGTAGAGAAGAGCTGCCGGATGGCTGGGCAACCACTGCAGAAATAGTGAGGGAGACAGCTAGGAAGGTACTTGGTGTGTCATCAGGACAGAGGAAGGAAGACAAAGACACTTGGTGGTGGAATGAGGAAGTACAGCAAATTATACAGAGGAAGAGGTTGGCAAAGAAGAAGTGGGATAGTGAGAGAGATGAAGAAAGTAGACAGGAGTACAAGGAGACACAGCGTAAAGTGAAGAGAGAGGTGGCAAAGGCAAAGGAAAAGGCATATTGTGAGTTGTATATGTTAGACACTAAGGAAGGAGAAAAGGACTTGTACCGATTGGCTAGACAGAGGGACCGAGCTGCAAAGGATGTGCAACAAGTTAGGGCGATCACGGATAGAGATGGAAATGTGCTGACAAACGAGGAGAATGTGCTGAGAAGGTGGAAGGAGTACTTTGAGGGGCTGATGAATGAAGAAAATGAGAGAGAGAGAAGGTTGGATGATGTAGGGATAGTGAATCAGGAAGTTCAGTGGATTAGCAAGGAGGAAGTGAGGGCAGCTATGAAGAAGATGAAGAATGGAAAGGCAGTTGGTCCTGATGACATACCTTTGGAGGCATGGAGATGTTTAGGAGAGAAGGCAGTGGAGTTTTTAACTAGATTGTTTAACACAATCTTGGAAAGTGAAAGGATGCCTGAGGAGTGGGGAAGAAGCATACTGGTACCGATTTTCAAGAACAAGGGCGATGTGCAGAACTGTAGCAACTACAGAGGTATAAAGTTGATCAGCCACAGCATGAAGATATGGGAAAGAGTAGTAGAAGCTAAGTTCAGAGAGGTGACGATTAGCGAGCAGCAGTATGGTTTCATGCCACAAAAGAGCACCACAGATGCGATGTTTGCTTTGAGAATGTTGATCAAGAAGTATAGAGAAGGCCAGAAGGAGTTACATTGAGTCTTTGTAGATTTAGAGAAAGCATACGACAGGGTGCCGAGAGAGGTGGTGTGGTATTGTATGAGGAAGTCGGGAGTTGCAGAGAAGCATGTAGGAGTGGTGCAGGATATGTATGAGGGAAGTGGGACAATGGTGAGGTGTGCGGTTGGAATGACAGATAGGTTCAAGGTGGAGGTGGAATTACATCAAGGATCGGCTCTGAGCCCTTTCTTGTTTGCAATGGTGATGGACAGGTTGACGGACAAGATCAGGCAGGAGTCTCCATGGACGATGATGTTCGCAGATGACATTGTGATCTGTAGTGAGAGTAGGGTGCAGGTTGAGGAGAGCCTGGAGAGGTGGAGGTATGCACTGGAGAGAAGAGGAATGAAAGTCAGTAGGAGCAAGACGGAATACCTATGTATGAATGAGAGGGAGGACAGTGGAATGGTCAGGATGCAAGGAGTGGAGGTGACGAAGGCATGAGTTTGAATACTTGGGGTTAACTGTCCAAAGTAACGGGGAGTGCAGGAGAGAGGTGAAGAAGAGTGCAGGCAGGGTGGAGTGGGTGGACAAGAGTGTCAGGAGTGATTTGCAACAGTAGGGTACTAGCAAGAGTTAAAGGGAAGGTTTACAAGATGGTTGTGAGACCAGCTATGTTATATGGTTTGGAGACAGTGGCACTGACGAAAAGACAGAAGGCAGAGCTGGAGGTGGCAGAGTTGAAGATGCTAAGATTTTCACTGGGCGTGACGAAGGAGGACAGGATTAGGAATGATTATATTAGAGGGACCGCTCAAGGTGGACGGTTTGGAGACAAAGCAAGAGAGGCAAGATTGAGATGGTTTGGACATGAGTGGAGGAGAGATGCTGGGTATATTGGGAGAAGGATGCTGAATATGGAGCTGCAAGGGAAGAGGAAAAGAGGAAGGCCAAAGAGGAGGTTTATGGATGTGGTGAGGGAAGATATGCAGGTGGCTGGTATGACAGAGGAATATGCAGAAGACAGGAAGAAATGGAAATGAATGATCCGCTGTGGCGGATAATTGGCAACAGGAGCAGCTGAAAGTAATAGTAGTAAAACTATAAATGTTTGAGAAAGTTCCTGAAAATAGTTTGAATGAGGCCTCTGACTAAATTCAACAATAACTGTGGTTAAACATTTAGATTGAATGTAAATAGACAATCCAATTCCGTTGAGAGTCACAAAGGAGGACGAGGAAAGGATTTAGTAAGTACACCACTACACCACACACTGACGGCAGCAAACAAATGGGGGAAAATGAGTTTGCATCTCAGGTTTTGAAATGGCTATTTGTTGACAGAAAGTGGGAGGAAACAAAGACTTTGTTATCACGCTGCTGAAAGACTGACAGGTCTGTTCAATTGCCCTGGCATGCCTGCTTGCTGCTGGACCTCAAACAATGATGTTCCTTCTTCTGTACACACATACCCAAATGCACTCGCTCACTTCCCTAAATCTCTGGCACGAGAGAGAGAGAGAGAGAGAGAGAGAGAGAGAGAGAGAGAGAGAGAGAGAGAGAGAGAGAGAGAGAGAGAGAGCGAGCGAGAGACACACACACAGACACATACATGAGACGAGTGTCCATTCATGAAAGCTGAAGGGATTTTAACACTTAACCCAAGGCAAGCTCTCACCCAGTATCAGCCCACCTCAACCCTGCCCTTTCCTCCAACACCCCTTGCCCTACATATTAGTTTGAGTGGGGGGGATAGAGGCCCAGAGTCCAGCTAAGGTGGATTAGTCTCTTGCTTCAGTCATCTAGTGAGACTGCAAAGAACTGAGTGCTAAGAAAAGTTTGAACTCAACCGTGAACTCTGAACCAGACAACTGGCCCTCGCCTATGTCACAACCACCACCATGATCATTGCTCTCACTGTGTACTGATAGAAGCAGGGTGGTTTCCGATACTCTTTAACAGGGCTGGTTGGCAGTGGCTCCAAAGTTCATCCCAGGGATACATATGACTATCTCTTGTCTGGGGAAGGGAGATATATGGTATGGACACTGATTATGTTGGTTTCTGACTCAACCGCTCCTGTCTTAGTGAGGAGTAACGAAGACTTGTGTAACATCCTCAGCTCATAACTTCTCCCTCCCTCTACCAAGAGACCTGCTTTTGTAACCAAACGCTCTCATGTACTCCTCAGTGATCATTCACAGTGACTGGCTCACAATCCTACATGACCCATCGACCATCACACACTTCAGCCAAGTCTTACCACAGGTGGCCAAGCCAATTACAATTGTTTAGCATGCCAAAGCTATGCCATTTTACATGACAGGATGAGCAGCCCAGAGGATGTTTAGAAATTGGCAACAACATGGTTTATGAAATGGATAGTTTCAAGTCAACAGTTCTGATTGGCTGAGCTATATTCAAGGTTATTATATTGCAGCGAATTAGGGGGGCAGCCCGGGAACCACCGCAGCCGGGAGGCTAACTCGTATCTCCTGCAGCACAGGCGACAATGTTAACCAGTCAACTAAAGGGTCCGACCCATTAGCCAAGGGCTAACGTGTCTACTCATTCGTGTACGTTACACTACCCCCCTCCCTCGGGATAGGGCATCCCCGGCCGGACCGTCACAGCTGGGGATCCTGATTCTGACACCAATGTAGCGAATTTGGGGGGCAGCTCAGCCAGACCGTCACAGCCGGGATGCGAACTCGGATTTCCCTCACCGCGAGCG
Source organism: Lampris incognitus (assembly GCF_029633865.1). Classification (NCBI taxonomy): domain Eukaryota; kingdom Metazoa; phylum Chordata; class Actinopteri; order Lampriformes; family Lampridae; genus Lampris; species Lampris incognitus. The sequence continues at coordinate 82,629,691 of NC_079213.1, forward strand.
ACAACGTTAACCAGTCGACTAAAGGGTCCAACCCGTTAGCCAAGGGCTAATGTGTCTACTTATTTGTGTACGTTACGCTTTAGACACGTTAGCTCTTGGCTAACGGGTCGGACCCATTAGTCGACTGGTTAAAGTTGTCGCCTGTGGTGAAGGAGATACGGGTTCGTGTCCCAGCTGCGGCGGCTCCCGGGCTGCCCCACTAAGTCGCTGCATTGGTGTCAGGAGTGGGATCCCCAGCTGTGACGGTCTAGCCAGGGATGCCCTATTCCGAAGGAGGGGGGTAGTGTAACGTACACGAATAAGTAGACACGTTAGCCCATGGCTAACGGGTCAGACCCTTTAGTTGACTGGTTAATGTTGTCACCCGCGGTGCGGGAAATCCGAGTCCGCATCCGCGTCCCCGCTGTGGCGGTTCCCGGACTGCCCCCCAAATTCGCTACAATATATTCAAAGTTTACTGTAAAATGCCAAAGAAATGAACAGCTGTGACTATATGTGAATTCAAATACAAAAGCACCAACTAAATATTCCCACTAATACTGGTGCAGTCAAAATAACAGTTATTTGTCATTGTCACTGAAATGAATGATAAGGCTAATTGACCATATGCATTGTTTTATATTATAATGGGTACATTACCACCTTCTTATAGAGCAAAAAGCAACTGTAGGGTATTCTTTATGTAGTGAGTTGAGGCCATTCAACATACCTTGAACAATTCAACATACCTTGTTCTGCATGGAGTCCTGCTCCTGGTTGTAGCCATGACGATCTCTGTCCCCGGCAGACTGACCTGGATCAGACAAACTCCGCTCTGAACAATAAACATGACAACTAGGGTACCTGAAACAAAGAAAAACACACATACACACAGTTGCAGAAGTGAGTCATAGCACATACTGTCGAAATAGACTGCAAGGGGACATCATCATGTCAAATGTACAACAGGGACACAAGAGATAGATATACGAACAAAAACAGTAAGAGCAACATACAGGCCAACACAACACCTGTTGTCAGATTAACCAGTGAGGAAAGGAGGGGGAAAAAATAGATCTCTCATCACCAAAAAACAGTTTCACCTTGTGCCTAGCCAAACAATATAGGCTAGAAGACAACGATTTAGCATAAACAACATAGGAAAGTGAGGCAAGTGGAGCCCGCCCCTTAGACAGACAGGCTCAGCTACTATGTCATGACATCACATCCTCCACAGTGAGTGCACTTCCCTCTGAGGGAGGACCACCGACACGTGCTCTGTAGGCACAGGCACTGCACTGAGTGGAGGAAGAGAGCCTGGGGAGCTGCATGAGAGTGTGGCAGAGAGAAGGAGAACATTTGGAAAGAGTGGGAGAGAGAAGGGGGGGGGCAAAAAATAAAGAAAGAAAGAAATAATAATCAAGTGGAAAAACAAGTCAGAAAAATTAGATACAGGTGCAAAAACCAGTGCTGGGCGATATGGAAAATATTACCACAATAATCATGATATCTACTTATAAAGCAAAGAATCCAACTGGAGCTCATCACATTGAACTGTTGAGTCATGTAAAGAAATAGTTTTTAAATAATACTCCCTCAAATATTTCCAGACCTCATTTTGCTATCATTGACTTAGACAGCAAAACTGTTCGTCACGATATGACAATATCCCAGTTTCATTCCAATACAATACAACTGCAAGACGGAAAAACGATAGCATTGAATTATTGCCTCGCCCTATAGCACCCCTGGGGCCAATGGAAAAAATAAAACCATGAAAAACATTAAAGCAAAAGACCCTTGTTTTTATGCATGCAATCATCCAAGCTGCTGTCGGCAAACTCCGCTCTCTGTCAGTTTGGACCACGGTTCCCTTCCTTCTCGTTCTCACTCTCCTCATCTACATTTCTATCCACGTGTTTCAAGGCTCCACAGGTCATCATTATTACACCCTTCTAAGCCTTTTCTTTTCTTACAACTAATCCAATATTGTTCCAACACACTGGTCCGGATAATGCATAGCAAGTGTGTGTGTGTGTGAGAGAGAGAGACAGTGAGGGTAGCAGTTTAGGCTTACTACTTCTCTTTCTCTGTCACATGGCAGAGACAAACTCCCACACATTTAATGCATACATTTTTCTACAGTAAGTGTACCATTACGTGTATGATTCTGCAGGGTTAACCAATGTCTACTGTCTAGCATGGCATTAAAACACAGTTGCTATTCACCTACAATGTGCCCAGGGCCAACTCAGCCTTCAAATATGCAGCACACAGAACATTATGTCTGCCAAACAAAGGGGCTACTGTAAAAGTGTCCTCAGCTTTCTAACACAGAAGTACTTGTTTGATACTGTAAAGACAAACTCCCAAATTAGTGGCATTTGTGTATCTAAGGAAAGAAAAACATCAGATCCCTGACATAGTGCTATTCAACCCTGTTCCATGAAAGGCCATGTGCATGCAGGTTCGATTTTGTTTTTTCCTGTCAACCGCAGGCAAAACTTAATGCTGGATGGACCAGTGACATAGGTCAGCCCCTCCTTATATAGGTCCTTGTCATACGTCCCTAAAGAATCCCCTCACCAAAATAATGAGGGGTAGAGAACTCTGGTTCCATGAATTCTGGATGCCCAGAGTAGGGTTGGGCATCGTTTGGATTTTAACGATTCCGATTCTGATTCTGGTCCTTAAAGATTCTCGATTCCGGTTCTTTGAGAGACGGGGTCAAAACAGGTCACATGCTTATTTCATAGAAGAAAATGTTACTTACAAAAAAACTTTATACAAGCCATTCTGATTTAAGAACGGATCATTCATGTGAATGTCTCATTCTTATATTTACATTTACAACTGTCTTCATACATGAAGATGAAGAAATAAAGACAGTTACAACCTGATCCGAATGTCCAAGTATTATACTCCTTAAATCAGAAACAGTTGTTTAGAAAAATTAGCATATCTGCCTTCTCAGGCTGTATACACGAGCATTCAGCACAGAAAAAAAAAAACAAATTTCAGTATTTGCATACAGTTTATAGCAATTTGCTCATGTATAAGTTGTTTGATGTCTCACTGTTGCGAATAAGACAAACATTATTAATTTTCCCTTACCCGACTGTGATGAGGTGCAGCTTGCCGTTTGCAAAGGGTTAGCTGAAGAGGACGCCGAGGCTGGAGATGGAGACCGGCGCAACGTGTCAAACACGGTACCCTGGTTAATTTGTACACCGTGTAGGTGAAGGTGTTTGGCCATATTTGTTGTGTATCCTCCCTTGCACGAAATAATTTTGCCACACGCGTTGCACTGTGCCAACCCTTCATTTTTCAAGGCAAAATGAAGCCACATTTTCGACTGCCGCTTGCTCTGGTCCATGATGGCACACATTTAATTTGCAGAGGCAGAAACTATGGAAGCTGCATGCCGCCACCACGGAAACTGAAACTAACTTTAGCGCAAGTGAAATTTATTTAGGAACCGATAGGCAGAATCAAAATTTGAATTTCTTTACGATTCCTTTGGAATCGGAATTTTGGAACCAGTTCTCAATGCCCAACCCTAGCCCAGAGATTTTTTTTTTCCCCCATCCCAAAACCACATAAGCTGATTTCACAAATGAGCACACCTTCAACAAGACATAGGAGGACCAATTAGTGAAATCAGCTGGTGTAGTGTTGGGATGGAAAGAAACCTGGCATAGCCATGGCTCTTCTTGGCACATGGTTAAACACAGATGAAAAAAAAAAAAAAAACAAGATGACAAACCATAAAGAAAAAGAGCAAAATGGGTGATGGTGAGATAAGACAAATGAAACAAGAGGCATGGGAATGAAAGAAAATGTGAATAGATAGTAATAAGAGAGCAGAGAGAGACTATTCTTTTTGGCTGGACCGGACCAGCAGGCCAGCCCTACAAACACGAATGTCGGTGAGGGACCATGTTTAGCGTGACTGACTGACTGAGTGATCATGTTTACACGACTGGGCCCACTGGATCAGGTGACCAACGATGTCACTTAAGTTACACGATTTGTCGACCAAACAACGACGTCGCTGGTAAACATGGAAGTGGTTTCAAAATGAATCGGCGCAGCGGTTCCAGCTCATTCCACATTTATCACACGCTAATGAATGGAATATATATTCGTGGGTACTACAGAAAGGCTAAGAACAGAATATTTTGCTGCTCTTTCCACATCTGGTTACGCACTCTAACAGTCCAGCATAGAGCAGAGTAGGAGAGAAATCAGCTGTCCATGCACTGAGAGGTATGAGGGAAAGTGCAGAGTTAAAGCATCCCAAATAATCACTGACAAAACACTCAGTACAGAGTGTGTCTTACGGCAGTGTAGAAAGCCAGTGTAGAAAAGCGCACCAATCACAGGATCCCAAAGTATTTATTTATATATATCCAAATGCATATGTTCACTTTACTCTGCACTGTTCACTTTCAGCCATACCACTCCTGCACTATGTACAGATAGATACATTTATCATCTGTATTACAACTACATACCTCTGTATACTGTTGCATTATCATGTCTACTGTTAATTTCAGATTTAATGTGGGAAATTTAATTTAGTTTGAATTTAAGTTTATTCTTCTCTGGCCTGTATACACTTAATGTTGGCTTACTTTTAGTCTATTTTTTGCTATTTTTACTTAGTTTTAATTTCTCAGGCTTGATTGTAAATACTGTAATTTGATAATTTTTAATTTGATATTTTTTTTAATTTTATTTCTTTGATTTTTAGATATTTTTATTTTCACCTTAATCTGTTTATGTCCTATTCTTTAGCTTTTCTTTTTTTTTTAAGGTTGAACTGATGCCTAAGCATTTCATTGCCAGCAACGCCTGTCATGCTATATTGTTGTTCATTGGACAAACTTAAACATTGCATAAGTGCTGCACATGGTAATATACCCAGCAAGGGAAACCTGAGAGTCAAGAAGCATACAGACACTTGGGAGGGTGGCATGAACCATGGGCTAATATAGCTGTTGGCTAAACTTGGAACCATAGCGTTGAACTATGTAGCATTTCAAATGTCACATTGCCTACAGTTGAAGTGGGAAGTTTACATACACCTTAGCCAAATACATTTGAACTCAGTTTTTCACAATTCCTAACATTTAATGCTAGTAAACGTTCCCTGTCTTAGGTCAGTTAGGATGACTATTTTAAGAACGTGAAAAGTCAGAATAATAGAGAGAATAATTTATTTCAGCTTTTATTTCCTTCATCACATTCCCAGAGTGTCAGAAGTTTACTTCCACTTAGTATTTAATAGCATTGCCTTTAAATAGTTTAACTTAGGTCAAACGTTTCCGGTAGCCTTCCACAAGCTTCTCACAATAAGTTGCTGGAATTTTGGCCCATTCCTCCTTACAGAACTAGTGTAACCGAGTCAGGTTTGTAGGCCTCCTTGCTCGTATTTTCTATTGGATTGAGGTCAGCGCTTTGTAATGGCCACTCCAATACCTTGACTTTGTTGTCCTTAAGCCAATTTGCCACAACTCTGGAAGTATGCTTGGGGTCCTTGTCCATTTAGGGGACCCATTTGCAACCAAGCTTTAACTTCCTGGCTTAGGTTTTGAGATGTTGCTTCAATATATCCACATAATTTCCCTTCCTCATGATGCCATCTATTTTATTAAGTGCACCAGTCCCTCCTGCAGCGAAGGATCACCACAACATGATGCTTCCACCCCCATGCTTCACTGTTGGGATGGTGTTCTTCGGCTTGCAAGCCTCCCTCTTATTCCTCCAAACATAACGATCGTCATTATGGTCAAACAGATTAATTTTTGTTTCATCAGACCAGAGGACATTTCTATTTTCATTTCATTAAAAAATGAGTTTTAATGACTTCAACCTAAGTGTATGTAAACTTCTGACTTCAACTGTATGTGAAAGAATGGAGTTATATAGTCAGTCTGGATGGAATGAAGCCTGCTACTAGTTTAAGGACAGTAATTATAGTCTCAAACTCAGTTACCTCTCAGATGCAAACCTGAGGTGGCTATTTTATTGACAGTCTTGCGTTGTACAGTTTATTGGGCATGGAAGTGGCTCAACCAGATAGCATACAGCACATCATCTTGGCTCAGGCCTAATTGCAACATCGTAGGTTTGCATTAGGGATGCGCAAATGTTAATAGTTTTCCAAGTCGACTAGTCTGAAGGATGTCTGAGCAAATAGTTGGTTTGTCAGTCTCAAGGGAGCCTGGTTAATAAAGTTCTACTTTTCCTGAACCCACTCACTTTAAGTGAAGATATATGATTGCTATCTTGGCCAATGCACAAATTCACAATAACAGATGGAGGTAATTTATTCATTTATTTTAAACATCGGACGTACCTGGTTTCGGATGCGGGGCAAGAACGGAGATGGAGATGGAGGTGGATGAGTTTGGAAAAGGAAAGAAATTTCAAGTTATAGAGATATAGTGAGAATGAAAGAGAAATCTATTAAAGAGAAATCCACTTGGCTGGAATAGAACTAACTGGGCTCAAGGACAGATTTGGAGTTCTGTCTGACAAATAAAGTTGCGAGTTGGATTAAAGACAAACTTGGCGATGTCAAGATGCTAAAAGAAGTGGATTGGTCATTGTTGGATGTATGTCACAGACAACTGAAGAAGGCATTGGAAATATCTGCGTTAGAAGGTTACCAAGTGTCATGTTTCCCACTTAACAGAAGAGTTCCAGTAAAGGGTGTTGTTGTTGATGGAGTACCATATGTGATCTATGCAAGTAAATTTAAAAAATGTACCAGAGTTTTTGACAGTCACAGAATGTTCAGGATGAGTGAAGGAGAAAGGTGGGCAACAAGATCTCTTAGGCAGGATTTCTGATTCAAAGTCCAACATCACAAAGTATCCTTGGATCATATCAGTTACCCTGTAAGGCATTTTGTTCCCAAACCCATTCACTGCAGACATAGTTGGAAATTTAGACACAGCTCACTTGCGTGTAGACATGATTTGGGTATATGTGGTAAATGTGGAGATGAGACATGCAGTGGTAGAACTGTGGTACAGAACCTAAGGGTAATCAGTGTGGGGGGAGTCATGAGGGATGGCAAGCAGACTGTCCAAGGAGAAAGAAAGACATGGAAGTCATGAGGACCAGGTCCGAGAGAGGGCCAAGTCATGAGGAAGCAGCTAGGAAAGAAAATATTCAAGAATTAAGGGAGAACAAATCAGGCAGTAAGCATGACGAATATTGTTTTTGTAAGAATAAGATCCCCCCCCCCCCCAATTGTACTTGGCCAGTTACCCTATTTTCCGAGACCATCCTGGTCGCTGCTCCACCCCCTCTGCCAATCCGGGGAGGGCTGCAGACTATCACACGTCTCCTCCAATACATGTGGACTCGCCAGCCGCTTCTTTTCACCTGACAGTGAGGAGTTTTGCCAGGGGGACGTAGCATGTGGGAGGATCACGTTATTCCCCCCAGTTCCCCCTCCCCCCCAAAACAGGCACCCCGACCAACCAGAGGAGGCACTAGAGCAGCGACCAGGACACATACCCACAATCGGGCTTCCCACCCGCAGACACGGCCAATTGTGTCTGGAGGGATGCCTGACCAAGCCAGAGGTAACACAGGGATTCGAATCAGCAAGCCCCGTGTTGGTAGGCAACGGAATAGACTGCTACGCTACCCGGACGCCTTTGCAAAGACAAGATTAAGTTCTTAGCATTACTGGCCATGGTGATTAACTGTGCCATTAAAGCAGACACACTAAGAAAAGGACCTCACTTGTAAGATTTGTTTTTGTTTTTGCATCATTACCGTGCCCTTGTCAAGGGAAGTCTGTCATGCTGATACTTAACCAATGCTGAGAGGTGACGTTTCAGTGTTGTTCAATATACAAACCCCAATTCCAATGAAGTTGGGACATTGTGTAAAACATAAATAAAAACAAAATACAATGATTTGCAAATCCTTTTCGACCTATATTCAATTGAATACACTACAAAGACAAGATATTTAATGTTCAAACTGATAAACTTTATTATTTTTTTGAAAATATTCACTCATTTTGAATTTGATGCCTGCAACACGTTCCAAAAAAGCTGGGACAGGGCCATGTTTACCACTGTGTTGCATCACCTTTCCTTTTAACAACACTCAATAAGCGTTTGGGAACTGAGGACACCAATTGCTGAAGCTTTGTAGGGGGAATTCTTTCCCATTCTTGCTTGATGTACGACTTCATTTGCTCAAGAGTCCGGGGTCTCCGTTGTCGTATTTTGCGCTTCATAATGCGCCACACATTTTCAATGGGAGACAGGTCTGGACTGCAGGCAGGCCAGTCCAGTACCTGCACTCTTTTACTATGACGCCACGCTGTTGTAACACGTGCAGAATGTGGCTTGGCATTGTCTTGCTGAAATAAGCAGGGACGTCCCTGAAAAAGACATCACTTGGACGGCAGCATATGTTGCTCCAAAACCTGTATGTATCTTTCAGCATTAATGGTGCCTTCACAGATTTGCAAGCTACCCATGCCTTGGGCACTAACAACCCCCCCCCCCATACCATCACAGATGCTGGCTTTTGAACTTTGCGCTGATAACAATCTGGATGGTCCTTTTCCTCTTAAGCCCGGAGGACACGACGTCCATGATTTCCAAAAACAATTTGAAATGTGGACTCGTCAGACCACAGCACACTTTTCTACTTTGCATCAATCCATCTAAGATGAGCTCGGGCCCAGAGAAGCGAGCGGCGTTTCTGGGTGCTGTTGATATATGGCTTTCGATTTGCATGGTAGAGTTTTAACTTGCACTTGTAGATGTAGCGACTAACTGTGTTAACTGACAATGGTTTTCCCAAGTGTTCCTGAGCCCATGTGGTAATATCCTTTACAGAATAATGTCGGTTTTTAATGCAGTGCCGCCTGAGGGATCGAAGGTCACAGGCATTCAATGTTGGTTTTTGGCCTTGCCGCTTACATGCAAAGATTTCTCCGGATTCTCTGAATCTTTTGATGATATTATGGACTGTAAATGATGAAATCCCTAAATTCCTTGCAATTGTACGTTGAGAAACGTTGTTCTTAAACTGTTGGACTATTTGCTCACGCAGTTGTTCACAAAGTGGTGAACCTCGCCCCATCCTTGCTTGTGAACGACCCAATCTTGACACTCACCTGTTTCCAATTAACCTGTTCACCTGTGGAATGTTCCAAACGGGTGTGTTTTGAGCATTCCTCAACTTTCCCAGTCTTTGTTGCCCCTGTCCCAACTTCTTTGGAATGTGTTACAGGCATCAAATTCAAAATGAGTGAATATTTGCAAAAAACAATAAAGTTTATCAGTTTGAACATTAAATATCTTGTCTTTGTAGTGTACTCAATTGAATATAGGTCGAAAAGGATTTGCAAATCATTGTATTCGGTTTTTATTCACATTTTACACAACGTCCCAACTTCATTGGAATTGGGGTTTGTAGTTGGAAGTGACATGGTTTATTCTCTAACCTCTTCAGAAGGTGATGTTTAAAATGGAAAGAGCAGTCTTATTTAAACTATTTGATGTTCTGTTGTTAGACATATAGAGTAGGTCTGTATTCTCATGTGTACAGAGTACAATGAAATTCTTAGTTGCATGTGTGGCTCCCACAGACTTTAAGATTAAACACCAGCAGTAGATATAATGAAACAATAAGAAAATAAGAACGGTAAATACAGGAATTGTTCCTAGGTGTGAATGTGTCGGCCCTGTGATGGACTGGCGGCCTGTCCAGGGCTTTTCCCTGCCTTCCACCCAGTGACTGCTGGGATAAGCTCCAGCACACCAGCGACCCTGTGTCAGATAAGCGGCTTGGAAAATGGATGGATGGATGAAGCAGAAAGGAAATCAAGGCGAATAGAGATATAGTAGTTGTTGATGCAGCAAGAAAGTCTGGATATCATGGGAATTACTGGAGAGGAAGTGCAGGGGCTGTTGAAGGAGGCTTTCAAGCCCTCTCAGAGCCTAGATTGAGAAGTTACAGCAGAGAATAGGATAAGGGGTGGGGAAGAATATATATTAAATTTAGATTAGATATGAGAATTTAGTCTTATTTTCAATCCAGTAGAAGGTGGTAATGCAACATTTCAGATGCAAACTGCCTCTAAAAACCAAAGAAAAAGAAGAATTGGTATATCAATCTTTTTGTTTCCACCATAACTTTATCTGAACCATTGTGTCATGGCAAGTGATGCGCTGCTTACCAACAAGTGTTTCCCACTCAAAAAAAGTGAGATTGCCAAACTAATTTGTGACTAATCTACATACGGCGGATCTATTTCATTACTGCAATCTAAGGAAATAAGAAAAACCAGTCAGATTCTTTCAGAATAGTCAGAAAAATAAGTTCAATCTAGAAAAAAAAAAGTTGACAGTAATCAAGTAGCCTGTTGGTTGACTAGTCCACTATTCTGACCCATCCCTAGTTTGAACCTAGCTCAGTGTCACTAGTCAAAGTCTCACTCTCCATCCCGTCCTTTCAACAGTCTGTATTTTGAATCTGAGCAAAAACAAAACAAGGCTTGCAAAATAAAAATTTACAGACTGCTCTAAAAACTGAAAAACACCATGACCAGAATGACAACATGTAAGTCCACGCACATGACCAAGGAGATGAATGGCAACTTTATTTTTACCAGTAAGTTTAGCCTAATAAATGTACAATATTGCAAAATATTTGATTATATCAGTGTAGCAGTGTACAGTACATTTGTAGATTAAAAAAGGAAAGGGTATTTCTGCTACTACTTCTATTATTTCTAGAGTTGACTAATACTTCAATCAATAATAATCCACCTTGTGTAATCAACCCACCCATCAACTGAAGGTAGCTGAAGATAAGGCAAGCAAGTCATAGGAATGTTACATTCAATTTCCTTTTAAAGCCACTCAGACCTACTTTGTCTTCATGAGACAGAATCAATAGACAACACATCCACAAGCCATTGCAAATAACATGACACATAATAACCAAGATGGCTTTCATACCATCTTTCTTTGAATCATGAAAATCTACACTTAGATTTTTCTTGCCATGCATTTGGTTTTCTATGCACCGAAGCAGAACTACATATGCATGAGCCCCCCTTCAGTCGAATGTCGAGGAACTTGGATGGCACTGCCGATGGTGTGATGCAACAGTGACAGCTTATATTACTGAAAGTGATGTTGCCTGGGGGGGGGGGGGGTACTAACCACTGCCAGCCAAGCTCAACGACCCAGCAACACAAGTACCTTTGGTTTCATTCCAACCCCTCAGAGTATCTTATGGCAAACTGCTTCCGTCTCTAGTAAAGCAGACACTTCAGAGAGATTTACAGTTGTTTGGACGTAAGCTTGCATTGCACGTTTGATATTCATGTACCCAAAGACAAGAGGACAAGACAGAACAGGGCTCCAAGCAAAAAAACCAAAAAAAATCTAGGAGCTCCTAAACCCAAAATATTTAGGAGCCAAATCAAATTTTCAGGAGCCAAAATATATTGATGTCATATGCTACATTGTTAAAGGGCTGCCTCACACTGCCTTTTCTTTCCCCTCTGTACTGTCTGCCTTTGTTTGCTCTGCCTCCATAGTCTACACCAGCATTTCCCAAACCTCTCCTGGAGCACGACTTGTTCTGCATGTTTTACATCTCTCCCTGCTCCAACACAGCTGATTTAAAGTATCAGTTTGTTATTAAGCAGCTTCAGGAGTTCATAACGAGTTGATCATTTGAATCAGCTGGATTGGAGCAGGAAAAGATCTAAAACATGCAGGGCAAGTGGTCCTCCAGCAGAGGTTTGAGAAACGCTGGTCTACACAATGTATTCTTCACATACACAATATGTGCAATGTTCAATATACTGCAATCATATGATAATAATGCTGGTCGTGTGGCTTGGGTCCTGGGCTGTTCCAGTGGCATCTAGACACTGCTTGGCATCCTGTGCATCATATTCTTCATAAATGTTATAACTCTATTATAATTCTGTTATCCTCTTTCATTGCTGTATTCTGTACATTGTGTAAACACATAAACACAACATGCATTGCACGTTGTCCATCTTGGGAGAGAAATCCCTCCTCTGCTGCTCTCCCTGAGGTTTCTTCCGATTTTTTTCTCCGTTAGGTTTTTTTTTTTTTTTTTTTTAGGGAGTTGTTCCTTATCCGATGCAAGGGTCTAAGGACAGGATACTGTGTTGCTGTAAAGCCCCTTGAGGCAAATTTGTACTTTGTGATATTGCGCTATTCAAATAAAATTGACTTGACTATTTAGGGTTCCTTCTGCATGACTGTGAAAGAATTCGGCCAACCCTACTAGACGTGTCACAGCTGTACCATTAGATAAGTGCCTACAGTATACAATAACACTGTCTTTTCCTGAGACATCTGTCCCACAATCAGTTATCACAGAGATGTAAAACGTGCCTTTAAAGCCTCCTCCAGCACCCTGCTTTCTAATTCATCTGCAACACAACGTACAAACTGCACATGCTGTTATCATTATCATGTCTTTGACACATCCATGCCATTCTCCTTCAATAGAATCTGAAAGCTAAACTTTGTGAATGGCATTTCTTCCACTGCAATCATGTAGGTTGCTTTGAATTTTATTTTCAATTCCCTTAACTCTTTTTCTGCTACTTTATCATTAACATGTTGCACTGCTTTCACTTTTGGGGTGGCACGAGGGGCAGACCGAGCAATGACACAATCCCTGGCGTTCTTATGTTTTTTATTGTCACCATGCTTCTTCTTCACGGTCTCCTTTTAAACTGACTCGAACTGGTAATGAACTCTGTTTTACCAGCAATCTCTTGTCCTACTTTAGCACAAAATGTGCAGTACATTTTCCCCTCGTCATAACGTAACCAGGTGAACTCTTGTAGCCAAGCTGATTTAAACTGTCTTGTGGGGATGGGAGCCACAGGGACTGGAGAGGAAGACCACTCACTGCGCTTGGTTGTAATCATCATCTGTAATGGACTGCACACTGATTAAATCGGGGTGGGATGACTCAAATGTCACTGGAGAACTTCCACTGGTCGAGTTGGTCTTGACATCGTCGTCATCTGATGTAGAGGAGACTGGGTTTGGACGGGTAGGGGGTGAGAAAAAGCCTGATGTTTTTCGTTTGCGCATTTTCTTTTCTTGCCAGCTGGCTAACGTTACCTAACTATGGAGTTAGCTATATCTAACTTCTAAATTCAAACTCCATTGAACTAAATTAAACACCGTTCATAAAGCTAACACTACAAATTTTTAACCCGATAAACGTGACGTTAAACTATCTTCAACCACTGTTTCTTTTCACCTGTACTGCCGACGCTTCAACCACCGCAGGACAGGAGTGCAGACAAGTTTATGTATTTGAAACGTAAAGGGGTTAACGCAATAGGTCAGGTAGACGCAGGCGCAAGAGGATATGAGAGTTCAGTACACAAACGAAATGTATGGCCATTTCTATTTTTTTTCTCTCTTTTGCTTGTGGATAATGGTGGCCACTGGCAACTGGCAAAAAAAAAAAAGGTCGCCAAATTAAAAAGTTAGTCGCATTGGCGACCATTTTAGTCGCCATCTGGAGTCCTGTAGAAACAGAAAAGGTTAGGATCACTTAAAATGAAACAAATGGAAAATGGAGAAAGCCAGCAAAAACAGATCTGGCCTTAGTTATGTTAAAAACACAGGGTGGGTCCAAGTAATCAGAATGAGTGAGACCTGAAAAACAGAATGTAGAACAAAGACAGAGTTGGGCCAACAAGTCTGAAAGACTAGTTAAAGGAAACAATAATTGTAAAAGAAAAGCATAAAAAGCATACTACACGCAAAAGACTATTTACTCATTAGCATCATTTGTCAGTCTGGAAAGAGAGAAAATACTTGAACAAGTACGGAGGATATAATGTTGAAAGATATAGAAAAACATGCATTTTAATATATCCATACCAAGCATATCTTCTGCCGTCTATCTATGGTTCTACCGTTGAGCCCCCCCCCCCCCCGCCCAAGATGTAATGGCCGTAAATTGATGAAACATCGAGGAAGGGGAGTGCCCATTTGAAAACCTGCAAAAGCCACTCAGCTAAGCACAGTTGAGAGGGAGGTGCCTTGAGGGAGGGAAAGGAGAGTGATGCCACTGGATCACAGATGGTGTAGAGATTGAGCCAGCTGTGATAACCCCTGTTGTATTTTGCATACATATATATATATATATATATATATATATATATATATATATATATATATATATATATATAGCGTTTTTTTGGTTAATGGTATTGTGAGTGCTCAACTAATGAGGGGCGGAATACCTACACGGACACAGGAAAAAAGATTTTAATACGTTGCAGTATCCATGTAGATATCATATATATATATGAAATCAAATGATTCAAGTAAATTCTTTATGAGATGGTACAAGCCTGTTTCATGCCATTAGCAATCATCAGCTGTCAACTGTACTTGAATCACTGGATTATTTTGCTCCTTATTTGTTGAGGACTTTTCCCACCGTTGAGTGTTTCTTCTAACATTTATATATATATATATATATATATATATATATATATATATATATGATACTTAAATAAGTATGAAGGAAATAATGTTAAAAGATATAGGAATACATGCATTCTAACATATCTATACAAAGCCTATCTTTAATATTATGTAGACAGACAGCTTTTACTCATGTCATGCATGAAATTAAGCTTATTTTAAATCAAGCATTTTGGCTGAAACAATAATTGGGGAAAAATAAATAAAAATAGCAATATTATTAGCCACAATTTCCAAACTGCAAGATCATACAGAGGTTTCCTTAGGAGGACACATTGCATATTAGTGACATTTTCCATATAAGAGTACATTCTGAGAACAACAATCACATTTTCAAGCTGATTTTTTTCCCCAGGTGCCGAAAAACAAACAAAGAAACCACATGGATTGCAATTCCTATTATTTCTCAAGTGCACATGGTTATCTCCCTTCAAAAGGACTGCCATGTGTTCCAGAATCATGATCAAATGATGTTGGGCAGATGAGTTTTTGCTGAAATTGATCTTAGCCAAAAAGCTTTCCGCCAAGTTTAAGACACAAATGCCGCTTAAAAGTTATTCGCAAAGCACTTGCTTTAAGCAATGGACTGTTTTAGTGTCTTTATTTATCTATGACTATCTCTGATTGATCTAAGCTAAGTGCATAGATAAAAACAGTATTCCAAATAGATGAGCACTCTTTGGGCATTAGTGAAGGTATAAGGGAGTACTTCACGTATGTAGTTTAGTGGGAGTATATGCAAGTGTGTCAAACAAGAGTAAATAGACCAGCAGGAACTCCTGTGATGACAAACAGAGCTTTGACTGCCTTCATCAACATCACTCATCTAATGTTAAACTGAAACCTGCTCATTCACAAAGAGTGAGGCCACAAAACAATCAAAACCATACCAACTACCTTAACATGCTGAGATGCCAATGCGAAGGGCAACACTACAAAATACACAACTTGGCTGTCTCATAAAAAGCCAAATCTTTAAAATTACTTGGAATTTCACCTCAGCAGAGTGAATGGAGAAAAAGCTGAATGCACATTCCTGCCTTAGACAAAGCAAAACAGGGGAAAAACAGGGAGATGTGGGGGATGGGGGTTGCTCTGAAAGGAGCCGCTTTGAGAGTGGAAACTGACCTACTTTTGCAAGTTATGCAACACAGAGGGGGAGGTGAGAGAACTGCAGATGGACAGACTGAAATATACAGGCCATGGAGACAAATCAAGAGGATGAGATTTCTTTCTTTTAAAAAAGAGAAGGTGTGAGTGTCATGCAAGCTACATTTCAGTAGTGGGTCAACGTTGGCCTAATGGAAGAAGAGCCAGAGGCATGACTAATGACTCAGCGGTCTGCAAATATATTCTCTCTCACTCATGACTATTGCAGGCTTGTTCAATCATTTTGAGAAACTCTATTGATCCCTGAGGGAGAAGTACATATTCTTGCTTGCTCCTATCCATGGTGTGGTCAAAGTGCATGCTCAACTACATTAAAACCTCCCAAAGCTAGTAGTGTCAGTACAAGGACACTTTGGCAGGGAAAATGCTTGCTAACACAACTTAAACCTAATCACCCACACCCTTGAACACCAATAAGCGGTTTGTGGGCCAAGTCTGGCCTGCGAGAGCCAAATGTCTTGCCTGCACCAACCCACTGGCACTAACGCAACATGTGAAATAAAGTGCGTACTGCTCTACTTTATTTTGACCTCACCCCACAACATACACTTGACTTAAGCCATAGAGTGCACGTAGACGTAGGACATACTCCGCGCTCTCTATGGTCCTTGACTAGACAGAGCCACTCACCAAAACCAAGCACATGGCCTGCGCGAAGAAGCACAAAGTTGACCAGGAAAACCTTCAGTTCAAATCTGTCTGGACTGATCAGTTTTGTTTTATTTTACTGGACAACGCCAATGCCAAATGGACAAGCTTGATATGCATGCAGACCGTAACTGTCTGCAAAGCAGATAATCTGAAGAACTTCAACACTATGCATGCTGCCAATTACCCTACAAAAATCAGATCACTGCAAACAAAAAAATGATAAATATGATGACATCATACAAGCACTCTACTATCTGTAAATCAACATCAGCACAAGAGAGTGCAACAGTTGCATCATTACATTTCATCGAACCTTGCTGAAACTAAGAAGCCATTCGTTGATGCCGAGTTGATTAAAATGTGTGCAATTGATACGGTTGGCGAAGTTTTAAGTCATGATGAGAAAAACAAAACAGTTGTGGAGCTATTAAAGCAGGTGCCATTGTCTCTAACACGGCAGCAAGAAGAGTAGAATTTCTAGCGGAGGAGTTTTTCCAATCTATTCACCAATTTGAAGAAACCAGAAGCCATATCACTAGCAATAGATTTGTCCTGTGACCAAACCGATATGGAACAGCTATCTGTATTCACAAGCTTTTTTGATGGGAAGACCTTTTGGGAAGAGCTGCTCTGTTTGCTTCCTCTGCCTGCATGCACAACTGTGGATATCATCTTTAATAAATCAACCCAGTTCTTTGAGAAGAATGGCTTGGGTGTGAGCAAAATTACGTCCGTCATGACCGATGGGGCCCCATCAATGGTGAGACAACACAAGGGCTTGGTAAGCAGGCTTGCTGCTGTTAACCCAGCAGTCTTGGCATTTCATTTCATTTTTCACAAATCAATGTTTTTGTGCTAAACTGTGAGGGGAAATGAAAGAGGCGATGGATACTGTGACGAGACTGGTAAATGTCATTCGTGAGAGTTCTAGTCTGCAACATCATCTTTTCAGAGCATTGCTGGAGGAAATGTCAGTGGAACACAAAGATCTTTTGCTGCATAATGAGGTTTACTGGCTGAGCAAAGGCTGTGTGTTGGAGAAGGTGTGTGACATGCACGATGAGCTTGTGTCATTTTTATCCGGACTGCAGAGCAAAAAAGCCCAAAAATATCAGAGGTTTTTGAGTGACCATAAGGCGATGGCATGTTTACTTTTTTTATGTGACATCATGTCTAATCTAAAATCACCTTAATCTGCCATTACAAGGCAAGAACCACACTTTTGTGGACATGTATGAGGCAGCTGAAGCTTTCTGGTCAAAGCTGAAAATTTTGGAGACATTCACGGGAGAAAGTTATACTTTCCACATCCTTGGGAGCATTGCAAGAAGAATGGAATATGGGAGGATCCAGCGATGAAGGATTTCATGACGAGCCTGGCAGAAAACTTCAAGAAACGATCTGAAAGCTCCCCTAAACTCTCAGGTGACATCCTCCTCTTCCTTAAAGACAGTCATTCTCTGTTTCAGCTGACAGCCACCAGAGGCCAAAAGGCTGGTACCATCCATAACTGAGGCAACTCTTCAGATGGAGGTTTTGGAGATGGGAACATCTGATTTGCTCAAAGCACAACAGAAGGACGTTGGGGTGAGTGACTTTTGGATCAACGTGATTCCCCAAGCTCAATTCAAAACCATGAGAGCTATTGCAATGCTCCTACTTACAATTTTCCCCTCCATGTACATAAGTGGGTCATAATTTTCTTCAATGAACTCTATCAAGAACCACGAAAAAAAACAGTCTCTCCAATGCACATCTTGGCAAGTGGCTCAGGACTGCCTCGTTCTGTCGCTCTCACTTCTTTCACTGATTGGTGAATGAACAGCCATTTATTTTTGTCCATAATTAAATTATTGGTTTTGGACTTACTTTGTTTCAAGAGTGCTTTTTTTTGTGACCTTCGACACAGGCTTTGGGAATCCCAGGCCTACATTTAACTATTACTACCACTAATAACATAATAATAATAACAGCAGCAGCAGCAACAACATCTGCACATTAAACAACTTTTACTGGCACAATGGGGAAAAAAACAATGTTTTGGCCCTTGGCTTGGCATGCATGACATAATTTGGCCCTTGGAGAAACCTAATTGGGGAATCCTGACCTATACCATGATCTAGACCTTGAACCTATATCATACTGAAGCTCATCTTTAAAGATGTTGGGGAAAAGTACAAAAATACATGTATTATTTGTATGCAGAAAAAATGGCTACACATACAGGCACACAAAACTACATCTAGTCTCAGTATGGGATTATTTAGAGCAGCCAAATCCCCTGATATTTCCTGTTACCTTTAGGGCTATTCAGGACCAGAGGCCAAGAAGAAACACTAATGTATCAACAGTAATGAACTGTACCAATTGACTGGGCAAGCAGAAAATAGAGACAGGAAAGATGACAGGATGTTCAGGCTTAATCTGTCTGGAAAACCACAAGTTTTATAAGCGGCCATCCGGGATGATAACTGGAGTTTGATCTCATTTCACTGGCAGGATGTTTGCTCAGTGAAACAAAAGTTTCTGCCAGTGTCAACTGACAGCACATACGTGTGTGAGCATGTGTACCCATCCATCTGCCCATGTGTGCATGTGTGTCCAGACTGAAGGTGTAAAAACTGCCTCCAGAAAGTAAAAGTCCTAACCGTGCATTTGCTCTACCAATGCACTAAACCAGCCAATTCTAAATCAACACAATTCTTTGGCTTGGTAGGGGAAACTAGTTAGTGAAATCAGCTGGTTTAGTACATGGTTGGAGCAAATGCATGGTTAGTAATGTAATGTAGTAAGAGTAATGGAGCCTTGTCTTATCAGTCCGCATCATCTTGTTCTGCTGACAGATTACACAGGTGGCTCAGTGGAGGCTAAGATCTGTCACCTTTCACAAGCCTTTACTCATTTCGTCTTCTCCCCTCTGTCCCAACCTCTGTATCTTTCTCTCCCGCTCACTCACATAGTTAGGTCACAGCGCGACAACTTCGTGTTGCCATGGCAACCCATAGGCATCCTTTCCTGCCGTGCCCTCTCCAAACCTTGATCTCCAACAAGCCTAATGCCTGCATCACTATATAAACTCTTGCGCGGCCCTCGACTTAACCAACTGCGCAGCATGCATACTAAAGACCTTACTGTCTTCAATCGAGTGTTAAAATTAACCATCTGCCAGCTATGGTGTGTGCAATGCTATCTCCTGTCAAGCTCAATAGCCACTGTCCCCTTGTTTTGACATGAAGGGGGAGTATATAAACAAAGAAAGGGATGAAAGTGCAATGGAATGGAACAACAAACAGACTGAGAGATATTTCCAGGAAACCACTGTGAACCTACCTGACAATTAATGAGTGATTACTTACTTAAAATAAGTGGAGTTTTTCAGATAATATCAGCGCTTTGGTTGACAACGTACTGAATTCACTCATGGAATAGAGCGCTGAATAGTGTGTGAGTGTCTTGTGATGTTTTCCACTGAGCCACACATTAGGTTTCACATTAGGTTTGATGTGAGTCGTGGTGTACTGGGAGTGGGGGAACGGTGTGAGAAAGGCAGGCAAAAAACAGCTTCATCAATCCAGAGAGTTAGTGTTTCCCTTTGGAGTGAACTGTCGAGTATTCAAAGCCTCATCAGATGAGCACAATCATACATGCACAAACGTGGCTCAAGGCAAATGAATCCTGCTGTCCCGGAACCATGTCCTTAAGAATAAATCCTGTGCGAGCAGAGGATCCATGATCACTCCACCCTCTTTGTCATAACAGGAGCAAGCCAGAGCAAGAGAGAGAGAGAGAGAGAGACCACGTGGGCAGGGGTGGAGGGTTGGGTAGTGAGAGATACCAATGCACACCTATAAAAGTAGGGCAGTGCATCAGCCAGGCAGATAAAAACATGCAGTCACCAAGCCGACTGTATGAGTGCTGTGTGTGTGTGTGTGTGTGTGTGCGCGCGCGCATCTTTGCGTGTTTATACCATGTAGAGGCTCTGAATAACGTGGAGCAGCAGTTTATCCTAAAGCCTCCTGATCCTCCATAATCCCCTTGACAAGCGTGTTCTCAACCAGTCAAGCTGTATCAGTACCAATGCAAAGCACAACCCTGTTTATAAAACAGCCAGTCAAGCTGTATCAGTACCAATGCAAACTAGGGGTACTGCTGATTTTCATGAAATGCAGTTTTGACAAGGTGTACATATGGAGTAGGTTGCTTGGCTCTCTTGTGTGGTTGGCAGCTACAGTATGAATGCTACTTTGTGGAGGAAAAAGTCTGAGGGGGTCCCATTGGTGCCTGTTAAGGTCCATATAGCCCAATACATAACATCCAGTTAATAGGAACACTGATGAGTTACCTATATATATATATATATATATATATATATATATATATATATACACTACCGTTCAAAAGTTTGGGATCACCCAAACAATTTTGTGTTTTCCATGAAAAGTCACACTTATTCACCACCATATGTTGTGAAATGAATAGAAAATAGAGTCAAGACATTGACAAGGTTAGAAATAATGATTTGTACTTGAAATAAGATTTTTTTTACATCAAACTTTGCTTTCGTCAAAGAATCCTCCATTTGCAGCAATTACAGCATTGCAGACCTTTGGCATTCTAGCTGTTAATTTGTTGAGGTAATCTGGAGAAATTGCACCCCACGCTTCCAGAAGCAGCTCCCACAAGTTGGATTGGTTGGATGGGCACTTCTTTGAGCAGATTGAGTTTCTGGAGCATCACATTTGTGGGGTCAATTAAACGCTCAAAATGGCCAGAAAAAGAGTACTTTCATCTGAAACTCGACAGTTTATTCTTGTTCTTAGAAATGAAGGCTATTCCATGCGAGAAATTGCTAAGAAATTGAAGATTTCCTACACCGGTGTGTACTACTCCCTTCAGAGGACAGCACAAACAGGCTCTAACCAGAGTAGAAAAAGAAGTGGGAGGCCGCGTTGCACAACTGAGCAAGAAGATAAGTACATTAGAGTCTCTAGTTTGAGAAACAGACGCCTCACAGGTCCCCAACTGGCATCTTCATTAAATAGTACCTGTTAGAGCCTGTTTGTGCTGTCCTCTGAAGGGAGTAGTACACACCGGTGTAGGAAATCTTCAATTTCTTAGCAATTTCTCGCATGGAATAGCCTTCATTTCTAAGAACAAGAATAGACTGTCGAGTTTCAGATGAAAGTTCTCTTTTTCTGGCCATATTGAGCGTTTAATTGACCCCACAAATGTGATGCTCCAGAAACTCAATCTGCTCAAAGAAGTGCCCATCCAACCAATCCAACTTGTGGGAGCTGCTTCTGGAAGCGTGGGGTGCAATTTCTCCAGATTACCTCAACAAATTAACAGCTAGAATGCCAAAGGTCTGCAATGCTGTAATTGCTGCAAATGGAGGATTCTTTGACGAAAGCAAAGTTTGATGTAAAAAAAATCTTATTTCAAATACAAATCATTATTTCTAACCTTGTCAATGTCTTGACTCTATTTTCTATTCATTTCACAACATATGGTGGTGAATAAGTGTGACTTTTCATGGAAAACACAAAATTGTTTGGGTGATCCCAAACTTTTGAACGGTAGTGTATATATATGGAAATTAATATCTGATAATTTCTCTGATGGTTGATGAATCTCATTGGAACCTGTGCCTCAGAAAAAGCATTATTGATCAAGAGCTACACAGGCAGCAACTGTAAAGCTTCTTCAGACTGTCCACAGAGAATTTTAAATAAACTCTAAAATATACTTGAGATTTTTTTTTTTTACAGATGGTTACTCAAGGGTCTTGTGAATATCATAATACATATGTTACAGGTCAAAAACAAATCTTACCAAGTTTATCAGTGCAGCAAAATATGTACCTGTAGAGATAGTGTGAAAATATGAAATACAAAACCATCTAATGATAAAGGATCATAGCTATATTTGCCTGGTAAAAGTCCAGAGCTAGAACTCCTGTTTTCACTTTCAACTGTCCACAGCTGTCTGTTAATGTTGAGTAGGGCCCTTTGGTCCTCCAGAACTCCCAAAGACCCTGATAAGCCCAAAGGAGCATTGATTAAAGCAAAACAGAAGAGTCAGGGAGAAAAAACAGAGGGAGCAGAAAGGCCTGCATAAGCAAGACCCTCCAGCCCCATGCAAATGAGGCCACCAGAAGCTAGATTAGCAGATCAAGGTGGTGTCTTTGAGAATGGATGGCTATGTCTTCAAATAAAGAATCATCTGCGTCAGAATTCAATTAAAACAGGCTTAAAAACACTGGGGGAAAAAACTGATTTCTATGAGCTTTCACATCAACCTATGAAGCCCTTCTGGAGTACATTGTGATTTTGGGCTATACAAATAAACTTGACTATTGGAGAGATGCTCCACAACTTAACATAATCGACAAACTGCACTTACACTCACCATGGTTCGCTTCATCTGTAACATATCTTGCTCTCGCTCTCTCTCATCTGTCATGGTTTACTTGATGATAAGATTGGTGGCTTTAATACAGGCCCTAAAGAGCCATTCACTGCCTGCTATGGTCTTTAAACCCTACACATGTGCATGACTACTATGATTGCTACCGATCTACTGTACAGTGTGCATCAACAGAAGTGGTGGGTGGGGAATAACGCTCACCTCTGTAAGTGCTTCAATGTTGTACACTAAATTATAGAGGTTCTGCAAGGGGCAGGAATACCCCTTGCACAGGTATTTTTCTAAATGTTTTCATGTCACAGATGCCCCTAACATGTTGTACCCTGGAATTCAAAAGGAAGGCTTTTAATTGATCTAGTATATTGATATATAACCATCTTTACATGGGAGATAAAGGGTATCATGGGACAATTACTGTATTAAAATGACAATTTTAAACCATCCTTTTAATACACTCTACAACTGCTACTACTGTCGGCTGCTCCTGTTAGGGGTCACCACAGCAGATCATCCATGTCCGTTTCTTCCTGTCCTCTCTATCTTCCTCTGTCATGCCAGCTACCTGCATGGCCTCCCTCACCACATCCATAAACCTCCTCTTTGGCCTTCTTCTTTTCATCTTCCCTGGCAGCTCCATATTCAGCATCCCTCTCCCAATATAACCAGCATCTTTTCTCTGCACGTGTCCGAACCATCTCAATCTCACCTCTCTTGCTTTGTCTCCAACCGTCCAACCTGAGCTGTCACTCTAATATACTCGTTCCTAATCCTATCCATCTTCATTACTCCCAACGAAAATCTTAGAATCTTCAACTCTGCCACCTCCAGCTCCGCCTCCTGTCTTTTCATCAGTGCCACTATCCCAAAACCATACAACATAGCTAGCCTCACATACCATTTTGTAGACCTTCACTTTCATTCTTGCTGGTACCCTTCTGTCACAAATCACTACTGACACTCTTCTCCACCCACTCCACCCTGCCTGCACTCTCTTCCGCACTCCCCGTTACTTTGAACAGTTGACTCCAAGTATTTAAACTCATCCACCCTTGCCACCTCTACTCCTTGCATCCTCACCATTCCGCTGTCCTCCCTCTCATTTATGCACATGTATTCCGTCTTGCTCCTACTGAATTTCATTCCTCTTCTCTCCAGTGCTTACCTCTACCTCCCCAGTCTTTCCTCAACCTACACCCTAACTCTCGCTACAGATCACAATGTCATCCACGAACATCATAGTCCACGGAGACTCCTGCTTGATCTCGTCTGTCAATGTCCATCACCATTGCAAACAAGAAAGGGCTCAGAGCCAATCCTTGATGTAATCCCACCTCCACCTTGAACCCATCCATCATTCCAACTGCACACATCACCAGTGTCCTCATACATATCCTGCACCATTCCTACATACTTCTCTGCCACTCTCAACTTCCTCATAAAATACCACACCTGCTCTCTTGGCACCCTGTCATATGCTTTTTCTAAATCCACAAAGACACAATGTAACTCCTTCTGGCCTTCTCTATACTTCTCCATCAACATTCTCAATGCAAACATTGCATCTGTAGTGTTCTTTCGTGGCATGAATCCATACTGCTGCTCGCTTATCATCACCTCTCCTCTTAACCTAGCTTCCACTACCGTTTCCCATATCTTCATGCTATGGCTGATCAACTTTATTACTCTGTAGTTACTACAGCTCTGCACATCACCCTTATTCTTGAAAATCAGCACCAGTATGCTTCTTCTCCACTCCTCAGGCATCCTCTCACATTCCAAGATTGTGTTAAATGATCTAGTTAATAATTCCACTGCCATCTCTCCTAAACACCTCCATACCTCTACAGGTATGTCATCTGGACCAACCGCCTTTCCACTCTTCATAGCTGCCCTCACTTCCTCCTTGCTAGTCCACCGCACTTCCTAATTCACTCTCCCCACATCAACCAACCTTCTCTCACTCTCATTTTCTTTATTTACCAGCCCCTCCTACTCCTTCCACCTTCTCAACACACTCTCCTCACTTGTCAGCACATTTCCATCTCTATTCTTCATTGCCCTAACATACTGCACATCACACCCAGCTCGATCCCTCTGTCTAGCCAATCAGAATAAATCCTTTTCCCCTTCCTTAGCGTCCAACCTCTCATGCAACTCACCACACGCCTTTTCCTTTGCCACCTCTCTCTTCGCTTTACACTGCATCTCTTTGTACTGCTGTCTACTTTCTTCATCTCTTACTATCTCACTTCTTTGCCAATCTCTTCCTCTGTATACTTTGCTGTACTTCCTCATTTCATGTTGTACTTCCTCATTCCACCACCAAGTCTCCTTGTCTTCCTTCCTCTCTCCAGATAATACATCAAGTACCTAGCTTTCTCCCTCATTATTTCTGCAGTGGTTGCCCAGCCATCCAGCAACTCTTCACTACCACCCAGTGCCTTGATCTCCAAAGTCATCTTACAGACAACCATCCGATGCTGCCTAGCCACATTCTCCCGTCACCACCTTGCAGTCTCCAATCCCTTTCAGATCGCGCCTCCTACATAAGATATAGTCCACCTGTGTGCACTTTCCTCCAGTCTTATACGTCACCCTGTGTTCCTCCCTCGTCTTGAAATATATATTCACCACAGCCATTTCCATGCTTTTTGCAAAATCCACCACCATCTGTCCTTCCACATTCCTCTCTTTGACACCATACCTGCCCATCACCTGCTCATCACCTCTGTTCCCTTCACCAACATGCCCACTGAAGTCTGCACCAATCATCACACTCTCCTCCTTGGGTACCCTCTCCATCACTTCATCCAACTCACTCCAGAATTCGTTTTTCTCTCCCATCTCACACCCAACTTGCGAGGCATATGCACCGATAGCCTTTTTAATACAATGAATATATGATAAATGGTTTAATATCACTAGTTCCCCTCATTTCAGGGCACACACACACACACACACACACACACACACACACACACACACACACACACACACACACACACACACACACACACACACACACACACACACACACACACACACACACACACACACACACACACACACACACACACACACACACACACACACACGCGCGCGCGACGACGACGACGACGACTGTGTTTCAGGCCAGGAACCATAAATAAGCCATTCAAACTGTTTTAGATCAATGTGCAGTGTAGACTGCAGCCCATGTGCTTGCAAACAGATATCAACATCCGAGGGTAAGACAACCTTATTGGTAGCATACACTTACCATAATAAACATCCTGGCACAGAACCAAATGGTTCTCAGCAGATAGATGCTGTTCCCACCTTGTTTTATCATAGCTTGATGACCACAAATAGTTAAGACAATGCCCGAGAAATCTGGCATAGGTGGGAACGTGATGCATGGAATTAGGGAACCCACCTCAAATAAATACCGTTTTTCCACCCGCAGTGGTTTCATCTGTTTGGAAGATCTTGTTTGTCACTGATCTTTCAGGATCTGCATTTCGCAACACCAGTGATGTGACGCACACAGCTCTCCACAGAGAGTTTACATTAAGAGTGTCTCTCAAATGCCCAGTACGGATGAAAGACCACACCTCTCCCTGGGAGCTTACCTCTAGCATCAAATAGTCTGAGTCACCTGGTAGGAGAGAGGATGTTTGTTGATCCTGCTACACACTCTTGACTCATGCTCACCTAGCAGGTTTGCTGCAATACACACACTGGGGGAATATGTGGCATTAACTAATCTTTAACTAGCATGACCTTTGCACTCATTTGTGTGTGTGTGTGGGGGGGGGGCACCTCTATGAGAAAAGCAACTAGCCAGGTAGGTCCTTGAAAGTACTGCGAAAATGTGTCAAGACATAACAGCCTGGGCTCAGCCGTCCTTGGTGTGCTTACAGCCTAAGAAGTAGGGCTATGTCCCATCCACTCCTGGTAGCATGCCTCGGAAAATACTTTTTATTGGGGGAAAAAAATGACACAGATTTAAAAGGATAAGCATTTTATAACCCTTTTTTGTACATTTTATATATAAAAAACATTGACAATGATGAAAATGATTGTTATGTGAATGCCTCCCCCAAAAAAAGGTATGAATGACAAGTTCCGTTTTAAAAATGAAAACAAAATCTTTTAATTAACAGACTGAATGTTAAAGATTTGTTAACTCAGGTGAAGATTAGGACCTCAACCGCTGAACTAGATTGCACCTTTAAACAATCGGAGGGCATGGGCCTTGCAAAGTGCAGTGACTTTTACATTGATAATGTCTTTGCAAGCTTCAATGATTTAGTCAACAAATTTGACATTCCAAGATCGAGATTTTTGCACTATCTTCTGATTTATCACTTCATTCAAACTCAGAAGTCCTCTTTCCCTCAACTACCTGAGACATCAAGATTAGATGTTATACTTCAGACTCCGTTATATATAATGGGCCAAATGTCTATCATATATAATGCGATCATGTCATTCAAAAATTTGTCACTAGAAAACATCAAAGCAGGGGGCGCTGGTGAGCAGTAACATGTGAGGACGTCTTAAGATTGAGCTCCTGATCAGGGCGAACTTTTCATTAATATTTTAACTTTTCAGATCAAACACAGATAAATTAGGTTTAACACACACGATACTTAACCGCTAGCACACCGGACTCACAACCCTGTACTTGCATGTCGATCATCTGGAAGACACGATGGGCAAAAACAAATCCAGCAGTGACCAGGCCGCTAAAGCCTCGGGCTCTGTGAAAGCCCCGGACGAGGAGTCTACAGACCTATCTGGGGTGATGGCTGCCATCGCGAGCAGTGAGAGCAAGATCTTGGCACGGATCGATTCATTCACAGAGGATCTGAATGCAAAAATAGACGCTATAAAGGCCGGCATGGCGAAACAAGAGACCCGTCTGAAAGACGTGGAGGACGGCCTGAACACATACTCAGACAAGACCACGAATATGGAGGAGGACATCGGCCAGCTAAAATCTGAAGTCGCTATGCTACGCCAGAAGGTAGACGGTCTGGAGGGACGACAACGCCGGTGTAATGCACGCATTGTCGGGATAAAGGAGGGATTCGAGACCAGCGGAGGCCAGCAGCCTACTATTAGCATCGCTAAACTACTGCAGGAGTTACTAGGCCTCAGCTTCACCCCGACCCTAGACTGGGCTCACCGCGGCCTGCGGCACTCGACCAACAAAGGAGAACCCCCCAGGATCATCGTGGTGAAGTTTCACTATTTCTCAGAGAGGGAGGAGGTTTTCCGCAAAGCTGCCCGTTCAGCTCCGTTGAGCCTGCACGGCAAGAGAGTGAGCATCTTCCCGGATTACACCGCGGCAGTGGCGAATAAGAGAGCGGCCTTCTCTGAAGCTAAGCGGCTCCTCCGGGGCTGCCAGGGCGTCAAGTTCGGGATCCTGTTCCCGGCGGTGCTTCATATCACTTCATCGTCCGGCCAAGAAAAGCGGTTCGAAGACCCATCTAAGGCGATGGGTTATATCAGGGAGAATCTAAAGCCTTAGGACAATGTACCGTAAGATGTTGATAAACTCCAATATATTTGTGGCTAACTGGTATTGGCGGCTAATTGATATTAGCTGCTAAGTGCCAACAGCTAGCGGAAGTAACTAGCTAAGACACCAAGACAACAGGGTAACGTTATGGTTTAACTTTATCTATTTACTTTAACATTTGTAATTTGAGACTCACAGATAATGTTACATTTTTCATTTAATAAGAATGTCTCATACCTGCTGCCCATTTAAAAAAGCTATTTTTCTGTTTTATTATTATCGTGTGTGTGCATGTATATGTGTGTATGGATGCTAATTATTATGAGACCCGTAACAGTGCTTTGGTGACGACTGCTAGGGCGACACCCAGGTCAGTGTCACTTACCTACAAAGGAACTGTATTATAACTGCTGTTATATGGGTGTAGATATATTTTCCTTCCTTTTCTTTTTTTTTTTTAATTTTTAAAAAAATTTTTTAATATGGATGTTGATATATAGTTCTTAGGTATATAAATACTTTTTGGATTTAATATAATCTTAACAAGACCACTGTTCGCCCTGGTTGGGGCTTGTTAGAGGGTTTCTATATGGTTATTTGCCAGATTATACTAGAAATGGGGGATGCGATCTCTAGGGAATTAGTAGATCAGCATGGGTTCTCAAGGCTCTGTTTTTGTTTTGTAGCTAGTAGGCAGGGACTTTTTCTTTTCTTTTCTCTTTTCATTTTTAGAAAAAATGTTTGACACTCAGAATACAGGTTATCTTCATTTTTTGAGCTGGAATATAAAGGGAATTCACAATCCAGTAAAGCGTAGTAGGGTTTTTGTACATTTAAAATCTTTGAGAGCTGATGTCATGTTCTTACAGGAAACCCACCTTCGGTCAAGTGAACACACAAAACTAAAAAAAGCTTGGATAGGACAAATTTTCTGTTCCAGGAATGAGAACAGAACGCGGGGCACGGCCATCTTGATCAGGAAGGGTATCCCATTCGTTCCACTACTGACTATTTCTGACCCCAGGGGAAGGTATGTGATAGTGACGGGTAACCTGTATGGTACACTTGTGGCACTGGCAAATGTATATGGACCAAACTGGGATGACCCACTTTTTTTCTCTAGTTTCATAGCAGCCCTCCCAGACTTAAATAATTACCGATTAATATTGGGGGGAGATTTTAATTGTGTATTACATCCATATTTGGACAGATCAAACCCAAGACCTAATAGTAAAGTTTCGAAGGCAGGTGCTGTTATCCATTCATTTATGGAATCCTACTCTCTGTTTGATCCCTGGAGAAGAAACAACCCAACTACTAAACAATACTCCTTTTTTTCCCCCAGTGCACCATTCTTACTCAAGGATTGATTTTTTTCTCCTGGATAGTAGGGTCCTTCCTATGGTTAGGGGGAGCCAATATAATAGTATTGTTATTTCGGATCATAGTCCTGTACATCTAGATATAAGTTTCATAGACTGCCCTAAACCCCAACACACCTGGCGATTTGATCCTCTATTACTGTCCAGGGACTTCTTTAAAAATTTTCTCTCCCAGCAGATAGATATCTTTATGGAATTCAACCATACTCCAGATATGCCACTAACTATTGTTTGGGAGGCTCTCAAAGCCTACCTTAGAGGCCAAATAATCTCATACACAGCACATAAGAGAAAGAAACATAAACAACGTCTAACAGAACTGTCCCATAGTATAGCGGAAGTGGACCATTCATATGCTGATTCCCCAACACTTGAACTTTATAAGAAAAAATGATTATTAAAAACAGAATTCGACAATCTCTCCATTAAACAAACAGAACAATTATTCTTTAAATCAAAACAGACATTTTATGAGCATGGAGAGAAAGCTGGAAAACTATTAGCCCATCAGGTTAGACAGTCCATAGCCGCTAACACTATTTCTGAAATTTGCACAGCAGCTGGGGTAAAGACTGCCGACCCTGACACCATCAATAACCAGTTTAAACAATTTTATATTACCCTTTATAGTTCAAAACTGCCCAGCGACTTGTTGCATATTTCAACTTTTTTAGACGGTCTGACCACACCAAAAATTGCCCTTGAAGACAGAGCACAGATAGACAGAGAGATATCAACAGAGGAAGCGATACAAGCAATTAAATCCATGCAGAGCAACAAAGCACCAGGTCCGGATGGTTTCACAATTGAAATGTATAAAGAATTTGCTACCAAGCTGGCACCAATACTTAACCTGATGTATCAGGAAATTTTTAACCAACAGAAATTGCCCCAAACTATGACGCAGGCAATCATATCAGTGTTACTTAAAAAAGAAAAAGATCCCCTAATGTGTGGCTCCTACCGTCCTGTAAGCTTGTTGAATTGCGACTACAAAATCCTTACAAAAATCTTGGCCACCCGTATTGAAACTGTTGTCCCAACGGTTGTTAACCCTGATCAAACTGGTTTTATACCAGGCAGGCAGTCATTATATAACATGCGCCGCCTATTTAATGTACTATACACACCACATTCCGTAGAACAGACAGAAGTAGTGATTTCTTTAGATGCTGAGAAGGCGTTTGACCGCATCGAATGGCAATATCTATTTGCTGTTCTAGAAAGGTTTGGCTTTGGTTTCACATTCCTAGCATGGGTTAAAATATTGTATTGCTCACAGACAGCCGCAGTGCGGACGAATAATATTATTTCTGATTATTTTTCACTCCATAGGGGCTGCAGACAGGGCTGCAGCCTCTCTCCTTACTTGTTCGATTTGGCAATTGAGCCACTCGCTATAGCTCTTAGGGCAGAGGATGGCATTAAAGGTATCTCAAGAGGTGGTAAATTGCATAAGGTATCACTTTATGCAGATGACCTGTTGTTATATATATCCAACCCAATAGAATCTATACCAAGACTATTACTTACCCTGGATAACTTTGGTCGCCTGTCAGGTTATAAGATAAATTATTCAAAGAGCTTGCTTTTTCCGATTAACCACACTGATAGAGACTACTCTAGCTTTCCATTCAAACTTGAACATAATGTATTTACATATTTAGGAATCAAAGTCACTCATACAATGGGGAGGTTATATAACCATAACTTTAAAACACTAATAGAACGAACAAAACAAGATTTTAAAAAGTGGTCAACGCTACCAATTTCATTAGCGGGCCGCATTAATATAGTTAAAATGACAGTCTTACCCAGATTTCTCTATCTTTTTCAAATGATTCCCATATTCATACCTAAGACAACTTTTCAACAATTAGATAGATTAATTTCATCATTCATCTGGAACAATTCAAACCCCAGGATGAAGAAAATATACTTGGAGGTCCCTAAGGAGACAGGGGGATTAGGTTTGCCTAACTTTATTTGTTACTACTGGGCTGCGAACATTGTAAAACTTTTACATTGGGCATTTACATATGAGAATCAACAGGGTACAGATTGGGTTCACATGGAACTCTTATCCAATCCTTTACCGATACTCACCTCTCCACTACCACATAATCGTAACATACAAATAACAAACCCAGTGGTTAAAGCTTCACTTAGGATATGGCTCCAGTTTAGGAGGTATTTTGGATTAAAGCATGCTAGCGGTCTTTTTCCAGTAGCAAATAATCAATTCTTCTTGCCATCTGTGTTAGATAACACATTTCAACTTTGGCATAGAAATGGACTGGTGTTTTTCTGTGATCTATTTAAAGATGGAACATTCGCCTCATTTGAAACACTTACCAAAGACCATAACATACCCAGATCCCATTTTTTTAGA
The DNA here is from genome assembly GCF_029633865.1 of Lampris incognitus. NCBI lineage: Eukaryota > Metazoa > Chordata > Actinopteri > Lampriformes > Lampridae > Lampris > Lampris incognitus. Next base: position 82,661,764 of record NC_079213.1, read on the forward strand.
TACCTTCAAATCCGTAGTTTTGCCAAGGAAGTGTTTCCCTGATTTCCGTATCTGCCAACCAGGAGCCAATTAGATGTTATTCTAGAGAAGGATCCCTTTGGGAAAAAACGGGTCTCTATAATTTACACACTGATACAGGGATTGAAACAGATATCCTGGGACAAAACAAAAACTGCATGGGAGAGAGATTTGGGTGTAGAGCTTTCTGAAGAGGCATGGCGGGACAGCTTAACTCGTATTCATACGTCTTCATTGTGTATATGACATGGGTTAATTCAGTTTAAGGTGCTTCACCGTCTTCACTACTCGGGGGACAAGCTTGCCAGAATCTTTCCCACCACAGACCCTAGCTGTCCGAGGTGCAGTCATAGTCCAGCCTCGGTGGGACACATGTTCTGGGCATGCCCCTCCCTCAACAGTTATTGGGGGCAGATATTTAATGTATTCTCACATATCTGTAAACAGACCATAAACCCCGATTTTCACACAGCCGTCTTTGGCATACCACCCCCTAACTGTAAGGTCACAACTTTGCAGGCAAATGCTCTAGCATTTGCCTCATTACTAGCACGCAGACTTATCCTATTTAACTGGAAGTCAAATAAAGCGCCATCATTTTTGCTGTGGTTGAGGAAGGTGCTGTCCTTTCTACCTTTAGAAAAGCTCCGATATAAAATATGTAAAACCCGCAAAAACTTTACTTTGACCTGGAGTCCTTTCATAGACTTTATTGAAGGGTTTCCCTTTTATTGAATGTACTTTTTATTTACCTGGTTGTAACGAAAATACTTATAGATATATGTGTACAACTTTATATTTTCTTCAAAAATATGGTTATTATGTGGAATTGGAATAAGAAATCCCTGCGTAGTCCTTTTTTTTTTTTTTTGAGCCTTGGGGGGGAGGGGGGATTCCTGCATGTTTATTTTTGTTGTTGTTGTTCGTGTGCTTTGTATACCTGTTCCAAAAAAACTTGAAAATTGGAAAATAAAGTTTATAAAAAAAAAAGAAAACATCAAAGCAAAATGGGAAAAGAAAGACCTAGGAACTGAAATATCTGACAATACATGGGACAAAGCTCTGAGCAAGGTGAATGATACCTCTTCCTGTGCAAGTCTTAAATCTGATTCAGTTTAAAGGTCTCCACTGTACGCACTACAGCAAGACCAAATAAGCTAAAATATACCCAAACACAGATGAAACATGTGATTTCTGTAAAATAGGCAAAGCAGACTTGGCACAGGGGTTTTGGTTATGTTCAAGATTGGGGGAATTTCGGACATCAATATTTAAAATCATGAATGAAGCTTTTGATATAGATATACAACCAAGCCCTACAATGGCAATGTTTGGGGTCCAAGGAGATGATATTAAAATAACTAACAAGGAAAGTGCTATTCCATTCACAACCCTAGTCGCTCAAAGGAGAATACTTGTGGAATGGAAATCACAGAGGCAGCCTAAAGCATCTTCATGGATTCAGGATATAATGGTGTTTTTAATTTTTTTTTAAAATCAAATACTTTCTTAAAGGTTCAACTAAAGAGTTCTACAAAATCTGGGACCCTCTAATTGCTTATTCCGACAGACTCACAGTACTTCCCTCTCACATCATATAACATGCACTTATCTCCATGTTTATAATTTTGTTTCATAGTGCTCGGCTGTTTAAGTTGGGAGGCCTGACTGCATTTACCCTTTCAGTATTTGATTTCCTAGTGGACTGGATAATAATCTTAGAGGCCATGCTTTATTTCCACTTTTATAATTTGATTCCATAGTGGATTGGCTATTTAAGTTAGAGGCCAAACATCCTCCCCCTACACTTTTAAGTTTCCTTTTTATGACTTCTACCTTTTTATGACCAATGTGGTTTAGTCCATAAAACTCTTAAAAGCTGAGGATGACAGGTGATGCATACAGTCCAATGCTGCGACTTATCTGAGATTCTACCATGATGCAGATAGGAAGAGAAATGGAGCAGAGGTAATTCTGAAGGAAGTGTATGTCAAGTGTATTGGAGGTTGGGGTGTCCGGGTGGTGTGGCGGTCTATTCCGTTGCCTACCAACACGGGGATCGCCAGTTCGAATCCCCATGTTGCCTCCGGCTTGGTCAGGCGTCCATACAGAAACAACTGGCTGTGTCAGCAAGTGGGAAGCCGGATGTGGGTATGTGTCCTGGTCGCTGCACTAGCACCTCCTCTGGTCAATCAAGGCGCCTGTTGGGGGGGGGGGTAGCATGATCCTCCCACACGCTATGTCCCCCGGGCAAATCTCCTCACTTTCAGGTGAAAAGATGTGGCTGGTGACTCCACATGTATTGAAGGAGGATTGTTGTAGTCTGCACTCCCTGGATCGGCAGAGAGGGTAGAGCAGAGATCGGGACAGCTCAGATACAATTGGGGCGAAAAAGGGGGGAGGGGAATCCCCCCCCCCCAAAAAATGCATGTTGGCAATGACAACAGTGTCAGGAAGAGTGATGAGTATGAAGCTGGAAATCAAAGGTGTGATGATGAATATTATCAATGCGTATGCCCTGCAAGTTAGGTGTGATATGGAAAAGAAAGAAGAATTCTGGGTTAAATTGGATAAAGTGATAGAATTCTGGATTAAGTTGGAAGAAGTTTACCCAAGGAGGAGAAAGTGGTGATTGGAGCCGACTTCAGTGGGCATGTTGGTGAAGGGAACAGAGGTGATGAGCAGGTATGGTGTCAAGAAGAGGAATGTAGAAGGACAAATGGTGGTGGATTTTACAAAAAGGATATAAATGGCTATGGTGAATACATATTTAGAAGAGGGAGGAACACATGGTGATGTGTACGAGTGGAGGAAAGTGCACACAGATGGACTATCTTATGTAGGAGGCACCATCTGACAGGGATTGGAGACTGCAAGGTGGTGACAGGGGAGAATGTAGCTAGGCAGCATCAGATGGGATGGTCTGTAGGATGACTTTGGAGATCAAGAAGAGGAAGAGAGCGAAGAGCCATGGATCAATTGGTAGAAGCTGAAGAAGGAAGACTATTGTGTGGCGTTCAGAGAGGAGTTAAGACAGGCACTGGGTGGTAGTGAAGAGCTGCCGGATGGCTGGGTAACCATTGCAGAAATAGTGAAGGAAGACAACTAGGAAGGTACTTGGTGTATTATCTGGAGACAGGAAGGAAGACAAGGAGACTTGATGGCGGAATGTGGAAGTCCAGCATGAAATGAGGAAGTACAGCAAAGTATACAGAAGAAGAGGTTGGCAAAGAAGAAGTGGGATAGTCAGAGAGATGAAGAAATTCAAATCAATTTTATTTGTACAGCCCAATATCACAAATTCGCCTCAAGGAGCTTTACACAACATCTGGTCCTTCAACCCTCGCATCGAATAAGAAACAACTCCTAAAAAAAAAAAAAAAACATTTAACGGGGAGAAAAAATAGGAAGGAAACCTCAGAGAGAACAACAGAGGAGGGATCTTTCTTCCAAGATGGAAAACGTGCAATGGATTGTTGCGTTTACAGTTTACAGAATACAACATTTAAAGACGATAACAGAATTATAATGGAACGTATTATATGGAATTATAATGGAAAGTAGACAGGAATACAAGGAGATGTGGCATAAAGTGAAGAGAGAGGTGGTAAAGGCAAAGGAAAAGGTGTATGCTCGGTTTCATGAGAGGTTGGACACTAAGGAAGGAGAAAGACTTGTACCGATTGACTAGACAGAGGGACCAACCTGGGAAAGATGTGCAGCAAGTTAGGACAATGAAGGATTGAGATGGATATGTTGACAAGCGAGGAGAGTGTGTTGAGAAGGTGGAAGGAGTACTTTGAAGAAAAAGAGAGAGAATGTGGGATGATGTAGGGATAGTGAATCAGGAAGTGTGGTGGATTAGCAAGGAAGAAGTGAGGGCAGCTATGAAGAGGATGAAGAGTGGAAAGGCGGTTGATCCAGATGACATACCCGTGGAGGCATGGAGGTGCTAAGGAGAGATGGCAGTGGAGTTTTTAACTAGATTATTTAACACAATCTTGGAAAGTCAGAGGATGCCTGAGGAGTGGAGAAAAACCATACTGGTACCATCCATCCATCCATTATCCAAACCGCTTATCCTGCTCTCAGGGTTGCAGATTTTCAAGAATAAGGGTGATGTGTAGAACTGTGGTAACTACGGAGGTATAAAGTTGATCAGCCAAAGCATGAAGATATGGGAAAGAGTAGTGGAAGCTATGTTAAGAGAGGTGATGATTAGTGAGCAGCAGTATGGTTTCATGCCAGGAAAGAACACTACAGATGTGATGTTTGCTTTGAGAATGTTGATGAAGAAGTACAGAAGAGGTCAGAAGAGTGGTGCAGGATATGTATGAGGGCAGTATGACAGTGGTGAGGTGTACAGTAGGAATGACAGATGGGTTCAAGGTGAAGGTGGGATTACATCAAGGATCAGCTCTGAGCCCTTTCTTGTTTGCTATGGTGATGGACAGATTGACAGATGAGATCAGGCAGGAGTCTCCGTGGACTATGATGTTCACGGACATTGTGATCTGTATCGAGAGTAGGGAGCAGGGTGAGGACAGCTGGAGGTATGCAATGGAGAGAAGAAGAATTAAAGTCAGTAGGAGGAAGGTGGAATACATATGCGTGAACGAGAGGGAGGACCGTGGAATGGTGAGGATGCAAGGAGTAAAGGTGACAAAGGTGGATGAGTTTAAATACTTAGGGTCAACTGTACAAAGTAACGGGGAGTGCAGAAGAGAGGTGAAAAAAAGAGTGCCGGTAGGGTGGAATGGGTGGAGAAGAGTATCAGGAGTGATTTACAATGGAAGGGCGCCAGCAAGAGTTAAAGGGAAGGTCTACAAAATGGTTGTGAGACCAGCTATGTTGTATGGTTTGGAGACTGTGGCAATGACGAAAAGACAGGAGACAGAGCTGGAGGTGGCAGAGTTGAGGATCCTGAGATTTTCATTGGGAGTGAGAAGGACAGGATTAGGAATGAGTATATTAGAGGGATTGTTCAGGTTGGACAGTTTGACTCCAGTACACAGCAGCTTCTCGCACTTGCAGACATCACTCACACAGAAAAAGAAAAAAAAAAAAACAACAAAACAGAAGAAATAAATTGAACAACAGCGGGACATTGGAGGCAAATTATCTAGCAGTTGTATGTGTATTTACAATTGTATATTTGTATTGAATTGTCCCTAGGTGTGTCCCTCTGTGTGTGTGTGTGTGTGTGCGTGTGTGTGTGCCCCCTGTGATGGCCTGGCGGCCTGTCCAGGGTGTCTCCCGACCTGCCGCCCAAAGACTGCTGGGACAGGCTCCAGCACCCCTATGACCCTGAGAGCAGGATAAGCAGTTTGGATAATGGATGGACATTTACATAATAAATATCTATTCCTGTACCATACTGTTAAGTGTTCATGACAGAGATGGCCTGTGGGAAAAAAAAAAACTTCCTGTGCCTGGGTTTTGGTGCCCATTGCTCTGTGGCGCTTGCACTGTGGTGATGGGAAGCACCACAACGGTCGCAGTTAGACTGGGATCAAAAAGAGGCCACATCAGGAGCATCGGCTCCGAACACTGTTCCAGAGGGGGTGCAACGAATGCAGTCATGCGATCTAATGAGATCTGATCGGAATTGCCACTCGGCCAATTCGTGTGTGCATGTGGATGGATCTGTATATGTGGGCGTGGATTCAAACATGCACGTGCACCCTTGCAGGGGAACAAAAACTCATAAAACATTTGCATACTCCTCGGGTACGTGGCGTACTTTCATACTAATGGGCAGTGTCACTACTATATAGCCCAAAGCACACATCAGTAGCCTGAAAGCTACTGGAGAAAAGAAAAAAAACTTCATATTTACAAGAACAGAACTCACAAAACGGATGTTAGTCCTGTGACATTCAATAAGTGACCCAACAACATTATAAAAGATGGCGAAAACAATAAGCCAACTGTAGTCACAGACATTGTGCTGAAGAAATGGCAACAGCGGTGCAGCCTAGCCTGTATTTCTTGCTCCATTTTGGGGCCGAATACAAATCTAATCATTTTGGTCTATGAGATAACAAGATAATGTGGTTCTTCTATGCAGTGGCCAACTTGAGAGGATCAGGCAGGATGACCCAACTATGGCTTTAGATGTAAGCCTGCTCAAAACATGCACCAACTAACTTTAGTACACAATGTTCAGAAGGAGCAGCATGCTTCCTGCATCAGCCACGACCAGAGCCCCCTCCCACATACCCGCACACTGACAATCCCGGACACACAATCCCAGACATGCTACATACAACAGGCACTGACAAAGGGAGAACTAGAAACAGACCAAAATGACAGAACCAAAAGGAGTCAGGGGTAGGAAAAAGGTAAGCAGTCACACAGCAGTTGGTGAGAGAGGGGGAGGGGAGCACAGGAAACCTATTTTAGGACGACAAAAATAAATGCAGTCTTTCACTCGAGAAGAAGAACAAACAAAAAAATGCTAAAATCATTATTTTTTAACTCTTTCAGATGATTCAAAGCTAATAACACATATTCAGCCATAATCCTTATTTTAGAATATGTAAGAATATCAAAAAATCCAAAATATGCACTTCTTAAAAAAAAAAAAAATCAACACAGCCACTCATAACTTCTAGTAAACTACTTGCACTCTTATTTACATTGCCAGAAAAACATCATGTTACTGAAGAGCGATAAAAAAAAAAATCACTCCACAGCCAGCCATGGCTGCCAAATCATCCCATCAATCAACCCATCAGTCCCTTTGCTTACCCACCCACACACAGACCAAAAAAAAAAAAACTGCATTATTGTGCCGACATTGGTCCCACCTTTAAAACCAGCAATCTCCACCTCTAGAATACTTTTTAACCACCAAGTAAACACTGCTATCCCGCATTGAACAACTGACATAGCATGAAGTCAAAATAACCAGAATTCAGCTCTCACTACTGCCCTACTTACAGCCTCAATTATACAAACTTTTGTGATTAAGTTAAGACAAGATGCTGCAAATTGGGCTAGTTACTGCACACAGAAGCTACATATAGATGTATCCTTAAATCGAGTCTCTAAAAGCTAAAATGGTATGAAGCCTACGAAAGACAGTCGCTTGCTACTAATCATAATCAGTCAATTAACCTTTGTTATGAGGGCAGGGCTAGCATTGCAGTTAAGACCAACCAAGACAAGACCAAGTCCAGACCAAGTCTTTAGGGGAGAGAGTCCGAGGATCGAGACCGAAGCTTATCGAGTTTGAGTCAAGCCAGAGATATTAAGGTCACAAGTCCAACTAAGACCCTATGGGGCCAATATGTATGTGAAAGACAGCAGAATGGTACAAGTCCAATAAACAAACTCTAACTGTAGTAGTCTACCTCTGCAGTAAAAGTCAAAATGTCACTATATGTTAATATTCCTTAAGGCTTTTTTTTTCCTCCACCAAAGATGGTATGTGTCAGATTTCAATTTTCCAATGTTTCAAAGATATGATCTAACAATAATAAAAAAGAAACAAATTAAATCGCACTTGATTGATACAAATTTGATAATAATTTCACGAATGAAGAATGAAGAAAAAGTAAATTTTAAGTCTTGTAATTGACCAAAATAAGTTAATCCTGTACTTTGATTCTTATTTCATTGAGTGATCCATATCTGTTTTATTTTTTAAGCTGTTGATTGTAAATTGTATATTACAAATTGGAATGCATGTGTACCTGCTGTACTTTGCTGTTTGCACATTTCATTTTGGAGCTCGTACCTTCTTTTTTTTTTTCATTTCACTGCACTCGGGACTTGTACTTGTGTGTATGTGACAAATAAAATCTTTTAAGAATTATATCTTATCAACATGGCAATAAGATGCATTTCAAGGCCGGAATGGATACCCCTGCCTTATACATACTCATGGTACAGGTAACCTGGGTTTATAATGTGAGGAGAGAAGACATACAAAAAAAGACAAGCAGGCAGACAAAAGGGCTCAGTGCACTCAACAGTCTCCATGGCCAGTGGGCAGGGACAATAGGAGCTCCAGAGTGCCAGTCCAGCTCAGTCTACCCGGCTTAAACCATAGAACTGCCAGTCTGGAGCGCTGAGCCCTGGCTTGCTATAACAATAACAGAGAGACAGACCTCGCATTACTGCGCCTCTATCCTCTGATAACAGGGCAGACAAAGGGACTGGCGAAGAGAAACACTGCATCACTAACATGTTCAGTCAGAGAATGACAAAAGCCTCACTCACATTGACAGCTCATTAGGCTGCATCTCTCAGGCAGACTAACTTGCACACCATCTTTCATCTAAGGGTTTGTATATAAGCCACCCCCAGAGGCATTAAACAAACATTTTTCACATTCAAATCAGGTTTTGCAAATCAAGTTCTGAAACTGCTGACTGAAATGAGAACAGTGCATTCCTGGGTTAGTTTGAAATGAAACTCACCAAGGACCTTTGCAGGATAGAATACAGTACATATACATTGGTGCTGATTAGGTAGCTACTATAAAAGGACAATCCTTTAGTTTTTATATCATTCATTTTTTGTCATGTCATGTTTACCTCGATAAGAAAACAACACATCAAAGCTTTGCTCTGAATATTCTTTCACATCAAGTTTTTTTTGTTGGTCATTTTGTAGCAATTCACCAGCACTTCAGGCTGCAGTGTCTATGACAGTGTACCTTAGACAGAAAAAAAGTGATGCCACTCAGTACAAGAGAAAGAGGAAAGGAGGGTGAATGGAAATCAAAAGGCAGAGCAAGAAAGAAAGATTAAGATTACTGAGCCACAAAGATAAATACCAGACAGGAAGAAGGAAATATGCTATGGTTGCTGTCAGTAAAAAGGATGATTCAGCTGTGTTTATAAAACAGGCCAACAGGACATCCTCTCAAAGAAACTGCCCCCAGAAAACACTTCAAATATTTGGCTCTGCATATGTCTACTACAAATAAGGATATACAATTTGCCTCTGAAATCTTACCACTATGTAATGTAGCGACATTAAGGATGCTCCACTTGCCTTTTATGTGATCGTTTAGGGTGCAACGCAGACCTATGTTTCTAGTACGCAGCATGGTCTGACTAACTAAATACATGAATATCGCAGTGAGTTTGTGTAAGCATTTGGACACATGTATGCCACCTACATAGCTTAGAAGTACAATGTGTGGGAACTCACTAAAGTCACTGCACCAAGAAAGCTCAGATATCTGCAGCTCATTATGAATTGATATCATGGACACATCCTTTGCTGCATTTAACAAATGCATGCTAAAAATATCTGTCAAGTTGGGTCAGAATGATGGTTGATAATACAGCCAGTGCTCCCTATAGACTACATTAGGAATTGCACATCCTTAAATTCTCTTTTTAATCATGAAAAAAAACAAACAAAGGAATTAATGTTAAAGTTCTCAGATACGTTAATATTAAAGTCTTGCCTAAAACCCCAAAGACTACCTTACCCTGACCAGGAGTTAAGACAGAATGTGACAGTGTGCCGTCAAAATAGCATGAACAGGGCAAATGCAAGGTGAAATACCACCGAGTTCATCACATGTTTGCCTCTTTCACTCTGAGAAACACCCCCCCCCCCCCAGGGGGCCGTAACGTCCTTTAGGGCAACAAAAATACAATAGCAACAGCAAGAGTTATACAACAAAGAAAGCATAGCACTTATAGGGACATTTATGTTGTTAGGTGTAATTTGGCATTACAGGACTAAAAAAAAAGCTAGAGAGCAGACTGAATCGTACGGACAGCAAAGAAGCAGTGAGTTAATGGAGAAAGCTGAAGTAAGCAACTTCTTGCTACCCCCAGCTATGCTCAATGACCCTCCACTCCTGCTACTTATTCTTTTCCCATCCCCCTCCCATTTTTGGAGTGGCTAAGGAATACACAGCTTACCAGCATTTGTTCCTCCCAGTGTCCAAATACAGAGACATATCAGCATCTACTGGGTGGGAACATGCCAGTACAATAACTGACCACTGCTACTGCTGCATGTGGGCAATAAAAATAATCTTATGTAACACAACTGGGAAAACTTTTACAATGTGGGCAGGACACAGTTCTTTTTACTATGGGGCCCCCTTTCTATTCAGTGCCTTATTTTACTTAACACTCTGTACTAGCATTACCTATGACGAAGTTAGAGAGGCCTCCTGAAGGGTCAAAGAGCAAATGGTAAAGAACAATGTTTGAGCTTTAACTTGTTCACAGCATAATACATGTTATCTTCTGGCAACACCTCAAATGTTTGACAACTTCAAATAAGGAATTTCTTGAGACTGCATTTTACAAATTTCAGTTGTTGTTTATTATTAATTAGGAGCTCTTCAATCAGCATACAGATAAATGTTGGAGATCTAAAGTAGCTCAGAAGATGTACTTCTCAAACGCTGAGGGTATGAGTAAGTTAAACATGATATCGGGGCAGGGAGGTAGTAAAAGGCCATGTCAAACATCTCAACCTTGTCAGGAGTTAAGAAAAGAAACAGGTTGGGCAAGCAAAGCCCTAAACTGGTGTAGTCTTACTGTGTAAGTGTCTGTGTGGGCCTATGAGTAAATGCGGAAAGACCTACATACAAACCAACAGCCGGCTGGCTCCTCTTGTCCAGTGAAGAAATAAACTATAAATTAAAAACACGGTTCACACAAATTTGATTTTACAAACATGTATGCAATTTTGTATTTTGACACTCACCAGCAAGTGAGCCAACTGTCACTACATTCCTAACAACAGACACAGAAAACTGTTGGAGTGATAGGTTTTTACATAGTAAAAATAATCCGAAACCGGCTGAGAGAATAGTTAACCAGCGGCATGGGGGAACAATGATATTATGGTGTCAAATTTTTGTTAAATGTGGCACCTATTCAAAAGCAGTGATTACAACCAGTGTTCATTTTGCCACCCAAGGAGATTCACTGGCCATTTCAAACAAGGGAGATTTGTGTTGTGTGAGAGAAATCCTTCTGGAAATGTCCTAGCAGCTCACCAGCTGGAGTGAGAAGAAGTATGTTACAAATACCAAGAAGAGGAAAGCAGCATTTGCCTTCTTCGTGCACTGGCATACACCTCGTATGCCTCAAATTAAAAATCAAACGGGTGGAAAGATCTGTGCCTAGGGCAGATGGTAGGCCATTTCTGCCAAATTAACTGGGAACGTGCATGTTCACACATACATACACAAACACTTTCCCCAGTGGTTTAGATGTTAACTAGCCAGGCTTATACACCCATCAGCCAAAACATTAAAACCACCTGCCTAATACTGTATAAGTCCCCCTCGTGCCACCAAAACAGTTCTGACCCATCGAGGCATGGACTCAACAAGACCACTGAAGGTGTCCTCTGGTATCTGGTACCAAAACTTTAGCAGCAGATCTTTTAAGTCCTGTAAGTTACGAGGTGGGGCCTCCATGGATCGGGTTTGTTCTTCCAACACATCCCACAAATGCTCGATCAGATCGCGATCTGAGGAATTTGGAGGCCAAGGCAACACCTTGAACTCTTTGTCATGTCCTCAAACCATTCCTGAACACCTTTGCAGTGTGGCAGGGCCCATTATCCTGCTGAAAGAGGCCATTGCCATCAGGGAATACTGTTGCAATGAAGGGGTATACTTGGTCTGCAACAATGTTTAGGTTGGTGGTACATGTCAAAGTAACATCCACATGAATGCCAGGTCCCAAGGATTCCCAGCAGACTTGCCTTCTTCTCATAGTGCACCCTGGTTGCATCTCTTCCCCAGGTAAACAACGCACACACACCCAGCCATCCACATAACGTAAAAGAAAATGTGACTTATCCGATCAGGCCACTTTCTTCCATTGCTCAGTTCTGATACTCAATTTTTAGGTGCTTTAGGCGGTGGACTGGGGTCAGCATGGGCATTCTGACCAGTCTGCAGCTACACGGCAAGCTGCGATACACTGTGTGTTCTGACACCTGTCTATCATAGCCAGTATTAACTTTTCAGCAATTTGAGCTACAGTAGCTCTTCCGTGGGATCATACCAGACGGGTTAGCCTTCACTCCCCCACGTGCATCAGTTAGCCTTTAGGGCCCATGACCCTGTTGCCGGTTCACCAGTTGGCCTTCCTTGGACCACATTTGGTAGGTACTGACCACTGCATACCGGGAACACCCCACAAGACATTTTGGAGATGCTCTGACCCAGTCGTCTAGCTCATCACAATTTGACCCTTGTCAAAGTCACTCAGATCCTTATGCTTACCCATTTTTCCTGTTTCCAACACATCAACTTCAAGAACTGACTGTTCACTTGCTGTCTAATATATCCCACACCTTGACAGGTGCCATTTTACCAAGATAATACATGTTATCCACTTACCTGCCAGTGGTTTTAATGTTTTGGCTGATCGGTGTATCTACACATGTACATCGATGCCTTTTGTCGATTCTGTGACTGGTAAAACACAGCTAGATGTCTGGAGCTGCCCAACTGTAACCTAAAAAAACAGTCCATACTGCCCGTTCCAGGAACCAATAAAAACATAATAAAACACCTAGAAGACCTGAGAAATGTCAGCAGCAGACAAGCTGTAGTAACAAGATGCCATCATATGCAATTAAGGAAATAAAAAATATGCAGAGTTGAAGGCTGACTTCAAGTTCATTTCTCCTCCGTTTGTCCTCTTCACAGTTAGTAAAAGAGACACTAATGAAGACACATCAAGTTCACCAATAAGCAAAGTGAAGGGTTGGCATGCCAGCTCAAAGCAGGGCTACTTTAATGTGCTTCTCCTGCTGCCGGGCAAGTCTTGACAATAGAGCGGGAGTTCCACTGTCCCCTGCCACAAGTCTCCTTCTATGGGACAAATTTGTACATTTGTAAGTATTTCCATGTAGATAACTACCTACTGAGTTTAGAGCTACAAATATAAACTATGTACAGTATGATAGAAAGGTAAAAGTACAATCCAGAGAAAGAAAATGCCAGTTTTGTTGGATATGGGTTTATAAAGTGACATATCAAGGTGGAGAGCCCCCCTCCCCACAATTCCTTTCCATGAAAAGCAGAAGTGCCCAAATAATTGGATTTAAACAGGGAGACCCTAGCCAAACCAGTGTGTAGTGTAGTGAGTGTAGAGCTACAAACATAAATATGTACAGTGATAGAAAGGTAAAAGTACAATCCAAATAAAGAAAATCCCAGTCTTGTTGAATATGGGTTTGTAAAGTGAAACAGCAAGGTGGAAAGCACCCCCCCCAACAATTCCTTTCCATGAAAAGCAGAAGTGCCCAAATAATAGGATTTAAATGGGGAGACCCCAATCAAACCAACAATGTAGTTTACCCACGTGGAGGAGGTTAAATACCTCAGAACATATCAGGAAAACACCACTGGGGTCCACACATCTATTGTCACATCTGTGCGAGGCACTTCGTCACAAGCGTGTTTTTCTATGGTATCGTATTTAGTTATTGAATGGTGTTAGCCTCTTCTCCAGTGTTACCACAAACAAGCACAGCTACACAGAATTCAAAATGCCAAAGTTTCAATTAATTATTATTAATAGCAAAAAGACAGCCTAAAGCTATTACGGGAGATACACACACACACACACACACACACACACAGAGCATCTCGACACTATCCTGTGGCAAGCCTACTATCCTTGTCATCCTTATGAACCGGGAAGAGGATGACATGCATGCCGAGTCTAACTGGTTTACCAACCTACTAGCATCTAGTTTAAGCTAGTCTACCGGCATTAATGATACTGGTTAATTTAAATTACTGTCAAAAGGAAAATGGGTAAAGCTATCCACTCAGTGCGAGTTGCTTTGTTTGCAATCTGGAATCGCTCAAACACAACGATGACCATGTGTACCTTTGCTGTCAACAACCAGCTGATTTGTAGCATCATCTAGGCTACACAGACGTGTGATACCCTGTTATCATGATGTCATGGTAATTTGGCCTGGGGGGAGGGGGGCTTTATTCACACCTTGGAATCCTGCTGCCTTTGAAATTTCACCGCTCCCGCTATGTGCATCCAGGGAGTACCAATGGTCTATATTGTTTATTAAAACTGGAACCGCTTTAGTGTAACTCATATTTACAGAGGAAATGGTATTTTCCTACTCAAAGAGCCTGTCCCGCATTTACTTCATGTACCAGCAAATACTGCACACGCATGCAACAGCCTTGACAAACCCAAGTATTTACACCCCAAATATGTGATGTCATTTGACGTGTTATCCTTAGGCGGTGCTAACAGAGAACGATTTAGTCTATGTACCAGGAATAAGTTTGGCCAGGCAAATCACCAATGTCTATGAGATTGAATGGTGCTCTAGTTACTGAGCTTCACATTCTTCCTTTTAAGTACGTATATCAGTGATTGCGTTACCCATGCTTCCATTGTATTCCTTTTGGGATGTGTGAAGCATTGACAGAGTGAGAAGTCAATAGCACTGTACTAACAAAGGTTTGGATTTGTAGTCAAGTCTGTGCATGTTTGTGCATGGTCATTACTTTGGCTGTAGGAAAGTGAAAATGTGCAAGAGCACATAAAACAATCAGCCCATCTGGCTGACAAGACTGTAATCCTCTCCTAGTAGTAAACAGTGAAGAGAGGACCACGAAAAAAGAAAGAAAAAAAATGAAAAGGCAAACTCACTTCTTAAAAGACCACAGACACACTTCATGACTACCTGAATATGAACCTGAGCTTTTCAACAGATGGACATCTATGCCTTGGTCACTAGTCTTCTCAGGACATGGAGCAGTAGTACACTGTTCTGTCTAGCTGCTATTACTGCTGTCTTTGTGTTTTCTCTTTCCTTGTTCAAGCAGGGAGACTATACACACAGGGACTGTCTTCTTGCTGCTCTGGAAATGGTTAACCCTTAACTGCCTCACAAGGCTGGCAGTCAAGGAAACATTTAACTATCATTATGCTGCGAAATACGGGACAAAAAAGCACCAATAAATAAGTTGTGATGAGATTAGGTCATTTAAGTATTAGAAATATTTCTCTGTGTATGCGTTCTTTTTAGAGATGCACATATGAGAGGTAGAAGACTTGAATAATTTTGGGGCTACTTAAAACTATAAAACATGTAAAGCCAAACAATATATATGATCAACCAACATAAATGTCTCCTGCGACGTCAATGTGCCTCAAAGTATGTTTTACCATAAGCATAATATGTTGGAGAGAGAAACAGAAACCCACACAAGTTATATAGGTAACCATGAAAATATAATATTAGGGCTTATTTCTAAAGGTTTTGTTTCAACTGTGACAATCCATAGCTACACAAATATACTCAAGCCTTTGGCCTATGTGCAATGAAACTAAAACAGTGCCTTACGATACAGGAAATACTTGCTCTTTTACATACTGTAAAGATGATAAGAAACATCTGATTCGAATTTTGCCTTAAAGCTTTTAAAATATTCAAACCACAGCGAATATAAAAAGGTTTAGAAAATCAGTAACTATTGTTCAAATTATACATAAAGAGCAGTATTTTCTGTTGTAAAATGCAGTTTGACTTAAACTCAGATTTCTCTCAACATCAACAATTGTTCAATCTCTAGAATTAACCATTTATACACAACATAATCAGTTTCAGCACTTATGCAACATTTTCTTATTGATGGAGACATTAGGTAAAGCTAAACCTTGTTATGATCAATAATACATCAGCACTAAAAGCTGATGTATTATGAAACAGAGAAAAAGCTGAGTGTTGTTCCTCAACTAAAATGAGCAAATGGAAAAGAATGGACATTAAGTGTAGCATTGTCACTTCATTTAGCCTATTTACATAGATGTGGGGCGTATCTTTTCAAAAAATAAAAATGATGCAATTAACCGTACACTGATGACATAATCACACATAGTGTGTGTGTGTGTGTGTGTGTGTGTGTGTAATTTGTTCTCAACTTCTTATGAGGGTAGGAGGTGAAAATATTGCCTAATTTAACTCACTGACAAAAACGTCGAACAAATTACGAGAATTTAAACTTATCACGTATCCATCTTTCCAATCGCCAAGCAGGTCTTCCTGTGGTAGTCTACCAGCTATATGATTTGATGCCAAACCCCCACCATTAAAAAGTCTACACACATTAAACCCTCTAGAGCTGCATGTAAAGAAAAACTAAGTGGTAATCCGTAAGAAACGACCAAGACAAAACACCAAGACATGGGGAAAAATGCGACAGTAAGTCCAGACGCAAACTGGAGAGATGGTTGTTACCAAGTCTCCCACCTGGAGAAAGCTGGCATGTTGGCTAACCAGTAATCCCTTTCTTGCTATCCTGATTATTGTTACCTACGTCAGTGCCTCTGAGCTTCACAAATTCATGACTTTCACTTAAGTGCCAGCTGTCACTAAGGACACTGCAAATTAACGACTTTTTCATTGAACCAGTAAATCGATTTTATGTTGTCATGATGCGTATTGTTTTAACTTATATTACTGTGTACCATATCAATGCCTGTTTATCCCTTGCAAATAAAAATGATGCCTGATGTTTGCAGCTTCTGCTTTTAAACCTTGGCAAAATATATAGTTACTTGGTTTATCTAGCACCAGTGTGTTTCAGTTATAATATAGGAACTTTCAACTTCTCTGTGTTCTTACAGTGGAGTTAAGTATTCATATTTAATTTCATGACAATCTTTTACCAGCTTATATTGCGAGGACACACATTCGAGCTGAACCATTATAAAAAGATGCAGAGCTCCTAAGAGAAAATATTCCTTGTTGTGAAGCAAGAAAAATAAGGACAATAAGGCAAGTAAGGCTGACAACCTTAGCTTTGCATTACTCTGGTTTAGTAAGCTAATTATTTTCACGGCGTTCCTACAACTGGCCAGGGACACAAGTCGACATCTTAACTGTCAAAAACACAATTTGAACATCGACAGTAAAAAATCAAATAAAAACAAAATAAAGCCCTTGTGAGCTACAGATGGGTATAACTAAGGCAAACTATATATCACTCCCACATGTACTGGCTAGCCGTTGACGATAGCAGTAGCAATAACGATGTATGACAATCAACATTGATAACCTCCCTCACAGATGTGGGCGGAAATCGGCATGACAAGGCATCAAAGCAATAAATGGTGTGTCGCGGCTAAATATATTCGCCATGTTCGACAAAAACAAAACAGAGAACGGATATGAAAATGTGTCTTTAGCTTACCAGCACAGGAGAGCTACAATGAGGCACACCAACAAAACGCGCAACCTCTTCATTATCTTCCCGCGGGGACCAACATCCTCGCTATTTGGGGGACTCTTCTAATCACTCGTAGAGACACAGTGAATTGAAGACACGCTTTTATGAGCTAAGAAACTATACAAATTACGAATTAATGAAAAGCAGACGTGCACGATACCAAAAAAATACACTTATTGCGTGCGATTTTCCATTGTATACACTTCACCGCCTCCTTCCTTGCTCGCTCGCTTCTGCTATTGACTGCTGATTAGCTTTTGCTTAGCGCAACCACTGCTTTGCAGCTGACCAATAGAAGATAAGGACTGTCGATTAGTTGACCAATCACGTTGAGGGACATCACAGAATCGGTGACATCAGTAGTAAAGCTCCGCCCATCTGCCCGGACAAAGCTGAGATGGAGAGAGGGACGCGTCACCTTCCACTTGTTTTGACTTCTTTGATGAATCCGTGAAACATGCGTCCAAGTACAAATTGTTCTTTTTTTTCATAAAAAGCTTAAATGCTTTCTAAATATACTTAATGTAAAGGAGAGTGTACATTGTGTACGTTTTGCAACATCGCTGGAGTAACAACTTGAATTAGTTATTTCAGACAATATTCACATAAAAATACAAATTTGATCACACGCGCAGCTAAATTCTGCCATTTTCAGATCAACAGAATCTTGACAATTTTCTGTACATTTAAACGGCGATTTACTTGAATAAACGTTATTATGTACCCAGAAAACGGATTGGTTTAAATACAGAATTGTCCGGTCTATCCATCATATATACTATTGTAATGGGATGGATGAATGGGATGATTGATTCTCCTTTGATTTTAGATTTTTTTAAAATCCTACTAAAGTAGCTCAGTCTTCCACGTAATTGGCGTTCTCGTTGACATGTAGCCAAATTAGATGTGAGAAAATAGAACGTCACTTCCCAGAGTGCAACTGGAAACGTATACCTATAATTTGCCTCAATTTTTTTTTGCTGTCTCCAGCTTCGTGTAATGTTCGCGAATTGCAAAAAATAAAAATATCAAGAAACTTACCATTTAATTTACATAAAATTAATATTTAGTGCATTTCTAACTGAAGTGAGTTTATGTTTTGTGCTGGCGGGGTCCTTGCACTGTGATAGTCTTCGAATGAGTGAGCTGGCCGAGGGAAGTGGAAGTTTTGACAAACACAGCTTCTCTACAACTCCACGGGAGTAACTAGTAAATCCGTCTGACTGATTTGACTAAAATTTCGTGTCCCAATTGCAAGAGATAAATGCGGACGATCATGGTAGTGGTCAGGGTGTTTCTGTGTATATTCTCAGCGTTTGTCGTCTTCCCAGAGAGGTTCGCGGTGTTGGCCGCCTTCTCCCAGTCTCTTGACAGCGACTTCACGTTCACTTTACCTGCCGGTCGAACGGAGTGTTTCTACCAGACCATGAAGAAAGATGCATCACTGGAGATAGAGTATCAGGTATAAGGATCCCAGATGCAAAATGTTTCTATTTCTGTATTGTGCTTAACCTTCTAGCCCAAACTTTGTCTACAACGTGTTTAAGCCAATTTAGTCATAGCCCCCATTGACAGCTAGGAGTATCGTGGTACGCTAGGCAATTTCTGCCCAACTTTGAACAATCAAGTTGTTTTTAGTCATATTGCAATGGGTGATTAGTTGTGCTTTGGTTTCGTTTGAGACATACTAACTGCATGAGTGGTTCTATGTAATGTAATTTATCTGTATCGTTTTTTTGGAGGTGAAAGCTTTTTTTTCCCCACCGGCCCCTCAATTTTCCTTAATGTTGATAACCTGTTTTTCCAGTCAGGATTCAACCTCGCACCCTTTTGAATATCTGCATTGGATTTTCTGGTATGTGGAGTTATGAAAATGTTCCATGTTATTTTCATAATGCCACATACCACATGAGTTGTTACGGTTTTTATATGAAACCCCAAATATCCTCTGTTATTTTTTAGATATTCCGTCTTATCTGCTCCCATTAAAGAGAGAAAAACTTTGACTTACTATCTACCACATTACTTAGACTCCAGAGAATATGAACTCGGACAAAAATAAACTCATGGAACTGCCGCAATCTTTTTGCAAGATTTCTCAATTTTTCATGCCTCTTTCATTCCCTGATCCCTTTCCGTATGTGTGTGTGTGCGCGCGCACGAACTCATCTTTATATTTGTTTGTTTGTGGCGTATATGCATGCACATGCTCCACTATCCCTAGGTGTTAGATGGTGCGGGTCTTGATGTAGATTTTCAGATCTCCTCCCCCTCTGGTCAAGTACTGTTCAGTGACTACCGGAAATCAGATGGAGTACACACGTAAGTCACACATGTGATCCAAGAGACACTCACAGTGACACATTAATCACACAGCTGCATAAAAAGCACACGCTGCCTGCACTTTTCTTCCAGTGTTGAAACAGAGGATGGAGACTACATGTTCTGCTTTGACAACACATTCAGCTCTGTCTCAGAGAAGATCATATTCTTTGAGCTGATCCTGGACAACATGGATTCAGATGGAGAGGACCCAGAGGACTGGAAGGAGTATGTCCATGGAACAGACATACTGGACATGAAGCTGGAGGATATCATGGTGAGGAGGCTGCTCATTTAGGAAAGCCATGTGTTGTTTTATGCAGAAAGGGAGAAGTTTGACATACAATGTGGAGAATGTATTCATTTTTGGGAATGACATAGTTGAGAACTTTAGACTCTGTTTACTCTGTTATCCGTCATCAAGTATATCACTATGCCATGTGTGTTCACAGATGACACATGGAGTGGCAAAGTGACCCACCAAAAAGGCTGCCAGAAAAATTACATGTAAACAACCACTTCTAGACAAACTCTTACAGTGAATTTAACAAGAATAGAAAAAACCATAAACTTACCATCTGACAGTTTAAGATTGCAACCCAGCAGCCTGCTCCAATCTGCAGTCAGTAACTTTTAGTTGTGATAGATGTCACCACGCTTAGCTTTTAGAAAGAAACAGAAAGGTACAAGAGTTGTAACCTGCATCTGAGAAGGATGATCATCTCTGGTAGAAGAAAGAACACCCACGATTGATTCTTTGTTTACCAACCAAGAACTTTCCCTGGAGAAACTTTGCCCTCCTCTAGTCTGGCTCACACTTCTGTGCCGTTTATACTGCTTTGTAGTCTACTGCCTGGTACCTGATACACTAGTTATCCAATGTACGAGTGGTGGGCCTGGTCTAGTTTGGCACTTACTCGGCTGTGTTTTTAGATCTAGTTAATCTGACCTCCCAATCTCTCCTCCAGGACACCATTAACAATGTGAAAGCTCGGCTGGGGAAGAGCCTGCAGATCCAGACTGTGCTGCGGGCATTTGAGGCTCGTGACCGAAACCTCCAGGAGAGTAACTTTGAGCGGGTGAACATCTGGTCCCTCATGAATCTGGTCATCATGGTGTTGGTTTCGGGAGTTCAGGTCTACCTACTCCGCTCTCTGTTTGATGACAAAAGCAAAACACGCACGTAACCCAGCTCCAAAAATGGAGGGGACAGAAAGAGAAACTAACGCACTAGCCCAACCCCCCCCCCCACAATCCTTTCTACTCAAACTGGGTACTTGATCCATGACCACGAAAAAGGATACCATATACACAATCATACACAAGCTCACAGAGAAATGTGGACATTCTTTTTCTAATGTGTATGTTAGATGTGTCATATTGACATATTAACTCTGTCAAATCCAATTTATCCTCTTTCTCTGGTTTGGCATTTCACTGGTTTGGGAGGGATAGTGGGAGTCTCTGCCCTTGTGTAGGAAATAACTTGTCGCCCCCTCTACTTCTCAACCTCCATACGAGAGAGAGAATGATTTAGTCTCTCTTCCAAACTTGTAAATTATTTTATGGTGTGCTCAGGCTGCTGTAATGTTCCACAAAAAGTGAAATAAGCAGCAAATTTATGGCTTGACTATATTTAATACTGAACCTAAAGTAACAACAGGCCAACAGCCTTGTAATGCTGTCTTTTTATCTTTGGATACTTTTTTTTTTTATCGTAACAAAAAGCTGAACAAATGAAGAAAAACAGATTATGTGCCAAATTTGACTCATGTCTTCCAAACAGGTGTGGGAGGTGTGATCCCTTTGTGTGGCATGTCATATTCTCTCATGACTTGTGTTTGCAAAATCTCTCCCATTGCATGTTACTGAGATGCCTTAGAAGTTTGTATTTAGCTACCAGCCATTTGCAAGTTCTTGTGACCATAGCATGGTTCTCTCTTTGCCAGAACACACAATTGTGTCACAGACAGCAGTTCCAGTAGCACACACTTTTGCTCAATGTCAGTTGAGATTCAGCCATGCTGCCAAAGTTTATTCTTGATACCCAAGGAAAAGCGGAGTAGGGAAAAGGGAAATGTGCCATCTCAAACTCCCTTAATGACCACTGCCCTTCTCTATACTGCTATGACTTGGGGATTTCAGGCCGAAATGGCAGCCAGCAACTCCCCCTTCCCCTGTCCAGCTCCAGGGGTGTCTAGTTACAGCCACCTTGCCTGTGAAGATGTTGCGCCTGCCTGACTCCCGTTTGACAGACTATTTTGGTCACACTGACATCTGGAAGGTCATTATCACTACTACAACGGAGCAGTGTTTAAACCAATATAGGTGACAATTTGCCCTCTGCTTTTTCAGCATACTTTTGAATGCTTTTAGCTTAATACTACCATACTGGCTCAGAGCTAACTCAACAAATGTGTTGCCATGTAATCCACAGTGCCATAGTTCTCGTCTGTCCGGAGGAGAAGTGGATTTGTTTTATTTATTTTCAATGTCCTTAACTTATTTTGTCGAGGACCCCACACAAAAATTGGGAGTATTTCAGTATGACTTTTTGATCCAGTCTGATGAAAATACGACAGTGTTGTTGCAATATGGGGACCTGCTAGCAACAGGTCCAGGAATTTTCCAGATATCTAGTTGAAGGAGAACTCTGCTAAAAGTTTTTCATTTTCTTTTTTAGCATAGTATTCAAATAGTACTCTGGCCTATGATGGCAGGCATTAAGGGCAATGCTTTTTCATAAGAGCTTTGTGGACAATCTCGGGATCTTTATTACCAACTTCACTAGAAGCAGTATTTCACCATCTGCTGGTAGGATATTAAATTGTTCTGCGCTGCTAATGGTTCATTTCTTAGTATTCTCCATAGAGATACGAACAATCTTTCTCCCACTTATGGAAAGGAAATGTCGTAGGTAAAACAAAATTATTTTATCAATAATACATGTACAATGTAACATTATATATACTGTTTTGTGGTATATATTGCACTAACTCTTGTGTGTACTTGCAGTAGTAGATTGCGCTTCTGCAAAACTGTTGGTCGAGAGTGGTCGTCCCGTGCCTCAGTTTCACTGAATTCTCATAAGTGGTTCTTACCATTCTTTCTTTCCCTGCCCACTGTGTGTTACTGTTAGCAGGCAATGAATGAACTACTGTATGTTGGGAAGCTCTATTTCTCATTAATATGAAGGAGTTTTACCTACATTTAAAACTGATGATCTTGTTCAATTGTCAATCGCTTTACAGTTCCCTTCTACGTGTGTGTGTGTGTGTGTGTGTGTGTGTGTGTGTGTGTGTGTGTGTGTGTGTGTGTGTGTGTGTGTGTGTGTGTGTGTGTGTGTGTGTGTATGTGTATATATACAAACACACATCAGTGATTTAAGTAAATTCTTTAATGGACAGTACAAGCCTGTTTCATGCGATAAGCAATCGTCATTTGTCAATCTTGACAGCTGTCAATATATATATATATATATAAACTTAGCACAAAAAGTAAGGAAATTTGTGTTTGGTAGATTATTTCTTTGTTGTAACAATGCTTCTTGGCAATAAATCTTATACCGTTGGAAAGCCTGTTTATTTCCCTTTTAAATGGTGCCACATTTGTAAGGAACATGCATTTGTGGGATGAGCAGCAGAGCTGAGTATGTGGGTTGCGCCCATGAAAAATTTGCCAAATCTTCTCTGCCAATGCCAAACAGCTTATTTTGCTGTTGCTATTGACTCTTGTTTTGAGCTTCTGGTACCCCAGGTGCTGACAATCAGGTGCCTGATATAAGATTTATTGCCAAGAAGCATTATTACAACAAAGAAATAATCTACCAAACACAAATTTCCTTACTTTTTGTGCTAAATTTATATATATATATTTATATATATATATATATATATATATATATATATATATATATATATATATACACACTCACCGGCCACTTTATTAGGCACACCTGTCCAACTGCTCGTTAACGCAAATTTCTAATCAGCCAATCACATAGCAGCAACTCAATGCATTTAGGCATGTAGACATGGTCAAGACGATCTGCTGCAGTTCAAACCGAGCATCAGAATGGGGAAGAAAGGTGATTTAAGTGACTTTGAACGTGGCATGGTTGTTGGTGCCAGACGGGCTGGTCTGAGGATTTCAGAAACTGCTGATCTACTGGGATTTTCACGCACAACCATCTCTAGGGTTTACAGAGAATGGTCCGAAAAAGAGAAAATATCCATTGAGCGGCAGTTCTGTGGGCGAAAATGCCTTGTTGATGCCAGAGGTCAGAGGAGAATGGCCAGACTGGTTCGAGCTGATAGAAAGGCAACAGTAACTCAAATAACCACTCATTACAACCGAGGTATGCAGAAGAGCATCTCTGAACGCACAACACGTCGAACCTTGAGGCTGATGGGCTACAGCAGCAGAAGACCACACCGGGTGCCACTCCTGTCAGCTAAGAACAGGAAACAGGCTACAATTTGCACAGGCTCACCAAAATTGGACAATAGAAGATTGGAAAAACGTTGCCTGGTCTGATGAGTCTCGATTTCTGCTGCGACATTCGTATGGTAGGGTCAGAATTTGGTGTCAACAACATGAAAGCATGGATCCATCCTGCCTTGTATCAACGGTTCAGGCTGGTGGTGGTGGTGTAACGGTGTGGGGGTTATTTTCTTGGCACACTTAGGGCCCCTTAGTACCAATTGAGCATCGTGTCAACGCCACAGCCTACCTGAGTATTGTTGCTGACCATGTCCATCCCTTTATGACCACAGTGTTCCCATCTTCTGATGGCTACTTCCAGCAGGATAACGCGCCATGTCATAAAGCTCGAATCATCTCAGACTGGTTTCTTGAACATGACAATGATTTCACTGTACTCAAATGGCCTCCACAGTTACCAGATCTCAATCCAATAGAGCACCTTTGGGATGTGGTGGACCAGGAGATTCGCATCATGGATGTGCAGCCGACAAACCTGCAGCAACTGCGTGATGCTATCATGTCAATATGGACCAAACTCTCTGAGGAATGTTTCCAGTACCTTGTTGAATCTATGCCACGAAGGATTAAGGCAGTTCTGAAGGCAAAAGGGGGTCCAACCCGGTACTAGCAAGGTGTACCTAATAAAGTGGCCAGTGAGTGTATATATATATATATATATATATATATATATATATATATATACACATACACACAGTATTGTAAAAGCCCTGCAGTGGGAGTTTTCAGTTTGAATCAGCATATAAGTTGTCTTTAAGAATAATCTACTAGCCTGATGGAACAGTAGTTAGTTGGAATGGGATAAAATATTTTGTGATATTTATTAGAATAATGTACCGTAGATTTAAATTTGTTTAAATTAAACAATAGATTTTCTCACCTGTGTCCTGTCATGTTCTTGATACATTCGAATAAAAATCAAAGGTTGAATCAGTTCATCTTGATACGTTAATTGACAGATACGTTTCATCACTCAACAAAGTGACATCTTCAGTCTAAACTGACTGCAGGTATCCCCACCCTTATAAACAATACAGTTGCAAAACGACCGAAACCAAGTTTCATGTGCAAATATGGGTTGCACATGAAACTGGTCATCACCATCTTACAATGCTGTGATTGCAACATACACAGTGGATTCACTGTGAATAGTACACATAAAAGTTGAAACTCTAGTTAATGGTCACACCTATATTTGCATATGAAACTGGTCGTTGGTTTCCGTCGTTATGCAACTGTATTGTACTGTATTGTTTATAAGGGGTGGGGATACCTGCAGTCAGTTTAGACTGAAGATGTCACTTAGTTGCGTGATGAACCGTATCTGTCAATAAACGTTGTATCCAGATGAACTGATTCAACCTTTTTTGATTTTCTTACCTGGATTATTGAGCATGCATCAAGACATTCTTATAGAAATTGTCTAGTAAATTATTCCAATATTTTTTCTTTGAACTTTGGGCTGAACTATGTTTGTACCATAAGTTAAGTAACTAAATAGCACAACATGGTCATGCAGACACCTTACAGAAAACTACAGCCTTTCTGAAAATATAGAAAATGGATTAACTGTTGACTGTAAACCTAGGTTGCAGGTTTTTTTTAAATCAACGGGCTTAACTGTTTAAAATCATGTTACAGCTCTGGAATTCCATTAGAGAAATTCCAGTTTCTCCCTTTTTTAGGGCACAGTGTTGTTCAATGTTGATATTGCATTAATGGAACAGATAAGGGTTAAGTAAATTAAGAATGATTAGGTGGGACTGGTCTCTGTTCTCTTCCTGATCTATGTATGCTGAGGTCAGATGTCCAGACATTGATTAAGTGCTGGGCCAGTAACCTCTGTTGTGCACAGGGGAAGCAGCATAGAAAAAAAAGTGAAAGAAAATAGTGTGTACATGGAGTTTATTAAGGATACCACAGCTGATGTAAGTTGTAGTTATTCTCTTGCATCTTCATGAAAGTACACAAAAGAATTATCCTGTTCTCTGCATGAGTCGATTTACGAGACGTGCTTGCCCCTCGATCAACAGCCTTCCACGCTGTCCGGTGCTGCTCTCATGCACATTCTTGATAAGACATGTCCCAATCTCCAACCAGAGTCAGACATATGCTATTAATGAGAGGGATTCCATCACAAGATAAAAGGCAACCACTAGGAATGAAAAATAAGAAAAAGTCCATCACATGAAACAACATATCTGTATATAATTACAATATGTATACAGGATTCCCAGGATCACACCAATTTAGGGTTGCCAACCGTTGCTTAAAATAAAGAATCGTTCCTTATGTGTGTGTGTGTGTGTGTGTGTGTATTGTGTAAGGCACATATTTGTTATGCCCGCGCCGCCCCATCCATCCAACCCCCATCCCTGTCCACTGTTCCTTATTTCCATTTCAAGGAGTTGGCAACCCTACACCAATTGTGTATATTCCTTTGGAAGTATCACTATGATAGCAGGTCTCCTCCGGCCCTTTGCTGTTCTCCCTGGTGGATATGAGGAGGTTTTTTGGCTATTGGTACAGGGACCAGGCTCATCTTATGAGGGGCAAAAGGCCAGGGTTTGCTTGCACATCAAGACTGAGTAGGGATGATAGAGATTCAGGGACTGGTTGGGCTTGTTTTTTTGGCATTCCTGTCAGTTCAGCAAAAAAAGAAAAGGGGGGAGCTAGCTGGCAAACATATTTTAAGATGTTGGAACCAATTCTGAAATTTGAAACTAAAATCCAAGACACGCCCCCCGCCCCCTATTTATAAATATCTTATCTATATGGGCCATAGAGTCAGGTTATATAACTGACACCTATACTATGATTGGAGGCACTCTCCATATAACGCTGTTGACACCCCCCCCCCCCCACCGGACAATGGTGCAGCAGTAAACACGTTCCTACTCAAACAGGAAATGAGGTTGACGCTTAATGACAACGCTTTTGTTGGACCAATAATCTACAAATTCTACAATCAATATCACTGTACAACGGTGTTCCCATATACACTGCTCAAAAAAATAAAGGGAACACCTAAAAACATAATATAGACCTCGATGAATGAAATATTTCAGCTGAAAATCTTTATTTATTAGACAGAGGAATGTGTTTAGAGCAAAATAACCTAAGAATGATCAATGGAAATCAAAATCATTAGCCCATTGAGGTCTGGATTCAGAATCATACTCAAAATCAAAGTGGAAAATGAGAACATAGGCTGATCCTACTTCTGTGGAAATTCTTCAAGACGATTCAAAATGAGGCTCAGTAGTGTGTGTGGCCTCCACGTGCCTGTATGCACTCCCTACAACGTCTGGGCATGCTCCTGATGAGACGACGGATGGTCTCCTGAGGGATCTCCTCCCAGACCTGGATCAGGGCATCGGTCAACTCCTGGACAGTCTGTGGTGCGACATCGCGTTGGCGGATGGTACGAGACATGATATCCCAGAGGTGCTCGATTGGATTCAGGTCTGGGGAACGTGCAGGCCAGTCCATAGCATCAATGCCCTCGACATACAGGAACTGCTGACACACACTGGCCACATGAGGACGAGCATTGTCATGCATGAGCAGGAACCCAGGGCCCACTGCACCAGCATATGGTCTGACAATGGGTCTGAGGATCTCATCCCGGTACCTAATGGCAGTCATGGTACCTCTGGCTAGCACGTAGAGGTCTGTGCGGCCCTCCAAGGATATGCCTCCCCAGACCATCACTGACCCACCGCCAAACCGGTCATGCTGGAGGATGTTGCAGGCAGCAGAACGTTCTCCACAGCGTCTCCAGACTCTCTCACGTCTGTCACATGTGTTCAGTGTGAACCTGCTCTCATCTGTGAAGAGCACAGGGCGCCAATGGCGAATCTGCCAACCAAGATGTTCTCTGGCAAAGGTCAATCGGGCTGCACGGTGTTGGGCTGTGTGCACAGGCCCCAATTGTGGACGTCGGGCCCTCATACCATCCTCATGCATTCTGTTTCTCACTGTTTGAGCAGAAACCTGCACATTAGTGGCCTGTTGAAGGTCGTTTTGTAGGGCTCCGGCAGTGCTCCTCCTGTTCCTCCTTGCACAAAGGACCAGATAGCGGCCCTGCTGCGGGGTTGTTGTCCTCCTGCGGCCCCCTCCACATCTCCTGGTGTACTGGCCTGTCTCCTGGTACCTCCTCCATGCTCTGGACACTGTGCTGGGAGATACATCAAATCTTCTTGCCACAGCACGCATTGATGTGCCATCCTGGATGAGCTGCACTACCTGAGCAACTTCTGTAGGTTGCAGATACCGCGTCATGCCACCTCTAGTGGTGAGGGCACTAGCAAAATGAAAAACTAACCAAAGATCGGCCAGAAAAGATGAGGACAGGCAAATGGTCTGTGGCCACCACCTGCAAATCCATTCCTTTTATAGGGGTTGTCTTGCAAATTGTCTAATTTCCACCTGGTGGAAATTAGACAATTTACCAACAGGTGAAATTGATTCACAAATCAGTGTTGCTTCCTAACTGGACAGGTTGATATCTCAAAAGTGTGATTGACTTGCAGCTACATTGCATTGCTTATGTGTTCCCTTTATTTTTTTGAGCAGTGTAGTTTGATGTGGTTTGTAATATATTGGATTGCCTGTGTTAGCTTGAGTCCGAGGGTGCTATTTCTACGAGGATGGGAACTGTTTACTGCTGAGCGGACGGCACACACGTGACAAACAGCTGCTACACATTGTAGTTCGCCGCTGCCATGGAGGGGAACAGAAAGGGGAACTCGCATTTTAGCCTGGAAAATATGAACACTCATATATCGAAATAGTTTTCTTACGGCTCAGTGGAGACGTTAGGTTCACTATAGACACCCGGTCACAGACAAATTTAGTAAATTCTTCTTGTTGGGATTTTATTTGTGGTTGCTCCCCGAAATGTTGCATTACCGTCACCTACTGAAATGTAAGAACTTCACAGTACTAAATTATTTACATTGTACACCCAAGGTAATCCCATTCAAGACATTGTCCGTTCTAGAACCCACACCCAGTCTGAGTTGATGCAAATCCTTCCCGCAATGTAACCTTTCTGCTCTCATCTTATTCACTTTCTTTTCCTTAACTCGTTTTGGACAATGTGCTGACTCCGTATCACGTTTTCCCTTGCAGTACATGCACTTTGCTCGCTCCTTCTCAATTTTACACCGCTCAACTTTGTAGTGGTCCTTCCCACATCTCCCACATCATCTGATTCCCGTACAAACTACAGCAACATGCCCATGTTCTTGACAACAAAAACATCTGAGAGGAGCTCTCTCGTATGGCCTCACCCTGTATAGTCATGGTACACTCTTTCCGGTAATTTTCCTTGTCCTCCCTCTCGGAATCTAGTCATTCTTTTTGTCTCACACACCAGCAACATCCCGAAATGACTCAGCCTTTGCTGGCAGTGGCACGCCACTTATCACTCCCTTCATCTATGCTTTTGATCCCAGTGGAAAGCAAGTCACGGTAATAATCTTTAAATACATCAATCTTAAGGGCTCTATCGCTCTGACGCTTTGACATAAATCAATGATAACCATCCCGTTTCTAGTTATCCTAATCGAGCGTACGTTTTCCCCCTACAAACTTTCCAACCGCGTGTGGCTCCTTGAAAATCCCGTTTTCTCTTGTCAGAGCAATCATCCCCACAATATACGTTTCCTCTGTTCTCAATACAATCGCTTTAGTAATCTGATGGGCATGACACTTCTTCCTGTGTAATTTTCTAGCCCTCTCGTGTCCTCATTTCCATTTTCGCTCTCCGACGCCATTTCCGCCATCCGCTCCTCCAACTTGCCTCCACATTTAGTAAATACATTTAATAAAATTATTTAGCTCACCGCTCACCGTGTTGTTTAACAATCCGACAAGAGGGGCGCTAGTCTGAACGCCGCACTTCCGGGACAATGACGCAAAGATGATTTTAGCTGCACCGTAGCAACGAAAACCTTCACCAGGTAGATTAAACAACAATTTCAGATGTTTACTAGACATTGTAGTAGACTACATTATACTTACACTACGTGTTGTTTCCAAGATTCAGAGTGTGTCTGGTTTTCTGTCTGGTAGCGTCAAAGGCCGACGTGCCGACCGTTGCTGTCAACTGCAGCATCGCGCAGTCAAGCTGTCAAAATCACATCTAACGTTCAGCTGTCTGTCGGTGTGCTTTCGCTCGTCTTTAATCATTCATGACTTTTTACACCTTTACTATGACCGAGGGGGATTAGACTCCACTCAGCTGGGGTCAGTGTAATAACACATAGCCACACACACCTACTAGCAAGCTAACTAAACAAGTTGCTAGGGAAGCTGCATTTACGGCTAAACTATGGGAGCAAATTAAATATTGTTTTATGGGTTTGAATAAGGTGTGCATATCCCCAAGTTGTATAACCAACAATCTGGTTTGCAACCCTCACATTCTTACCATTATGACGATACCGTTCTGTGTTCGTACGACTTTGAAGAGTATGGGCATTGGTAAAATTGTGGAACAGTCTGAGCATGGAACTCAAAAGTACAAACATTACGCAGTTCAAGAAGTACAAAGGACTGATTATCAAGAGATATGGGGAAGAGGAAGAGTTGTGCTAACTGTCTTTAAGTTTTATTTATCTCTAAACATTTCTTACTGCATTTTTTCATTTTTCTTTCTATGACACTGAGTGGATATTTGGGTTGTACGTAGTATTGCGATCTATTTGTTCTTGGTATATGACATTAGGATGTGTTTTTCTTTTTCTTTTTTCTCTTTCTCGTGTTTTTTTCTCTTATTGTTCACAGTAGTTGAGTTTGTATTATGAATGAAGCACAACTTGCATTGTATTTCAAACGTAACAAATAATCTGATGCATACGGAGATTTGTTCACTAAGTTTGATGTGTGGATTTGTTGATCACTTCAGATTATTTGCAATGGCTTATTTGTATGTTATATCCTGCTTATTTACATGTTCGAAATAAATCGCCATTCATTCATATTTTGCTGTTCTACACATGCATAATGTTTGGGGATGGCAAATTTATCACCAGCCATGAGCCAAATACTGGGGTATTTGGACTAATTTTTTATTCCCTCTTGGCACTTTGTCAGCTAATTAGCTTGTCTGTTATCCATTCAAAAAACAATTTTGGCAAAATAATGAAGTTGGCTGTTGAATTTTGGAATCCATCAGTTTCTGTGACTTCAGAGATTAAAGTCAGTTTCCTTGGCTGATTATGCCAAACATCTGATTCTTGTCTCTGGCCTAGGTGATGGGGCCAGACAGTGCCCCAGGTCCAGCCGTGCCTTGGCGAAAAGTTCTATGGGAGCGCCAGCCGTTTCCTGATAACTATGTGGACCAACGGTTCCTTGAGGAGCTGCGGAGGAATGTGGGCATTCGTCAGTACCATTATTGGGCTGTCATGAAGGAGGCAGGCTTGGTAGGACAGCAGCTGTCCTGTGTGGCCATTTTTATTGCCCTCTGGCTCTACATGGAGCAGGTACAACTTTAGGAGATCATTTAGTGAGGTTGATTTACCCCTTCCTCATCCAATGGTCCCCAAAGGAGCAGACTGTGGGCTTGTGTTGGCCTTGCAGGACTGGTTTCCTTGAAATAGCTCATTGTTGTTAATTACATGGAAGGGATTCTTGATAAACAGTTTTTTTCTGTTTAGCTCAAGCTTGAAAAAGAAGTTTGTCTCTTTTATTTTCTGTCTGAGCGATTTATATTTAATAACTTTGTTTTCTCCCCAGGGTCTGCTGTCCCCAGAAGCACTGCTGTGGATCAGCTTACTCTGTGGCCTGCTGGGCTATGGAGTGTACAAAGCTTTGACACCACATATAGGATCGAGCTGTGAACCCTGCACATATTTTGCGGACCTACAGAGCACCACCATTTTCCTTTCCTTTACCTTTGGCTTTTCACCAGTTCTCAAGACACTAACAGAGTCTGTGAGTACGGACACAGTATATGCCATGTCAGCTACGATGCTCCTGGCCCATCTGGTTTCATTCCCTTACACTCAGCCTTCACCCCCAGGTAGCTTGTCCCTAAATGCAGCCCTGTTTGCCTCTGTGTGCCTGGCTTCAAGGTTGCCTGGTGCTCTGCATACCTTTGCCATGCTTAGCTGTGCCCTGCTAGTGTTCGCCCTGTGGCCCTGCCTCCTTCAGAGGATCAGGGAGAATGCCCCTGGCCAGTTTACTGGGGTGTGTGTGGGGATATGTGTTGGAGGAGTGGTGGGTCTGGGGTCTCAGTGGATAGGGGGAGCTGTGCTCCTGGCCCTGGCCCTAGGAAGTGTCACCCTGTTTTGTCCCCTGCTGCTGATCAGACTACAGAGACACAAGGACAACATCCATGGACCCTGGGATGAGGCTGAGATTCGGGACGATATCAGCCACTTCCTACATTAATAAACAGGATGAGATACAATGAAGAGCAGATGCCCCTTTGTTACTTTGACACAATACATTTTTAGCAAATTAAGAATTATAAATGAATCACTGTACTGCTGGACTAGCAGTTTGCGGTCGTCTATCCCAGCAAATGCCAGTTAATTGTTCACTGGCCAACACCTTGTTGGTTAACTGAGTCCTGTTGCTCATTTACAGAAAATGTAAGCATTTTTAAAAAGCGGGAGCTGCTGCTATTTAAAATATTTAACACTGGAATCTGTGTGGAGAGTCACAACTTTAGTGCAATGCTGCCTAACTTTGCGGAGTAAGCTTTGATACTGTGGTCTGACTGTATGATCAAAACTGCTTTTTTCCAGAAATATGGGAGAAATACTTAATGTTTTTCATCAATAATGTTTACTGACATGTTTTGATCATTAACAAGGGCTCTAACTCAGTGTAATATTCTGACAGTATCGTACAAATACTATAATGAGATATTGCAATTAAAAAGGATTGTATTTTGTTGGTGTGAGTCGTTTTGTTAACTGCATTTAACTTAAAACACGTGGGACTGGGCGTTCGGGTAGTGTGGCAGTCTATACCGGGGATCGCCAGTGGCCGTGTGGATCCCCGTGTGGGGAATCCACGTGTGGATTCGAACTAGGGACGCCCGACCAAGCCGGACCCCGTGTGGATCCGGCTTGGTCGGGTGGCGTCCCTACAGACACAATTGGCCGTGTCTGCGGGTGGGAAGCCGGGTGTAGGTATATATCCTAGTCGCTGCACTGGCGCCTGTTCAGGGGGGAGGGGGAACTGGGGGGAATAGCGTTATCCTCCCACGCGCTACGTCCCCGTGGCGCAATTCCTCACTTGTCAGGTGAAACGAAGTGGATGGCGACTCCACGTGTATCGGAGGAGACGTGGTAGTCTGCAGCCCTCCCTGGATCGGCAGAGGGGATTGAGCAGCGACCGGAACGGCTCGGAAGTGTGGAGTAATTGGACAGGTACAACTGGGGAGGAAAAAGGGGGGGGCGTGGGATTTGGGTGAACGTCATCACGTCAGCCAGCGTTTTGTTGTCAGTTGTAAATGAAGCGTCCTCTCTCTCTCTCTCTCTCTCTCTCTCTCTCTCTCTCTCTCTCTCTCTCTCTCTCTCTCACTCACTCACTCACTCACTCACTCACTCACTCACACACACACACACACAAACACGTCCATCAGCGGTGCACACCTGCCGCTAGATGTCCTACCTGCACTTCTGGTGAGAGTTGGTATAGTTGCTTTAAACGTTCTCTCGGAAACCAGGCGACTGACCAGGACCACCCATTCTGTGTGGGCAGCGCAGCAATAATTGAAAATGCACAACGGAGCCCTGCAGTACCGGTGGCAGCTATAGTTAAAGTAAGGTAGTGAGAGGTAATTCTTCGGGTTTGGAGTGAACAATGGTTGAGGTTAGTTATTTAGTCAGGCTTTCGCGTGGTTTCCGAGAGGACACGGCGACAAAAATGATGCGCACACTCGCAATTGACGTATGCACACCAACACAATATTCTGGTCTAATAACGTGGTTTACGTCTGAGAGTTAACTGCAAGTGAGAACGTGAAGGGGTGGGGGGGTACAAGGGAAGTGGAGGCTACAGTAGCCTTTCTGCTTAAGCCTGACAACTTTTTATAAAATAACACTTTTTATAAAATAACACTTTTTAGAAAATAAAAATCATGTTTATTCAACAGCAGTAGAAATACTTTTGAATAATTTTTCTGTAACTCAAAACTTCTGTTTTTATTTACACAAAGTTCAGGCACTAGAGACAACTGAGCTTATAGCCAGGCACATTCCAGCATTTATGGACAAAAAAAAGTTATGTACAAAACAGACAAGAGTAAATTCTGCAGACAGACACTCCCTATGGGAAACAGAGGGGAACCCAGCATGTAGTACTGCAGCTGGATTACACATCATGCAGCTCATTGGCCTCTCTGGGTAGCAGTCACTTGCAGCTTGGATGTTCACATGGGGCGATGGGTACTGGAGTTCTGATTAGAGTGGACGGTTTTCAGTATGGTTTTACAGTAGGGATGGCTGGGGGCTGCCTCCTGGAGAAGGTGAGAGCAAGGATCTGTAAACTCCCATGTTACACAATAGTGTCTGACCACACAATATTGCACAATGGTGTCCATTGATCGTGTGGAAAAAGCAAGACAC
This sequence comes from Lampris incognitus, assembly GCF_029633865.1. Taxonomy (NCBI): domain Eukaryota; kingdom Metazoa; phylum Chordata; class Actinopteri; order Lampriformes; family Lampridae; genus Lampris; species Lampris incognitus. The sequence goes on from NC_079213.1 coordinate 82,696,426, forward strand.
ACACTACTCCCTTTGAAAGACATTTCATTATTTTTTATTGCATTTTCAATTTTAATTACACTGTGGAAAAGCAAAAGACGCTTGTGGTAAAATGTGTGAGGAAATGCAAAAACTACAGTCTCAACCTGCAAGGTTAGGACTTGGTACTGAATGGGAGTTTCTAATGACCTACGTGAGGACTGGGGCGACAAAGTATGAGTCGGTAAATAAAATCGGTGTTGGAAAGGCGTGAGAGCTGGCCTAACATGAGGGAGTTAAGCATAGGGTTAGAGGCAGACGATAAGCAAGAAGGGTTAGGAAGGACCAGATACAAACAGCATTGGTGCTAAGATGGGTGAATAGCAGGGTACAGACTAGCTCCATACACTAAAACTTATTTTAAGACCAAAATCCATGCATTTTGATTTACCATGAATGTTCAATGATTTCATCCACATTGATTTTTACATATATCAACATGGCTGTATCTTAATAGCTGGGCTGCACACAGTAAGAAATGTCACTAAATAAAAAGGTAAAGCATGCAGAGCGAATTAATTGTGCCCACATTTCTATACGGCGAAGAAATTGGGGAGACATGGGGTGAGGGAGTTAGGGGAAAGGGGGTTAAGGTAGAAGGAAAGGAGGTAGTAAAGAAAGGAGAGACTGAGCGGGAAAGGCCCTAGAGAATGTTCGGAGAGCACAGAGGAAATGAGGCAGAGAGAAAATGGAGACACAGGCCAAAAAGTAGGGGAGGAAACAGTGCAAGAAGAAGAAGAAGAATGAAGAGAATATAAGAAAGAGGCAGGGAAGAAAAAGAAAAGAACAATTTTTCATGGGGGAAATGGGGAAAGCAATAAAAAAATGCATGCAAGGAGAAAGGAAAGGGGGGTGAAAAAAAGAGAGATGAAAACTTGGGGGAGAGAGAGGGGGAGCTGAGCCTGTTGTCTCTGGCTCCAGTAGAAAGCTGGACGGAGATTGTGCCTGTCTGCTGTGGCTGATGGGAAAGAGAATATGAGAAACACATTTTCCAGCAGACCCCCACCCAGCTCAAATAACACACTCTTTCCCCCATGCCTCTGTGGGCGCAAGGTTTGATTGTGTGTGTGTGTGAGAGAGAGAGAGAGAGAGAGAGAGAGAGAGAGAGAGAGAGAGAGAGAGAGAGAGAGAGAGAGAGAGAGAGAGAGAGAGAGAGAGAGAGAGAGAGAGAGAGAGAGAGAGAGAGAGAATATGTACAAGCGACAGAATGGGTGGAGGGGATAACATGATGTAAAATGGCCGGTTTATACTATTGGATCTATGCTCAGTGGATAAGCCAAAATGTGGTTTGAGAATTACCTTGGCACCCTGGGTGGGGCACGATTGGGTCGGCCAGCAGGCTGTTGGAGGCCACCAGAACTGGAAGAAGCAGGGGGTCTGGAGGGGGAGGGAGCTGGGGGAGGAATAGGGGCAGGGCCACGAGCCTGGAGTTTGGGACCAGTAACAATTTTTTTAGGGAGTGTGGGGCTGGGTGAAGTGTCCCTGACAGAGAGAAAGGTAGATAGACTTCATCATATACACAAAATATAACCTTCAAGTCTGTGTGATTGGTACAAGGTATAAATGGCAAAATTTTGGCAACTTTGCATGCATATCCATGTGTCATTAGTCCTTCTAATCTGTGTGTGTGTGTGTGTGTGTGTGTGTGTGTGTGTGTGTGTGTGTGTGTGTGTGTGTGTGTGTGTGTGTGTGCGTGTGTGTATACTTGTGGAGTTGCATCCAGGAGGAGTCAACAGGTGGTGGAAGGGGGGTGGAGCAGGTGGAGGTGTAGATGTTTCCAATTATTGTGAGCGCCTCCTTCAGGGCATTGTGTGTATTGAGCACCTCCTTCCTGTGCTGCTCCTGCTCCGGTGACTCATCCATCAGCAAAGAGGGATCACCCTGAGCATAGAGCTCAACAAGAAGCTCTGAATCAATGAACTTCTTCACCTGGAAAGGAGGCTACTCTTTAAATGACATTTTACCATTTTACATTGCTAAACAAGTTATATTTTTCAATACTCTCTCTCTCTCGTTCTCTCTCTTTATATGGTTAAAACTTCATTAAAATGAAACCCTTAACAGTCTAATTAGAAATTAAAAATTACTTGAATCACTGGATTTCATATATATATATATATATATACATACACACACACACACATATATACACATGCACACGCACACGCACACACACACACACACACACGATCAGCCAAAACATTGAAATCATCTGCCCAACATTGTGTAGGTCCCCCTTGTGCCACCAAAACAGTTCTGACCCATCGAGGCATGGACTCCATAAGACCTCTGAAGGTCCTCTGGTATCTGGCACCAAGACCTTAACAGCAGATCCTTTAAGTCCTGTAAGTTGCGAGGTGGGGCCTCCATGGAGTGGGCTTGTTTTTCCAGCACATCCCACAGATGCTCGATCAGACTGAGATCTGGAGAGTTTAGAGGCCAACAATTTGGACTCTGTCATGTTCCTCAAACCATTGCTGAGCAATTTTTGCATTATGGCAGGGTGCATTATCCTGCTGAAAGAGGCCACTAATATCAGGGAATACCGTTGCCATGAAGGGGTGTATATGGTCTGCAACAATGTTTAGGTAGGTGATATAGGTCAAAGTAACATCCACATGAATGCCAGGACCCAAGGTTTCCCAGCAGAACATTGACCAGAGTATCACACTGCCTCAGTTGCCTTGCCTTCTTTCTATTGTACATCCTGGTGCCTATCTCTTCCCCAAGTAAACAACACACACGCACCCAGCTATCCACGTGATGTAAAAGAAAATGTGATTTATCCGACCAGGCCACCTTCTTTCACTGCTCCATGGTTCACTTCTGATTCTCACATGCCAATTGTGGGCATTTTTGGTGGTGGACAGGGGTCATCATGAGCACTCTGACCAGTCTGTGGGTATGCAGCCCCATACGCAGCAAGTTGTGATGCAGTGTTCTGACACCTGTCTATCATAGCATTAACTTTTTCAACAATGTGAGCTACAGTAGCTCTTCTGCGGGATCTAACTAGATGGGCTAACCTTCGCTCCCAACGCTCAACAATGAGCCTTGAGGGCCATGACCCTGTCGCCAGTTCACCAGTTGTTCTACCTTGGACCACTTTTGGTAGGTACTGACCACTGCATACCAGGAACACCCCACAAGACCTGTCGTTTTGGAGATGCTCTGACCCAATCATCTAGCCATCACAATATGGCCCTTGTCAAAGTCGCTCAGATCCTTATGCTTGTCTATTTTTCCTGCTTCCAACACATCAACTTCAAGAACTGACTGTTAACTTCCTGTCTAATATACAGGTGCATCTCAAAAAATTAGAATATTGTGGAAAAATTCATTATTTTCTGTAATTTAATTCAAAAAGTGAAACGTTCATATATTCTAGATTCATTACACTTAAAGTGAAATATGTCAAGCCTTTTTTTGTTTTAATCTTGATGATTGCAGCTTACAGCTCATGAAAATAAAAAATCCAGTATCTAAAAATATTAGAATATGACATAAGACCAATCAAAAAAAGGATTTATGATACAGAAATGTCAATCTTCTGAAAAGTATGTTCATTTATGTACTCAATACTTGGCCGGGGCTCCTTTTGCATGAATTACTGTATCAATGCGGCGTGGCATGGAGGCAATCAGCCTGTGGCACTGCTGGGGTGGTATAGAAGCCCAGGTTGCTTTGATAGCAGCCTTCAGCCCGTCTGCATTGTTGGGTCTGGTGTCTCTCATCTTCCTCTTGACGATACCCCATAAGCCACAGAAGGTCATTGCTGAAAGGGCTGGCTGTTCGCAGAGTGCTGTATCAAAGCATATCCATGGAAAGTTAACTGGAAGGGAAAAGTGTGGTAGGAAAAGGTGCACAAGCAACAGGGATGACCGCAGCCTTGAGAGGACTGTCAAGCAAGGTCGATTCAAGAACTTGGGTGAGCTTCACAAGGAGTGGACTGAGGCTGGAGTCAGTGCATCAAGAGCCACCATGCACAGATGTGCCCAGGAACAAGTATCGTATTCCTAGTGTCAAGCCACTCCTGAACCTGAGACAACGTCAGAAGTGTCTTACCTGGGCTAAGGAGAAAAAGAACTGGACCATTGGTCAGTTGTCCAAAGTCCTCTTTTCAGATGAAGTAAATGTTGCATTTCATTTGGAAATCAAGGTCCC